>NW_009258661.1:3170683-3343447 GCF_000687185.1 Egretta garzetta
AACTAGCTGGAGAAACATGCTTTACCGGGGTTTTTCTCCAACATAGAAATAATGACAGAATGTGCCCAATGGAACTGTCTTTTTTCCTTGTGTTGTGGAGTGGGTATAGGCGTGTGTATGCGTGCACACTAGCAATACGCTCTGACTTGTCTTCCGAATTCTCCCATGAAGTATGATGCTCCAACTAATTCATCATACATATATTTCTTCTTTAACTAAAAATCTGTTATACAAATTTAGCCAGCACCTCCCGATGGACGTGTAGAAATTGGAGAAAAAAATTTACCTTGCCCAGTAAATAACCTCACTATCCATCTGAGCAGAGTGGGCACAAGCACAGTTCCCTCCTTGTCGCTTTCAGAATGTAAATCTCCTGCAAAATGGGGTCATTGCGCTCTCTTTTCCCCCGTGCACGGAACTACAAATGTTCACCATGGAGGAATGTGGCTGCTCCCCATACTGCCTTTGAGTTTCAGATCAGATTTCAAGACGTGCAATTGCTTGAGGGACTTCTTGTGAGATTATGCGACTCTTTCATCCAAGATGACCGCGAATTGGTAATTCTGCAGAGTAGCTTCTTTATCAGCAATGCAAAGATTCCAGAAGCTTGCTTGCCTGCTTAATAGTGCAGAAGTCCAGGGCACAGGTGCAAACTGAGAAGCTGCATCTGAGAAAATCCAGAGTGTCCAGCACAGGATACTACATCTCTGAAGAGATGCATATCAAAGTACTTTGTAAAAGTAATAATTTTGAGTAAAGTTTTCACCTGTAGGAACACAGATTAGCTATTGCTATAGCAACCTGTATAGAATCTCCAGTTAAAACAATGAATTACGAAGTACATCTTAGAATAAGGCCCCAAATTCCTTTCTGTAAAGTTAACACATGGGTCAATCACAGCTTGGAACATATGTGCTGCATATAGAACCGGAACACATTGCTGTACGTTGCTATCCAGCAGTTGAGTTTCACTTTCCATTTAGCTAATCACTTGGAAGTGATCACCTATTAAACTGCATTCATTTCTGAAGTTTTAAATTTTTGAAGATTTAACTGATACAGGAGACCATGATATATGCCTGGAAATTCACACGTGTTGATACATATACATGTGTACAAACATCTTGTTTAATCAAATAGAAAATACGAGCTACTTCACTGATTTCTACTGCAGAGAAAGATATTTCCAATATCATTGCAAGAGGCAAGTTGGGAGAACTTGCATACAACAGTATGAGAGGAGCTTTCTTGTAAGTACTTTCAGTGAAGGGGACGCGGATGCTTTAGCTTGTGCTAACCATAGAAGGAAGCAGTGGAAAGAGATGGAAAGAGGATGGAAAAAACACAGCCTTCCATGTTTCTACTGATTATTAGGAAACCAATCCATGGCAAGATGCCATCTAACAAGTTGAGGGAGTAATACTTACCTGATATGAGAGTCTGATGCACCACGAGGCTTGTGATGTTATTGGTGATAACCTGATGATTTTCTTTTTTTCCAATGCTCATTCAAAAACTACCTTTTTTTTTTTCCATAGTGAAGAACGGATTTCTGGAACTGGCTGTGGCATATCCATCCTTGGAGATTCAGCTGGCCAAAGTCATGGCTGAAATGATGTAGCATTTGCAGTAGTTACACTTCTGTCTCAAGGTTGGAGGCGACACTTGCAGAGATCCCTTCTAGATTGCATAGGAGTTCTAATAAAAATAGCTGCTACTTCTCTCTGCACCTTTCCCTTGCTGATTTTCTGGGGGCAGAGGGAAACACACGATTTAGCTGGTTATATTGTTTTTGGAAAAAGAAAATTATTAGCTAACTAAAATTTGAAGGTAAGGGTGGGGTTTTTGTTTTTGTTTTGGCCATGTTGTCATTTTTATGTCAGGTTTTATGATTAATGATGAAATTCTTTGATTTCATACCAGTTTGACTTTGGAAAAGGCAAATTTCCTGGCAGGCGATAACATCTGTGTGTGAGCTTTTAAAGTTTCTGCAAGTCATAACCTTGAAATATGTTAAGATTTCCATAGTGCTTTTTTATGCAGTGTTTGCATGCTTGTGTATTTGTTGCTGTTTACTGAAATTTGGTTTCTTGGCAATTAAGTAGTTCTTCAATAGAGAGAAAAAATGAGAAAGCTTTCTGTGTATTTTTTTCCCCTTTCCTTTTTCCTAAAAGCTCATGAAGTGAGAAATGCAGGTCTGTTTTATTGATTCTGTGATTAAATTATAGGCTTTAATTTTTTTTTCTTGTTTTTGGTAGAAGATGTTAGATCATTTAAAAGACTTCTGGTTTCTGGATAAAATTTTACCATTTCACAATGTCAGAGCTTAGGTTTCTCAGCTACATTTTCCCTTTCTTTCCATGACCAGATATTATGTGACCCTGTACTTCAGTACATTCTAACAGATTTTAAATAAACCTTTTCTAAATTAGTGAAAGAAAATTAGAAAATTTCCAGGGAAATCCCTTGCTAGGTAGCACATCTGTCAGTGCATTTCAAGCCGGAGTTATTTTCATCAGCTTCTATCAGCAGTTTTGTTCGAAACTCAAATAAAATGTTTGCTAACGGCAAATACAATTATTTTGGGGCATATCTCAAACTTTGGTCAAGTACCAAGTATTTTACTGTTGAAACTGTAATGTCCCAACTAATATCAACAATGAAGTAGTTAAACAGAAAACTAGAAGAAGCATCTGAAATGATGCACAATAGTGTGAGAATCTCGGGAGACATTCTGTAAGCAAAGTGAAATAGAAATGACTACCCTTTCAAGTACTGATCATATGCAGAGATGTTTGTCTTCATCACTAGCTGAAAATGTGGCAGATCACTATGTAAATTTGATTTTACTCCTAATTAAATATTTAAAAGATGTTGGCTTTCTGTTGCCCTTTTGAGAACATGGAATATTCCATGTTCATCTTCTGGCTTCATATTACTATAAAAATTATTATAAATATGTAAGATCTGTTGACAAAGTATAGCGAATTTGATGTGTATTTGAACAAAGAATGTCTTCTAAGTACTCTCTGAAGACAGATATTTGAGCTGGAATATAATAGATTTCACTTATCTTGGTAATATTTAAGACTATGGATAATTTTACACAGATAAAATTAGTTAAGAGAAAATTATTTTATTGAGGTATTGTACAATTAGTCTCTGGAGCATCTACTTTACTTTTTTCAAACAACCAGCAAATATGTGATCACTTTCAAATGATTTAGTAGTCAAAATTTTCATTTTAGCTTGAACACATTAAGCTATTTTAGTACTTGAGTTCCTGGAAACTCCTTGAGCTGAAATTTGCAGGATCTGGTTCCGATCTTCTATTGCTAGGTGTAACTCTTCTTGCTTTTAATGAGCAACTTACATGGCATCTAAATGAAATTAGGACTGGAAACTGTCCAGCTTCCTAGAGTCTACCGCCTTGGGTCAGACGGCAGGGCTGGTTGTTCAGGGCTCTTTCAGTGAAAGCTGTGCTGTCTCAGTGATATCTTTTGCCTTGAGAGCATATATGTGCAGCCTGGAGGAGTTGGTTATCACTGGAAAAGGACTTGCCTATAAACCCTCACAAGATCAGCCATCACCTGCTCCTGTAAGTAGCAGAGGGGCTTTTTTTGGAAGAGGAAGAAGGCACTGGAGAGCATGCTGAGGAGATGCTATTTCTCCTTGATTCCCATGTGCGCTTCTAGCTTAATTTCTACCTGATTTATTTTCACAGGAACTAGCAAAGGGAACATGTCAGCTGCTGTTATTGTTGAGAATTAAAATTGAATGTCTTTCATAAAAATTGAAAGGACAGTCCCCCAATATATTTTCCTTTCCCAAGTCTCTTACGGTAACACATAGTGAGTGTTAACAGAAGTAGCACTTGGACCATTTCATGCAATTGAAGAGAAAATTCAGTAGAAGCCCTGCTGAATTTACCAAGCCTAGGCAAGCTTGGTATCTTATTTTTCTAATGGAATTTTTTTAACTGAGTTTTGTTCATTACCACTTTTGCATGGAAATCAGAGATTCACAATGAGATCATAATTCATTCTTTGTATATAAATGTTACACGTACAAACTGCACGAAAAGAACATTATTAAGAATGCAAAAGCAAGCAGTTGAGAGAAGATGGTGTTAACATTAAGGCTGGCATTGCAACCTAAATTCAGCTTCTCTTATGCATATGCATTATGGTGAAGTCTTAACTATAAGAACACAGAATAATTTTCCAGAAGACTTCTTCCTTACTTAGTATACAAGATGGACATTAGTCACTTAATGAGCAGCTGTTCAAGATGTTTTATCTTCAGTGTCTGATATGGGGCCCTAAGCCTTATTTACAGTGCATCATTCAGACCCTGCTCAGAAGTCAGAATTATTAATTTCCTCATAGGCTTTTCTGTGCTGCTCATCACTACTGTATCCAAGTGCTTCATAGGTTTTAAATTAAATTTATCTCCGCAAAACCCCAGTGAGGGATGCAGTATTATCTCTGTTTTACAGGTGGGGAACTGACAGAGATTAAGGTCAGAAAAATTTACCAAATTTGGATGCATGTTTTAAGACTTAAGATTGGAATTTTAGAGCAATTCAGAACATATAGTACGTACTGTGTTCAGAAAACAGCACTCGCTACTTCAGCTTCAGTTATGTCTGTCTTATGTCTAGATATCTTCCCCACTATCTCAAGCGTGTAAACTGAAAAGTTACATGGCACTATAGATCGCGAAGGGAAAATTTGTATTTGGTACCTCATGTAGCATCACACAGGAACTCGAGCTTTTTTTGAAAGAGGCAAAAGTTTAGTAAATCACCTGCAGAGAAGAGGCAGTGGGTCCTGTTGAAAACTAATATATGACTTTATTATTAAAGACTATTTCTTAGTGCTTGCACATAAATTGGGATTACACAAGACATCTGAATTCTCATCCTTGTCAATTTGATTGTTTCATTTTTGCAATGGAGAAAGAGTAATTGGGAATATTGAAGTTTGTGATCCAGTTAATTTGGGGAATGGATATTAGTTGAGAAACCGTATTGCCTAAAAGGTAGTACTATCTTTCCTATTATAAATATTAAGAGAATCTTTCCAGATGTACTTTTGTCTATTTTCTTAGTATATTCAGATTTCTTTCTTTTATGAAGACATTCTAAATACCAGAAGATTAATGAGCAAGTTTAGCAAAATACTATTCCTCTGTTTAGGAAAACTTTAATTGGCGATTTGTATGTGTTATGTCCACATTTTGTATAGCGAATACCTGACTTTACTTGTATTTTCTCTGTTGGCAGTTTACTATATGCCAGTTCTTCTTTTAGGCTTGCTGGCTGCTAAAAGAGTAGCATAGATAATACAAGATAACACCTTAGTTCTTCATAGTCCTTCAAAACCAGCAGTATGGATTTGAACCAAGGCTAAAGATAGTGATTTGTGAGTCCTTCTATTAATTTTGGAGAATTTTAATGTGATTAGATCGACCAAGGAAAAGAGATTTTACTGCATCCTTTTCTGGTAATTTGTGCTTTCCTAAGTCTGTTTGTGCTTTGTTATTTTTATCCATAGGATGGATGTTTCTATATATTTTTTCCAAAGCTCTTTGAAGTCTTTAGCTAGCAATTGTTAGAGAAGTGAAATGTTTCTTGTGTTCAGTGCGGCACTGCCAATCAGAACAGTGGCTATGTATGTTGTAATTGCCTAGCTAGTTATAGAAGCAGTGTCTTTAAACACCTTTGTAGTGTTAGCCTACATTTAGCTTGTTATTAGACTGCATTCCTCATATGGTGCCAAGTGCATAGCTTTTGTGGAACTGGAAGGCTACTCTACGTGGAGAAAGTTGGGAGGTTTTGTTCTGGCTATGAAGCACACTTGCGTAAGCCAATAAATCTCTTATAACAACAAGAGAAAATGAATTTTTCAGCAGTTTCAGTCAAGGTCTCTTTTGTTTACAGTTGTAACTGTTTCCAGGCTGCTTAAAACCAGCTATTCCCAGAGCTTTATGGTATTGCTGTGGCATTACTTACAGAACAACTTCTTGCTCTTGAGGAAGAAAATGAAAGTTAGTAAGAACTTTGCTCGACTAAGTGTAATTACCTACTGGGTAGCTTGTGTAGCACATATGTATCATGTAAATGATCTTTTAAATAATAAAGACTAGGCAAATTACATCCATTATTTAAGAGGTGCAATGATAGCCCAATGTTTTCATAAGAAATAACCAATTTATGCTCAACTTCTGTAAAATATTTTATACTGGTACTCAAGGAGTCAGGGCTGTAAGTGGAGGGCTGGGGAACTGAGCTAGAGCTCTGTTTTATGAGTTATCTGTCCTGTGGAAGCCAGTGCAGTCTGAGGAATTCACAAATAAATCACAGCTTCAGCTTTGACAAATGCCAGCCAAATTCTTGAACCTACAGAGGGATCTCCAGTTGAGTTCTCTGCCAGTTTGCTGTGCTTCAGCCTAAACATTCATCCTGCAGATTGTAGATTAAGATTTAATCATGTCTATAGATTTCTAATTATTCATGAATATCTTATTAGAAAGCCTTGCTGGCAAGAAACTCCAAAGCACTTTCAGTAGGTTATACAGAAATTTGTTCCAGAATTAGTTGCAGAACAGTCATCTGGCACCCAATTCTTGTTTAAAATGTTATCAGGTTTACTGACAAATGAGAACATAATACTGTCTCAGTTATTCCAATTTCTGTGTGACCATAAATGCTTTTTTTAATCTTGAAAAGTTAAAAGGAGTAAGACTAAAACATTTTTTGTTGATGCCTGAAGTGATGCAGAGTTGGAAAAGAAGCCAGAAATACAGCAAAACCATACCAAGTTATTTGCTTGGTTTATGGCTTGATTATGTGACACATGCAATTCTGTATTGTGAGACTAAGCCAAAAAATACCATATAGACTATTGTCTAAAAGGAAAAAAAAATCAGGAACATTAGGATAGTTATAGATTAAAATGCATATTTCTCAGGATATTTGGCAACCATGAAGTAGTAAGTAAGCTGGAGAATGATGTGCATATAGAGTTAAACATTATAATTAGTACATGCTACGATATAATTATGACATAAGACCATTAATATAATATACTAGTAGAAATCACGTGCACTTAAAAAATTTCCATGGTTTAAAGAAACATTTGAGCAGTCCTTAATCTTTTACCAAAGAAGATGCAGGCCAGCATATTGAAAATGCAGGTTTAGGCTCTTTACCACAATATCTTCCTCCCTGGTTTTGACTTCTATTTCTGTTGCAAGTATTACAATGGAGAAAATACCTAATTACCTCTATATTTTTTAAATTTGACTTCAAGAATATTGACTTCTCTTACTTGTGTAAATTAATCAAAGGAGAAAATGCTGGAGTTGTGCTAAGTCCTGATTCTGAAAGCAAACTACTGAAGCAAGAGAACTGTGATACACTTTAGTCATTAATTTGCTAAGAGCTCATGTCTAAAGTGGAAAAAGACTCCTAAAGAAAGCAATTTAAGGTGAACATCTTTAAGTATAAAATGTGCTTGGGAGATGCATGCAACAGTGATGGCTATTTCAGCAGGCAGCGTGGTAGTCATTGCCCTACTCCAGATTAGGTTTACTGTAGCATTATGATGTTGCACAGGAATTATTATTCCCTGTTACTCCAATCTGAGAGCCTCAGTTTCACTCCTGTTATGTCAGAGCACCACCCTACAGCCTGTTCTCCAAAGTCCATGTAGTTGAATACAAGATCTATTCACTCAGAGAGATCTATTGCTGTAGCAATGTTTTCTAGAAAACATGAAAACCAAATTCTCTCCAGCATGATTATGGCCATGACCATGTTCTAAACAAAAGTTTAGGCTGAAATGGACAGACACTGCATTGACCCTTTTTTCATAAGCATGTCACCTATGTTTTGAGGTCTGTGACTGGTAAAGTCTCTGATAAACCTCATTTTGGCTTTAGACAAGGAAATTTGGCTCTCTTGGTTGGGAAGGAGAGGGAAAATAGCCAGGCTTTATTGCTAAAAATCTAAACTCAAACCTCTTAAGGTTAAGGTTAGTATCTTACTGGACTAAATCTAATGCACGTGTGTATTAGATAACAGGAACTGCAAGCCGCTCTTTCTCAGCAGAAAACATCTTATGAAAAGGGGTTGTATTCAGTAAATAGATGTATTTTGATATAACCCTAGGAGGGTTGATTTTCTAATACCAGATATGCAACATCTCTGAAAAATAATCACGTAAGACTGCCCTATTTTTGCCTGAATTTAGTTAAGTCATCGTGTTCAGAATCATCTAACCAACAACAGTATACTATAAGTAGGCTCCCATCATGCTTTAATGTTGGTTTGGCAGTGAGAAAGAGTTTTTCCCTTTCCAGAATTTGCTTATTCTTTCAGTTGAGTTGCAGCCCAGTTATCATTCAACATTGCCTCGTTGACTGAGTACCTCACAGTGCACTGTTCAAAAATGCAGAAAGCTATGATCCCTGCCACAGGTATTTTTGATAAACACATGGAAGCGTACAGTCGAGTATACGGAGAGCATTTGTGGAAAATCAGAGAGAAAATATGTGCAGGGAGGGAAAATTAAACCTAGAAAAGTGTGCAACCTCTTTTTCTCAGATGGATTCCTTTACTCATGGCTACCTTTCTTCAAGCAGTTCACTAAAGTGTACAGTCTATATTTTTTGAAAGATTTGCAAACCATTTTGTGCATTTACAGCTATTTTCTCTATTTTCTTTCCACCATTGTTTGCATGCAGTTTGCAGTCCTACTGGTTTAAATGAACCAGAAATAGTAGGAAAAAGTCATGCCTGCTTACATTTTGCCAGTGACTATTGTATAAACATTAAAAAACCCCTAACACATTTCAGCATTCGAACAGCGTTTCATCCTTGAATGGTGTAGTATATAATTTAATGTGTACGTGTACCACTGTGGTTATGTAATTAGACTGTACAGTTATAACAGTCCGGTTTTGCTCAGTGGCCTTGACCTGCTTGTCATGACGGGGGCACCTTTGTTGTCTAAAGCCAACACGTGGTGCTTGGCAGAAGCCAGCAGGCACCTCTGGGCTGGCTACTCATTGCATGCAGAAGCCTGGATTAACCGCAGCACTGCTGGAACCCACCTCTCTGGGATACTTTAAGGGTCATGGGGGAGGGCTCTCATTCTTGTGGAGGGAACAAAAAGAGATGTGGGAAAGATGGGGATGTAAATCCTTTGAAATGAGGCTTCATTAAATCTAACGCTGATGGAACAACCTGGTTTCAGTGGCTTTATTTTGGAGAGTACGTGCATATCTAAGGTGGTAAAATGAAAGCTAATGGGATGTCTTAAAGATTCCAACATGTATCATTAGACAAATGCGCTGTACATAAATGTAAAGAACCCACTACCTAGTATTATTAGCTATATATAAATGTAAATCTGACAATAAATTTTCATTAAATAACAGTTTTAATCTGTATGCCTGAGGAATTGTTAGGTACAGTGTCTGCATTTTCCTCTAAATGTTTGTGTTATTAATTCAGCAAGATAAAATGCTTGTGGAGACACTTGAGTGTTGCAGGAATTGCTCCAAATTAAAAAAAATCACAGGGGCAAAATCATGGTCCAATATTAATACATTGCATTCAGAATTAATTTAAGTATGATAACACTAATCCCAGATTTGTTCTTAGTGTTTGTGTCTTACTCTTCTTTACATGGACCAGAAGTATGGTCAGTAGTCGCTGTACACGTGTGGCTGTTTAGTTCATGAGTTTTCAGAAGTCTCAACTGCCTCAGTCTTTCTGCTGATAATTGTCTTTTTAGGATGCTGGATTTACTTTAACTCTGCAGTCTTTTAACTAAAGTGGTTTCATCTGAAGAAGGTGAAACTTTTTGCATCTTTCAGTTTCTCTGGTGCTAAGTATCAAAATGTTTAAAGGACAAAAGAACAAAATACAGAAAATCAATCTTTAAAAGTGTATACTGAATCAATAGGGGTTTTTGAAGTGATGTAACTGGTTTCTAAGTGACATAAGTTAAAAAATTCTGGACTGTGTCTGGAAACTCACCATGCAACATCTCTTGCTCATCGCACTTATTTTTGGCTGGACTTGTGCTGGCCCTGAGTTGTGTGGACCATCCTTTTGCCATAGCACACCCTGTGCTCACTCTCTTTCTGATTATGCTTTGGTTTGTACCATCATAGAATTCTGGGAAAAGCCATTTCTCTCTTCTCCCCAAGGACTTTTGCTCCTTGAATCTTTTCACTTGGCTCCCTGCAGCTTTTCTTCTGCAACTCTATTTGCACCATCTCTTCTGTCCAGTACTACAGATGTCCAAACTGCATTCACTCGAAGGAAATGGTAAGCCACTTCAGGGGAAGGCTTAGTCTTGGTGTGTATTTCTAAAGCCTATAAAGTGACTTTATGTAGTGCTATATAAGTAATAAATAAGAATGCTAAAACACGACAGCTTTTTCTCCTCCCTGCATTTTTAAAGCCACCTTTTCCCACTGAAAGGTATAGCAGAACATTCCTAGTTGTTCCATCATGTCAGCTCTCGTAGTTTGTAGCCTCAAAAGAAATGAGCTTTAACTCGTGTTTCGATGTGCAGTGTGCTAGTCTCTATAGTGACCTTCCTCCCCCATCTCTACCTTCACCAGGGTAGAGTTTTCCTTACACTTACATATCTCAAGAAATGTCACAATCTTTTATTGTACCTCTAGCCCATAATGTAGCTCTAGGTAGCCACCCTAGAAAAAAGGATTTTCACAGTATAATTTCTGCCATTTACTGCATACTGTGTAGCATTTTCTTAAATTTTTCCTTTTCTGCCTTTCACCTTTCTGCTTTAAAAAATGTGTGATTGATATTAATATTTTTTTCCTGATAAAAATATATTTTCCCTTGATCTTAGTGTTGGTAATACATTATTCAGTGTTCCTTCTTAATAAAAGGCAATGGTTGTTCCATTACTCACAATAGTTATTACAACACTAAAGGTCTCGTTCATCAGAATGACTTGCAGAAGCAAAACCAAAACCCTGATTTCTCCATGCATCAGGATAATAGCTGTGGTGGATGGAAGTTATTAAACAGTGTTTAAAATATAATGTGTGTGGTGGTGTGGGGTTTTGTTTGTTTTTTTTTTACTAGGAGATTAACAGTAAGGAAAGATTTGTGAACATCATTTATTTTATTGCATATGTATGCTTGTAGATATTTTGCTCTTTCAGTAGAAGTCAATGTGGAGGGGAACCTGTTGATTGTATACCATTTCATAAAACATATTCCTTAAAATCACTAATACAGTACAGGGATTTTGAAAAGTTCTTATTTACCAGACTTTCATTTGGATTCATGTAATCTTGGATGATGATGGAAGGAGGAATCATAGTCTTGGACCATCTCTGCTAACATGAAGAAAGTGGGCACAGATGTCTAGCAGAGAAGGTTGTGAAGCTCTAGATCAAGTCTTGGAATTGGGATTCTGTTTGAAAGATGCTTTCTGTAATATTGCAGTGTGTTAAATTCATGCTTACGTATTCTGGCATAAAATGGATATAAACCAACTCCAGTATGATGCAAGACAGGAATTATATTTCATGTTGATCATCATAAAAGATTTTTGAAAAAAGTAAAGTTGCAGGAATAGCTAGGGTATCAAATTAGCAAAAAACAATGAATGCGATATTTGGAAACATGTCCTAGTATGTGGAAAAGTTGAGCTGTTACCAGAGCACAGAGGCAAACAATGACTTTCTGCTGCCAGAAGTATTTTCTCAGTATGGTTAAATGCTATATGAGTCATCTTCTAGTGAAGACTGTATACATATGGACACTTGAAGGATGTAGTGCGTGTTTAGTGCTTTCATGACTCTTCTAAACCCTCATTTTTCTTTAAGTTTAATGGATTATACAGTTCTTTTGCCTCTGCATACCTTTTCATTTATTGTGGGTAACTTTGCACTCTTTACCTGAACTATAAGAAACAAGTTGGCCCAATTTGTATTCCAGAATGCTTGCTATAGAAATGTATTTGACAGCTGCTTCTACATCATTTAAAAATATTTATGCCCTCTACATGTATTATGGATGGGTATATCGCTTTTGATATCTAGCTTGATTCTGCATTTGTTGATTAACTTGTCAGTGTTGTGATTGCTTTACAGTGTTGCTACAGAGCTGTTCACTTCCTTTTAGGTGTCTGTATCCTTCTTGGTCAACAAAGACTTGGATGTCTGGAGGTTTGAATTGTTGTTGGGGGGTTGTGGGACTTTGGGGGCGGGGGGAAGGCTGGTGGTTTTGGTTTTTTGGGTGTTTGTTTGGGTTTTGTTTTATTTTTTAAATGAAGACTAAGTCGTGGCAATAACAGGCCAGACAACTAGGAGAGAGGAAACTGAGGACCTGACATGTATGCATGTGCCTCTGTGTACCCACACATTAGCTTATCGGGTGCAGCAGACAAGCTGTTTAATGCCTGAAGAGGAACAATTTTGAAAAAAATGTATAAAGTTTACTTTACAAATAAACACACACATGGGAAGAAAAACCAAAACAAATTAAGATCTAAAGGAGGCAGCAGGGAGATGTTTTAGTAACGTGTAAGGCTCCCCTTAAAATGTAACTTGTCTATTTAGAATGGATCTGAGTTTTGCTTTATTCTGGGGGCTCTAAGTTCAGATCCCAATACGACTAGTGTGTATTAGTATTGTATGTGACCTATAGCTTTAAACTGGCTGACAGTGTTTTGTTTGGATTTTGTGCATCTTCTGTTTTAAGTATATCATGTTGAGGGCTAGACTGGTTGCACAAAGGGTGTTGCGACAGGTTGAGAGGCATGCAGCGTTACTATCAGGAGCCACATCAACTCACTGGTGGTGGGCAGAGTGGGGAAAAATAGAAAGCCCTGTTCAGCAATTAGCCAACACATTGCTGTGTTATCAGCACTGGTTAAGTCACAAATCCAAAACACAGTGCTGGACAGGCTACTGTGAAGAAGGTTAACCCCATCCCGGTCAGACCCAGTATGATTGGGAGCTATCTAGTTTCATCAGGACCTGCTCATTAGGACTCCCTCTTGTGATGCTCTTTGTGTTAAATGGGGCATGCTGTGCTCAGGCTTGGGTGCTGTGTTTTTGTGTAGCACATTCTTGGGTCCGCTGGTATAACCCAAAAGCTACAAACAGGCAGTAGGAGAAGGGGACGGAGGAAGGGACGATTCTTATGGTGGTCACAGTTATGCCCTAGGAGAATCTGCGCTAACAGCAATACCAGGGCTTCCAGGTGCAAGACCGTGAGATCAACACTGTGAGAGCAGAACGGAAAAATACTGTCCCAGAAACTGCTGGGAAATGCTGCTGCAGCTTGGGTGAAAAGGAGCAGAGCTGCAAGTAGAAGGCAGGCTGCAGGACTGCAAATGGGTGGCCATTAGCATCATAGACATTAAAGCACTTAGGTACTATGCAACACATGACAGTCTATTTTAATTTTAAGTGTAGGTAATTTAGCTTGATTGACCATGCTAAGAAAATGGCAATACATTTAAACAGTAATAATTTTGATGTTTTCTTTGCTGCTAGGTTAAGCGGGGGAAACCACGTGTAGTAGATTCAAGTCCATCATAATCTGCGTATGACGTGAAAAATCAGTCCTTGTCAACACAGCCAGGATTGGTTGCATGCATCACATTTAATGGGCTTTCTGTTCAGTAGCTTCTGTGGGTGGTGAAAATGGAAAATAATCCACACAAGCTTTTCCCTTTAACCCCATGTAGAGCATTAAATACCATCCCCATGGAGAGAATCTAGGCTATGGCTGTCAAAGATACTTGAGAACCTTTTCTAGTTTTGTAATTCTTCTTGGCTTTTTCAGAACAGAAATAGCAGTAGCATGCAGTATTTTGGCTCACTGAGAGGGAGAGGGGTTTTTTAATTAGAGGCCATTTTCTGAAACTGGAAGAACTCAAAGTACGTAGTTAAATCTTGTACAAGGGTGGGAGTAGAGGATGCTGAGAGATAAAGCCACGCTAGGGACAAAGGGCCAGTAGAAAAACAGTGATTTTAGAATAAGATGATTTCTTTTCATTAGTGTTTTTAAGTATTCTTTGATCAAAATGGAAAACCCTGGCTGCTAGGAACAAGGACGTTCATTGCAAGTAATATTCTGAATTGTGTGGATTTCATCCTGGTAAAGTGGCAGTGAGGGGAGGGAATGAGTAAAAAATAATAAAGCATGAAGAGAGGGGAGATAGCACGCAGAGCACTTCTTCGTTGTTCATCGCTTCTTGAACATGGTGCAGAATTCAGATGTCGAAGTAGGAATATCGCTTTCCACATAATCAAACCTTTTAGAGAGGAAAAATGCCAAATATGCATTTAAGGATATAGTTTTGTAGAATAAAGGACAGCTTAGAAAATGTGATGGAAAAATCTGAAGTTAGCCATAAACATCATTTACTGGAGAGCTACTTTGTTCCCTTAACTTCAGTGTGTGACACAAGTTGTCTACTCTTGCTGAATGTAAACAAAAAATTTTTTGTAAGACCTTAAAAAAAAAAAAAAAGCAGCTAAGTTGTTTTAATTTTGCCATACAAATTTGCAGTGTTTTTACAGTGAAATTGAGTAGCAGAGTCGGGAGTGTCAAAATCAATGAACGGGTGATATTAATAAGGTAGAAAGGAAAACTTCAGAATTTAAGAATACACCTCGGATTTTTTCCAAAACATTTATATTGGCAAAGAGAGATAATGATATTGTAATTGGTTTTCTTTAACATACACATTTCAGGTTAGCAGCCCATATTGCATCATCTTGTTCTCTCATTTCAATCAGATTCGTAGCTTTCCCAGAACAGTGCTCATGTGGTTGCTCGGCACAAGCCTTGAGCTTGGTTCCCAGTGGGTGGTGATCTCAACACCGTGCTGTTACGGACAAGTAATTGTATGATAAAATAAAGGCACTTTGGAGTACCAACACCATCTCAATTAAGCTAAGGGAGGTCTGTGGAGGCAGGAAGACAGCCTTAAAGAATTAGTGCCCTCACTACTTAGAGTCAGTTCAGAGAAAGTAATTTCTAGCGGCATTCCAGGCTACTGGTTTCTGACTCTGGAGATGACATGCAGCTAGCAGGCACCTATCTTGATGTCCTGGGGACCTGTCTTTAGGTGAACCTTATCTTCTGTTTAGAGTTCTCCCTGTGTGTTTGACACCAAACAAATTCTATGGCTTCTGCTATTTAAAAACTGAAGCACAAAACATAACCCCTAACTCCCGAAACCAAATAAACTTGGAGAATTAAGACCCGTGTTTAGATTTCCTCTCAAAAATACGTTAAATGTATGAGTAGTATTTATATAGGCTGGGCAAATGCAATGTGCCTGTTCTTGAAATTTTACAAAACTGTGATAATATTTGAAAATATTTCAGTGTATCTCAACATTTTTCTTAATTTTAGCACTCTTGTTTTTCAGGGTTCAGTGTAGAATGCCAATATAACATTTTTATCCTAGTACGAGTTACACAGATTTGAGATCTGTTGTGGCTGTAAAATTAGTCTACTTGCTATATTAGTCTTTAATGCTATATACCCACCTACAACTGCAGGAACACAGCTTGAAGAAAATTTAATTAGGAAAATGAGGCAGATGAAATAGGCAATGTAATGTGTACATTCAATATGAAGAAGAGTAAATACACTTTTCATCTGAATAGTCAGAATAGAGACTGTGTTAAACTGGGCTGAAATTTTCTTTTATCGGAAATGGATTTCTTTCATTTTCTAACATTACTATGTAATTGTCCTCCTTATTACTGGGATTAGAAACACTACTATCATTAAAGAAGAAACATCTTTCACCAATTATATTTAGTTTCTGTCTTAGCTGGCAATGACCTCCTCATTATGTGAAAAATGGAAGTCCCTGGAGGAACAGGCTTAGTGAGGTGATTCTAATCAGCTGGGAAGCCTTGTGCACACACCATTTGCATCTCATGACCTGCATGCATGCACCTGTACTGTATTGATTTCTGCTTGTTTACAGGCCATTCAAGCAATAAGCAGGTAGAATTTAGATGACTGAAAACTTGCTCTGCTGGTAGCACTTTCCTGCCTTGCTGCACTCTGGAATATTCCAGCCCTGCTGCAGTGTGTTGCTCTGCAGCCACAGATATTTCAGTTGTACCCATTGCACTAATGTATTTTTTAGCATTTGTATTGGTTCTGAGCACAGACGATTGTGCTTTACAGAAAAACACAGAGGATCACTAGGGGAGAAAACAGCTTAAGTAATACATAATAGATTGTGAATAATTGTTCAAGAAAAAAAAAATCCCATAATCCCTTTCAGAATTGGAGATGACAGCACTGGGAAGTCTGCAGTATTACATGGTGCAACCAATACAGCTGACACACTTGTTTGAAACACATGCTGTATTTATTTAGTCTGAATCAAGAGATAGAAATACATTATGCAGATATATTATTGTACAGTAAGCCAATAGAAAAGATTTTATTACATGCATTAATTCTATGCATGAGATTTAAAAATGTTCTAATAATTCTGGGTTGACCTGGTTGGGCTGTAACCTGATTCTTCAGACTATTGCTCAGGGAGGTGTGAGGCCAGTGGTTTTACTTCACTGATTCTTTCTGGCCTTTTTTTTTTTTTTTTTTTTTTCTTTTCAAAATGGCAATAAAATAAGCAAAGATGCATGTGGTAGGTGTATTATGAATACATTGTATAGTCAACCTAAATTCTGTGGTCCACAGAATCTATGTATGGATCCATTTAGCATTTTCTGAAAATGCATTTTTAATTGTTTCTAAAGCATTGAAAATACCCATCGCTATTAGAGAGCCATGGTGACCCAAACCCTGCGGCTGATAATGTTGCATATGTTTATTTTGGCAAATGTTGGGTGTATTTATACAGGATGTCAACTCAACTGACAAAATCTGTTTTGAAAATCTCTCCTGAAGTATGAAAAAGGATGTATGGCATTGTTCTGATAGGGCCATCGGATACGTATTTTTCCCAGTACAGCTTAGGGTTAATTTTAATAAAAACATTCCAGTGATGAAATTATGGTGAGTAAGTGATAGGGTCCAGCTGATGGTGAATATCCTGAAGAGACTCTTCTCCTTTATGGTGTTACTGTGGATTGCAGAGGTATTCTCCATAGGTTCATTGGAGGTTGCACAAACTGCCTATGATAATGTAGATATTTGTAGAGTCATGGCCTTGGTTTCCAGTTGTGAATGAGCTTCCTGGGCTCAGGGAATTCTGCCGCTTCCCTGCCTGCCACAGGTTACCTGCTGGAGCACTACCTCCTGGCCTACAGTGTTCGACTTCAGGTAAACCCTAACGTCAGTTCTAGAATTTGGGTTCCGTTCCATCATTCTGGTACATTCTACCCACTGTTTCATGGTACTAGCTCTTCCCATTTTGAGATATTGAAAGCTCAGGATTTCCCATGAATTTAACGACTCTTGTATGCAGATGTTAAATGGAGGTCTTAAGGACAGATTAGTAGTTTGCTATTAAATCTAGATAGGATTACAAATCCTCAGGGTTAAAGGGGAGAGAGAAATTAATTTTTATTGTATGGATGGGATATTGTGTGGGATCGTGGAATATTTAGATATGTTGTATATTTAAGATATTTAGATAATTAAGCTTTTATTTAAGATTTTATTTTTTATTATTTTTATTTAAGATCTTATTTCAACAAGAAATCCAGTGTCATTTTTATTGCTTATCAACTCTCCAATATGGTCTTTCTGTCCCAAATCCACTGTCTGCAGTGCCATTTTCACTTTTACATCAGGGGATGCCCTTGCCCTTAACATGAAGCCCTTAACACAAATTTAACCTTGGTTCTCGTATTATCAGTATTTGTTCCATTCTGCAATTCTAAGAATTTTGCAACATACTCTTCAGAGTGGGATTTGATTATTTTTAACAATGAGTTTCCAAGTCACCATTAGATTGGCAAGACCCACAGGAGCCCCTAGTAATTTTAGGTAGATGAATTAGAATAGAAAAGCACTAGCTCATCCATTTCCAGCTTCCTTGGAGTCTCAGTTGCTGAAGCACGGGATCCAGGCCTTATTTCCAGTGTCATCAACCTTATGCTGCTATTGGTTTTTGTTTTTAGCTTAGGGCAGCAAACCAGGACCTCTCCTGGTTATTACCAAAATCTCAGGTTCTCTGCCTCCTTAAATCAAACTTCAAAGCATCAGATTTTAAAATCAGCATCTGTTATTTTAAAGCCTTTGTTCTGTGTTTAGGTATTTTTCATGTCTCTGGAGAGTGCTTTTAGTTACCAGTAGTCTGGAAGACAGACTAAGAAATGATCACTAGTACTTTTATTCTGTCCATAGTATTGCTCGATGCAATGGCAGGTGTGGCGCTACATTTGATTTTCCAGATACTGGAGATACCAGCTTACAGTTTCGTCACTGGATGGTAGTCCTGGCTATTTAATGTGTTTTGCTCCTTTATTGGAAACATTTCCTTCATTGCGAAGAGAACCATGTCTCTATCGTATCATGTAAAAATGTTCTTGCATGTTTTAATCAGCATGAGAAACTCCCACAGGAGGGTTGCTGATGGACAGCTTAAGAGAAATGAGGAAGATTGAAGTTCCTAATTCTTTTTTTCAGACATCAGCACAAAATCGCAGGTGTTTCCTCTGCTAAGCGATTATTCTAGTAGCTGAAGAGACTTGATTTTTTTTGTAGGCTGTCAAGTTTCCGGTTTAATATACAGTAAGGGACGCATCTTCTCAGACACTTATTCTGTTGACTTTGTGTGGGGGGGAAAAAATATAGTACGTTTTCAGATTTTTGAAGCAGGTGTAGTTAAAATCTCCACAATTCCGTGGTCTGCTCAAGTATTTCCCTTAATCTGTGATTTTCAAAAATAAAACAAGACACAGCGCCTGCTTAGAGAGCGTTTATTACTTGAACGTGTAGTCATGTGATTGGTTACTGTACCTTATGCTAAGTTTTACACATGTCTTTCTGGTGTAAAGCCTGACTTAAATGCATCTGCTGTCCTTATTTCAGTTTACTGAAATTCTTTGTGGAATCAGCTGAAAAAGCCAGAACCTCCTTCCTAAAAACAAACACTTCTCAAAGACACTTTCAAAGTGTGTGCACTTAGAGGGGCTTGTGGTATGTACTTTTTGTTGGAGCAGATACAAGGAGTGGGACCTTAAATTAGAATAAGCCTTTTAGATAAAGAACCAAGTTTGGGTCTTACTAAACACAGCAGGCTTGCAAGAAAAAAACTGCAGCAAAAGACCCTATGTGACTCTAACAGTATCTTTCCCCATCTGAAGCAACTTATAACTGCATTTTCTGATTAGTCACTTGGTTCAAGCAAGGTAATGCTTTCAGTGTGTCTGAAGTATTGTGTCACATGAAATTCTTCATTACTTTGTATTTTACCCTGCAGCACCTTGGATATTTCTGATTGAATTAAATACGATAAATACTCTAGGGCTTAAAGACCTAAAATAGACACTGTTAGGATTGTGCCTTAGTTATTTAAGAAGGATTTTCATCCTCACCAGGAGGAGAGAAAATTTTAGTGAATGAAAGTGGAACTCTTTGGCTTGCTTTGTGTAGGAGAAAATGTTGCACACAACTATTGATCGTTTTGGTGGTACTTTTGATTTTCCAGCTACTGGAGATACTAGCTTACAGTTTCATTGCTGGATCGTTCACATTTCAGTTGCTCAAACTAGAAAACATGGATGGAAAATGACTAAATATGCTTTCCTTAATTTGTCAATATTTCTTCAATTGAGGTATTTTGTGGAGAAATTGATTTAGAAAATGTGGTTTCTTTATTTTGTAAGTCCTGTGTGCATTGATTTGCATTGTGGCAAAGGGCATGCAAAATACTATTTGTGCTTCTCCAAGCACATATGACTCAAATGTATACACTGCAGAGCAAATGAAAATGGGAGAGAGAAATTACATTCTCTGTCTAGAATTTTGTGGCCCTGCCAAGATGATAAGAAAAGGGTTTTAAGTTATTATATATAAAATTTTTTATTTGGAAAGAAGCCCTTGCCACCACCCCTTCAAAGAAGTGGCACTTTTAGGAAAGCCTTACCAACCTTTCCAAAACACCTAATGCCTTGATGAGCCCAGGAGGTACTTTAGTTCGAAGCTGCCTAGAGCATTTGGTTGTCTTGTTGCTGTTGTTTGGAAAGGCAAAGTCAGTCCTTAACTATTAAGTCCTTAAATATTAAGTCAGTATCTTAACTATTGTCTCTTTCAGACCCTGAAGATTAACATTTATTATGCTGAGATTTGGGCAGCACCTCGTCAAGCCCTCTGTGGTCTTCCTGAAGACTGAGCTCTCCTTTGCTCTCGTGAACCGGAAGCCCGTGGTCCCAGGGCGTATCCTTTCGAGCAGCGCCTCAACGATGGGCGCCTGCACTCTTGGGAAAAGCAGGAGGAGTTCGGTGTGCTTCAAAGGCCAGGTAGGATGCTACGCGGGTTTATTCTGAAACCAGGCAGTGGAACATAATACGCTTGATTGGTGTTGCAGAACTGCCGAAAACAGTTGCTTAGCAACTGTGACCTTAGAGGTGAATTTCTATTGACCTTTTCACCACAGAAGATGTATAAACAACCAGGTGCTACTAAAAGCATTTTAAAGTGTATCTGAGGTGGTACTGTTTAAATTTCATATTATGCTAAATAACACATCCTGCTTCCCTTTTAATAATGTCACTTATTTTTAGATGTGGTAACTTCTTTATGGAGGATTTTCAACTTCTCCTAGCTAAATGTACGCAATTTGTCAAATGGCAGCAGAATCCAGTATGAAGGCGCTCATTTTTTTGGGACAGATTGCTTTGATTAATTTAGGTAGGAATGGATTAAATAAACCATCTGTATAGCGCACGCATTTTCTGAGGAAAAAAATTAAGCCCCATGTTGTAAGTAAAATTCTCAGTTTAGAAACTGTATAGGAACTTGATTCTGCAAGATGCTGAACTACCTATTTAGTGTATTTTGTAGCGAGGCATGTTCTTTTCCAGTCAAAACTCTGCTCTGTAACTTGTGCTGATTTCAGTGGCTTGAGTTGGATCTTTTCAGAAGCTCAAGACTGATCATTTCCATAGAGGCCCATGGTAAAATTTTAGTAGCAACTCAGTTAGGCAATGGCTGAATGTGTTTTGGGAAAAGAAGAAAGTAATTTGCAGTTTATCAAAAGCTTTCTCGTTCTTTTTCAGTTTTATGTTGTTTCTTTCATAATTTAAAATTTAGTAACCTTTAATATATTTTTTTAAACCCATAAATGTGTTTCTCCTGAAACATGGAAACTTCCTCTCCTTCCATCACTTCTGTAGCTTAGAGTTGTTCTAGATAGAACTTCTCTCTACACCTGCTTTGAGTGGTGTCTGTCAGATCATTTGGTTGTAAATGCGTGGCAAAGATGCGTAGACTTTACAGAAACTTGAAAGGTGTTACTATCTTACCAATATATTATAAAGAACTAAATGAACAATTCTTCTCAACTTCAAGTTTCTGAAGTATCTGATGTAAATTGATGTGATTTACAGATTTGCCGTAAAACCCCTCACCTTTTCAAAGCTATCGAAGGCCAGTATTGTATCGGTCATTGTGAGATGCAGAGCCAGTAAACGCTTGGGCAGTATGGTGGTATGTGCCTTGTCCAGATCAGAGAGTAAATAAAATGTTATCTGTACTGTGTGTGGAAGTTTTAAAAACAATAGTTAATGATTTTTTTCAATTTATCATTTCAGTGAACAATTGCATCTGTTGTTAAAAATAGAGTTCTTTCAGATGAAAGATACTTGTTTGAAAGTTTTGTGAGCACCCAGTAATGACAATTTAAGCAGCCTATAAAATTTAATTATTACATGCTTCTTTCCCTTTTAAATAATTAAAGATTATAAACTCTAGTTGTATAGTTATTGCTGACTGTTTGGCAGATACATTTATTTGCTCAGGTTTAGCTTTGTTATCCCACAATGAGTATTGCAGCATATTTTATAGTGTCACATTGTTTTAATAGCTCATGTGTTGTAATATATAATATAGTCTTTGTTTCTCCATTGAATAAATGTTCAGGTAATAAAAACCCAACCCTTTCCCTTTCTCATTACAATAAGAAAAAATTAGAAAAGATCGTGATGCAAAGGCTAGGATACAGTATGTAAAATAGAGCAATTTGCAGTTGTAAGCCTTTAAAATGTCTGTATAATGCAGCATTCATCTCAAGACCTGGCAGTAACAAGTGTATTTTCTTTGTTTTATTGCAATAATTTTATCTGCCTTGTCTTTGGCACACTTGTGACATTCCTTTTCATTTTTTTTTTCCCGTAGAAAATAAAATATTAATGTGTGTGAATTAGAGAGACAAAGGAAATCAGTTTGAAAGCCAGCTCTCTCCAGGTGGTGGCTTTAATTAACTAGTAAGGTTGAAATTCCATCTTGAAACAGAACGTAGGATTGGAGTTGTGAATTTGCTGTAATAGTTTTAAAATAAAGCTATACCCTGGAAAAAAAAAATCAGTCAAAATGGTCTTGTGGAGTTCAGCGTTCATGATTTGAGCAATGCCAAAGCGTGCTTGTTCAGTTAACACGTTACAGAGTTTTGTTTTGTGTATTTCCACCTGCCGATCCTGTGAATTCAGTTTGACACTTGAAAGTCAAACTGTGCTAATAGGAATAGCAAGAACATAGTATTCATGGTAAGGAAAGAGTTCCCCTTTTCTTGGAGAAAGCTGCCTCAATTTCCCCAGCTTTACACTTCTGTCTAATGGGTGCATACTAGCTCATGGCCGCGGGAACCTGTTCAGAGTAGGATCCCTTTGAATGAAGATGTGATTATTGCAGATTCTTGAGCAAGAAGGAACTGGGATCTTCTATTGAGTAAGGGGTATCTGGCGTTCAGCTGGAATTTCTGCTCTGTAAGCTAAAATCCGCACATGTGTTTGACAGCAGTAGCAAACTCATTCACCTCTCTTGGCACAACCAAATGGAGGGGCAGAGCTACACGGGGCCAGTGTGCAGGATTAGTGCGTGTTTCCCTCAGGACAGCCCGTCCCTTTGCTGTCACCTAACAGAAAAATGGTTAAGGCTCAGAGGTGCCTGACCACAGTCAGCTCCCATGACAGAATGAGGAGTACATACGTACTTGCGCTGTTCTTCCATCTAGTTCGAAGGGGAAGATGGGGCTTCCCTGCCCCTTCTATTTCTCTGTCTTATTTCAGAGCAGCCAGGCACACGATATTGGGGACAGTCTTGATTAATGAGATATTGTTTTTCAGGGTGTGTTTTTATGTTGGTTTTCTGTTGTGTACAGAAATGGTATGATTTTCTTTTGCTAATGCCTGTGAATTGTTATGGAGCCAAGACTCTGGGTGGGAATACTGTATGCAGTGCACATCTGAGCAGTTACCTAGGGAGTGGGGAGGAGGTGTTATTGTGTGAGCTTGCTGGGATTTGTACGCTTATACAGGTACCAATATTGTTTTCTATGAAAAGCAGAGTCCCTGTTTCCTCTAAGTTCTGTTAGCTTGCTGCTCTGCAAAGAGTGATTGTGAAAGAAGCCATTTGTGGCTCCCTTGAACACCTACATAGTTGTTTTAGAGGCGGCAGCTATTCCATAGCTGGAGTAGTGCGGGGATGCGTCTATAGCCAGCAAATGCATTGTTTCTGTCTCACAAAAGGCACAAGATGAACTGAATCTGCTCATGCAACCAGCACGAGCTAAGCTTCTGTTTGTCTTCTTTCTTAAATTATTTCATTCAGAGCCTTCCTGCTTCCATAGTTCAGAGCAGAACTGTGGTGTCTTTTTAAAGAAAATCCATCTGCTCTTTGACGGGGACTTTTTGCTCTTTAATATGGTAACAAATACTTTGTGAATGACACACCATTTTATTGATGTTTTCCTAGCCATACACCATAGCTTTACATGGTTTTGCTCACATCTTCAATAAATATGAACTGGGTTTTTTTATCACTGCCTTTCTCATTGCATTGTGCAGGGTACTTGCTTTCATCTTGTGTTAAACATGAAAAATGAATTTGAACATTAGTAGAATCCATTTAGGGACTAGGACTTTTATTATAAATAAAATCATTCATTTGTTATGTCCAATTTTTTTTCAGCAGACAAGGTATTGATCTTTGGATTTGTGTTCAGGATGCCTTAAGAAGAACTAGCACAAAAGGAACACAGCAACATTTGTAAATTGATTGAATGCAATATGTAATGACAGAGACAAACATCAGATCTATGGCAATACTATATTATACAAAGCATTTTTCAACAGTTTATTGAATTGGTTATTAAAAAGAGCAGGCTTTCCAGCTGGGAACAATGAGCTGAGGGTTATCAGGACCAAGCAATTTTATAGAAATTTGTGGTGGACACTGTGGCTGCTTCAGTAGGTGCATGTGTATGTGTGTAATAAATTAGAATAAACACTTTACAATCACTTTTCATCTGCATTTGATTATGAAAAGGTTTTTCCATTAAAAAAAAAAAAAAAAAAAAAAGACACCTTTTAACTGCTATATACTGAATTTTGCTGGAGTATTTGATATTGGTATTTCCCTAGAGATCTACCATTTTCCACCAGAAAGTATTCTGGTTGTGGGGTATAGACAGTGTATAAAACCCCAAAGCATGTGATATTTTCTGGCAACTTCATCACTATATGAAGTTAATGGCCATTATTTGTTGCCGAGACAGTGTGCTGTACTGAGAGTTACTGCAGCTTCTTCCTTTTATTAATGAGCAGAGAAAACATTAGTTGAACCAGATGCTCCTTCAAAGACTTGATAACACCCTAAGCTGCAGTGTAATTGTTCTGGGTCTGTTGCATGGGTGGGACGGGATCCAGGGTCGTGCGATGGAAGAAAAGCATCTGCTTTGCTGTACGATTTGTCTGTTTGTGAGCTTCCCCGTCATACGCCGTCAGAATTGCCGAATTACTTGAGACTGACATATTCTGTACTGTCACAAATGATTGCTGCTTTTCTTAGAAGACTTGCAGTTAGAACAAAATAATCCTTTTGATTAGTATTATTTGTTAATATATTTTAAAATTAATTTTTAATTTAGTTACAGTCCTGACAGAATTTCCATTGAAGATGACACAGTGGCTCTGGAAAGAACAGTAGTATTCTCTCACAAGTTTGGTTGAAAACCGTGGTGCTTAGCATGTATATGAAATTTTAATTCTTCATAAAGTTACAGAGCTGCTGTTTATTGTGATTTAGTTAGTTTCTACATTGCACATTTATCACATCGGAATTTATGCTACATAATTACAAATTTTATGGGTTTCAGCCTAAACAAGTGTTAATATTTGCCATAAAACTAAGATTTAGAAAATAAAATTCAGTTATATTGCAGAATATATAAATTTGCATTTACATATTGCAAGAATGAACACTGCAATATTACAACTACACATTACACGTATTGAACCCTGTGGGAAGGACTCTTTAGTGCTTGTTACAGAAGCTTTGTATGCATTACTATTATTATTAGTTTACATTAGCACAATGCTAAGGAGTAGTCATGCTCCTTCCAGCCCCTTAGCAAAGAGCTAAAAAAAGGGGGGGGGGGGTTGGTAAAGACTTTGTAATCTAAATATGATCTTGGAAATAGCAAGGGAATCACTTAGATAGAAAATGTTGTTTGGTACAATGAGGAGTGAACTATTTCTATGAATTTCTCAATGTGTCTCGTAAGCCTAGAAGAAGAGAGTACTAGGAAAAGGACACCTTTCTACACCTTTGCTGGTATAGAAAAAACCTCCTGAATGGGAAGAACGAATATAAATGGTGGACCTTGTGTGAAAATGTGGGGCAAGTATGTTATTAGGTAAATTCTTTTAAAGATACCATACTGAAGCTGTTGAGCATCAGTGGAAAGTCCCAAGTATTTTTCTTCCTCAAATCCCAAATAAAGCTGTTCCATGATTCTTCCTTACATGAGCAGTCCTGATCCCTCAAGTAGGGCTTATTAATGCCATAACACTTATTTGCACAAATGAGAGTAAGAAAAACAGTTCCTATGTTTAATAATTTTTAGCTAAATTAAACTAAGTTGCACAGAAGGTGAGGAGTGGGGCTGCACCCTTGGCAGCAGCAAGCCAGTAGATCAGCTTCACTGTATTCTCAAGCTACCTTCTGGGAAAAAGGTTTTCCTCAGACAGCCCAAAGAACGAGTGCTCTGCTCTGTGTATGTAAACCACTTGAATTTAGTGGTGATAGAGGCGCCAGTTAATTATCTCAGGGCTGGAGTAATTTTGTTTGCAGTCTACAAACAAAGGGATGGTGTTTGACTTGCATTAGGAAATGCTGCTTCAGAAGATAACAGATTCAGGGCTCTGCACAAAAGCTTGTCTGTCTTATTGGGGGGCTGGAGTTCAACTGTATTATTTGGTCTGATAAAAATACTTTCTCTCCCTTCAAATCCTGTCTTGCTTGAAAGGTGCTCCCCGTTGAAGGAGAATGCACTTCACCTAAGGATTTACCTATTCTGTTTGCATTGTTATAGTTGCATTAATATAACAGTGCTTATGAAAATCCCATTCTAAATGTTTTGTGCCAGTATTTGAAAAAGAAAGAAAAAATTAATGAAAATAAAAGTATTTTTTGCTGATTTGCAAATGGATTAAGTAACCAACTAAATTACTCATTTACCTCCATTCAGCAGATTAGTGATAAGAATTTCTCAGGTTGTATCACAACCTGGAAGAGGTATTAAAAAAGCTGTCTTAAGGCCACACCTGGGAGAGGCAGTAGCTCCTAGGTTGGAGCCTGGTGCATCTTACCAAATGCCATGGAGGGATGAGCAGCCTCTTACTAGTGATGTGTTCAACTGACCTTCAAACCTCTCTATATGCAGAGTAATGAGGCCTCTGAAAAATGGGCTTGTAGGCTGCGTGTCATAACAGGTTGGATCTGTGCAATTAAATTTCTTGGCTACATTGCTAACGTATGCTGAAATCCAGATGAAAAATTCCAATTTCATTTTTGTCTCATCCCTTTTATTCACCTGTTAGTCATCATCGTTGTTTAGAACTTATAAATGGCTTCAAGAAAACCACATTATGCATGAGCCTCTCTACTGCTCTGTGTGTTTCGGGGGTGCTCACTGTACAGTTTTGAACATGTGTTAGTAATGCATGTCCTTAGAAGCTCCAGAAACATGCAGAAGAATTTTCGAAACCTAGTCTGTGAGTCCCACCATTGTGGTACCTATAATGCATACTTCACCATGCCCATAAAGTAAAGAACAATTTGGAAAGCCCATTCCTGTCACCATGAAAAAATGTAAACCTATATTTTAGATCAATTGGCTGATGATTGCTATGGAAGATCAAATTTCACAGGGGCTGCGTAATGTCTTCCCGATGTAGTGATTTTTATTTTTATGATTGTTGAGATCCTGTTTTATATGAAAGCAGCTTATTTTTGAAGGCTTGAAAATATTTAATTAAACTCATATTCATATTTAAAATTATTTCACTGGGTGTTAGGTTAGTTCCAACCTCCCATTTTGTTGTGTTTATCCTCATTAATAATTTGCAAAGCATATTAGCATTTTCACATCGGCTTACAGCTATAGCTTTATAGTAAATGACTTAAGTGAATTTACTTTGAGGTTCCTGTCATTGGGGTGGCAGAGATCATCTGGAAAAAAAAAAAAGAGTTTACCAGTTCGTATTTTAGCACAGCAAGAAACCTGGCTAAATGTTTAGTGAGGAAAAGCTTCATTCTACAGAGCTGGAAAAAGTCAGGTTTAAAAGATGGAGGAGCAAAGCTATGTAGAATTAAGTAAAGTTAAGAGGTAGCAAACTTTGGTATGAAAAGTAGCAGGGAAAATGAGGTGGGATTCAGAAAAGGTAAAATGAGTGTTTCCTTTGAGGTTTAACACAATATTTGGCATTCTTATTTAAAAATCTGTGAAGTCCTGTTCATAAATAATGAATAATTTTAGTCCAGCAGTTATTTTCTAGTCTAGTAGAGAGCAAATTTGTAATTGGTGTGGCTATTGAGTAAACCTGTAACTTTATCCTTTTATCATATCAGTAACCCCAAACAAACTCAATAGCCATAAATGGACAATAGATAATAAATACAGAGGGGGTGTTTGCCATTACAATTTTGCCACTACAGAAATGCAGTACCTGCATCAATAGCAGATATCCATGTACTTTGCATTCAGATACCAATTACCATGAACTCTATAAAAGAAAGGAATAAAAGAATTAATATTTTTTTTCTTGGCACATAACTGGATTTAAATTCAGCTTTTTTTATTCTTTTGTTTTAAGTAGTTTCTGACTAATGAAGGAGGTGACGGTTACAAGCCGTTCCCGTTACAGTTTGTGCATATTTTAGGACCTTTTGTCCTCAACATAGCCTTTGGAATGTGATAGGCAGCACACACACAGTTAACTGAGTCTGGGCAAGGTATTGCATGGCTTGCTCTTATGGCAGAATATAATTAAAAGAGATGATTGGAATACATGGTTATTCATAATAGATGTCACCCAATTACCATAAGTAATGCAATACATGCAAAATCTCCATTTGTAATGAAAATAGATTTGCTGGAAAGTCAATTGGAAATTTCATTTATTGCTTATTGTTTTCTAGCATATTGGAATATTTTGTGCTATTCACTGTAATACAACTAATGTGTTTTCTTCAAGTACATATTTCTGAGAGGCATCTGACATGAATTTCCTCTTGCAACTCCTAAGAGGAGATCTAGTGAATAAATGTTAAACCATCATCTCTTCTGGTTTCTGAATCTAGAGTGTTTGCTGTGAAGAGCCTAATATATAGTATTTTGTTGTTGAAACATACATTAATACTTCTTGGTGTACCATAATCATAATCTAAAGAAGGTATTTTATAATTTTGCAAGTAATCATCTTGTGTTCCTTATATTTAAAGCTCTGTCATGGTTTAGCCCTGGTTGGCAACTAAGCCCCCACACAGCCACTTGCTTGCTCCCGGCAGTGGGGTGAGGGAGAGAATCAGAAGGGTAAAAGTGAGAGAACTTGTGGGTGGAGATAAAGAGTTTAATGGGTAAAGCAAAAGCCATGCGTGCAAGCAAAGCCCACTGGCAGGCAGGCGTTCAGCCATCCCCAGGAAAGCAGGGCTCTATCACGTGCAACGGTGACTTGGGAAGACAAATACCATCACTCTAAATGTCCCCCCCTTCCTCCTTCTTCCCCAGCTTTATATGATGTCATGGTGTGGGATATCCCTGGGGTCAGTTGGGATCAGCTGTCCTGGCTGTGCCCCCTCCCAGCTTCTTGTGCATCCCCAGCCTCTTTGCTGGTGGAGCAGCGCAAGAAGCAGGAAAGGCCTTGATACTGTGTGAGCACTGCCCAGCAATAACTAAAACAGCCCTATGTTATCAACACCGTTTTCAGCACAAATCCAAAACATAGCCCCATACAAGCTACTATGAAAAAAATTAACTTTATCTCAGCCAAAACAAGTACAACCTCCAACAGTGAAGAAGGGAAAAACGGTCATGCTGTGTACCATGAAGGAATAGTGCACCGTGGTGTGTCATCTTAGTACCTTCTGCAGGGCATAAGGAGTGATAAATAATGCCATAGCCTAATTGCTTCAGACTACCTGGTGTAGGTGTCAATCCTTTGGGGGTAAATCCAGTTTACTGTATATTCCCCCAGTGAGTGCAGATGCAGAGGTCTGAATAGAGCCCAGTCACAGATACGGATTTCTTCAGAGGCAACTTGAGGAAAACTGTTCACAAAAGGAGTATTTTGAGCACAATTACTTTACTCTGAAGCAGTACTAGACTTCTGCAACCTGCGCAAAATAACTGAGTTTTGAAGTGCAAGGCCCCAACTCTGTTGGGCTTCATCCCTTCCGGCTTCTGTTGTTTCTTAGGTGGGACAAAGTCCTTCCCTCCTCCTTTTCCTCCACTTCACCCTGAGTTAACTCGTGCCCAGTGGCGTGCTTTCCTCCACTGCATGCTCAGCACATAGTCTCTCCCACTGCTGTGTGCCCAAAGGTGCTCAGTTGTGCTCCTCCATTTGTTTAGGAAATGCTTTGAACTGGTAGGTGAGACTATCAAAGACAGGGATTCCAAATGGCCCTAGAATTGCTTTGCAGAGCTTCAGCTGAGGGTCAAGCACCTTCTCTGAGCAAGGTGATTGGGTAACTCATGCTTTAATAAGTTGTCTTATGTAAAGTTAGGTATGATCATAGCACACAATGGAGGCTTTGTTGTAAAAGGAGGCTACAGTAGGAAATGGAGTGCATAAGTCATTGATACAGACACAATTTCTCTTTATCATTCATACCAGATCTAGGTTTCTAAGGTTGCACAAGTGTGTATCGTCTGCTATTCATTTTGCTAATGTATTTTACTTTTTGCTGTTCCTTGTAACCTGGTGACTTCTAATGTTTCTGATCAAAACATATAAACCTCAGCATCTCTTAGTGAGCTCTCTTGAGCAGATGTTCGTGTTGTACAATAAAAGTTGAAAATTCCCCTACTGATACTCTTCAGTTTAACATCACACTGCGTTCAGATGAGTGACCTCTCTACAGAAACTGCCTAAGAGCAGCTAGGTTTAGTTCAGGATTTGTTATCTTTATCTGTTGATAACTGGAAGTGCATTGAGATGACCTCATTGCTGTTTGTTTCATAAAATTGGAAATTGTGTGTGACAAGTTTGAGTTTAAATAGGGGAATTTGGAAATACTCTTTTTTATGCAGTCTGGTCTGATGGACTTCAAGTGGCTGAATGCAAGGTTTTGCTCTGATGTGTATGTAAAATGTAAGCGTTTATGAATGTGTTTTACAAATGTGTCATTGTGTAGCTCTGTATTTCTTTCTGTCACTCCCTGGTAGAATTTGCCTGGTTGCAGGGGAAGAATATATGACACAGATTGTATATTTGTATTATGCCATAGAAATTAATGTTGCCAGAATTCAGCCATTGTGGTTTAGTCACTATAAGCACACATTTCAGGAGCACTTTCTTAGGCTGTTTTGTTAATGATGATTCAGTTGGAATAGAACCCAGCTCATTTGGTACATAGTTCACTTTACTACATTCATACTCCAGGGATAAAGTTGAGAAAAAATATTGTAAGGATATAGTAGAGTAAATAAATTGCATTCCTGGCTGAGAAGAAATCTAGAACCCAATTGTGAAAACATTACATTACACTATTGAATTCAAAATCATGTGTGATTTGGGGGGAAAGAGGGAGAAGGAAGAAGGGAGAAGTAGAGAAAGGGGAGAAGGAAATAGGTTTGTATTTCCCTTCTTTCTTTTGACCTTTTGAGTGCATCAGGGTAGCGTTTGTACAGTCACACAGCTTCTTTTACAGCACACTTCTTATTTTTTTTCTTTTTTTCTTCTTTTTTAGAAGCTTTAAGAGCTCAAAATATAGCGAGGTTTGTCATAACATTACAAGAATATAAAAGAAGTTGCCAGAATGTACAATTTTGCCAGAGAAAGGTGAAAAATAGCTTGATCATACCTGCCTATATGGGAACACAATTTCCAGGAATAAAAGTCTTAGACTAACAAAGGCATTAATAAGAGCCATAGCTGTAGATTTGAAGCTGGAGATACATGAACACTAAGCAGTGACAGATATATATCTATATTTTAATATTGAGAGTAACTTAGTGACTGAAACAAATTGCTGGAGTTGAGGAGCATTTGCTATCATTTGGTTCTTTGAAATCGAGACTGGACATCTCTTTAAGGTTAATAGGAAGCTATTATCTTCATGGTGGAATGATAATGATGGAATCTGTGGGTTGACATGGAGGAAATCAGAATAGTTGATCTCTTTCTTACTGGCTGAATGATGTGGGCTGTTGGTGGTACAACAATGAGCTGTGACATTTTTTGCCTTTCTCAAGTCTTCAGAATGAAATCTCATCTTCTTTAGAAGAAAGATTGATATAAGAAGGAAGGAAAAGATATGCAGTAGGAAGTGAAGTCAAGATAATTGGATAACCTTTCAAAACAGAGGTGGGTCTTATTTCTGAAGTGGTATCATTTGACTTTGAAAATAGTAACGGAAAATTACAAATAAAGCAGCTTTATTGATCTGCAATTTTATATTCCTGTCAGGAGCTTGAAAGGGAACATAAAGTTATCCTATTGCTAACTGTCTATTAATAGCTAATTTGGAATTTGTTAAAATTCCACTTAACTTACGTATTATTGATTGTATTTAAGTCTTAAATACACGAACACTTAACTTCTGTGAATTGCATTCAATGTAGCAAAATTGAATTACTTCAAACTGCATCTGAAAAAAGGCCAATGTTTTGGGATTTAAATTTTGTCTGTTCACGAGAACATAGCAGGATATCTCTGCTAAGTACTACCTACCTGTTGAATGTTTGGGTGCAAGAGCCACCATCAATACTGAAAATTCTAACACTTGTTAGAGCCGAATGCATCGTGTCTCAGTGTTCTATTGAAATTTTTGGCAGGAAGTCCACCTAATATATTTGCAAAATGAATTTACGGGGTTTCCTGTCCCCCCAATTACTTTAGCTCCAGGTAGTGCAAATGACAGACAAAATGAAAACAAACCTTTAAATATACTCGATTTTGCATAGTTCTGTTGTGGTGGAGGGAAATTATGTTGGGAGTGAAAACTTCATAAGCGTTTTGAAATAGGATCAATGCACTTTTCAAATTACTCTCCTTAAAAAATTTTAGTGAGAGACTTCAGACACTGAGTGTCAGTTTACGCTGAGTTGTAGAGGAACTAGTAGAGTACTGGAAGAAGGCTTTTTTGGTTTTTTTTTTTTTTTCCTAAAGTCATTTTGAATGAGTGTAAAACATGGAATTGCCACCCTTCTTGAGTAGCAGGAAGATTTTAAAACAAAAAAAAAGCCACCTAATCAGTGTCCAGTCTTGTGGAAGGATGCTAATGACATCTCTGCTCGATTAATGTTTCCCTACTATGACCCTATCAATATTAATAAAATTAGTTATACTTGCTTGTCTTTCAAAAAAATTCGGATTTTGACCTGGAGAAAGTTCATCTCAAAAGTATCGTGGAGTTGTATAATTCTATTTTTATCTTAGTCTGAGAACAGCCACATTAATGGAACAGTGCTGACTTAGCATAATGTTTTGCTGAGATTATTTTAGTTTAGCAAACAGTGAAAATATTACCTTTTCCTCCTCAGTTCCTTAACAAAATAAAATGCAAGTCATTTAATATTGGTTATAACTTATAAATACCCCATGGTATTGAATCATCTTTTTTAAATTTGGAGAAACATGCTTCTGACGTGAAAGTTAGCTATTAACTGGAAGGATCCGATGAAAGGAGATATTTGCAGAGAGCAAAAACCAAGAAACAGCTTATGATAACATTTACGTATTCAGCTGAAGGAGAAAAACAGGAGAGAATTTTGAACTCAACTGAACTGCGTTTCTTAATGCTTATAACATCTAGCTTGTTCTTTATCATATATATCAACTAGTCATCTATTGCTTAATTTTCTGGATTTTTACTCAGTTAAAAGTTGGAGGAAATGTTGTAGTTCAGTTACAATGGTTAAAAATAATGGAGTTGGTGCAGATCTTGTTCAAACTGGAGCACCATAGAGACAACAAATCAGGCTGTTTATTGGAAAGCGTATCAGGCTCAGGTTAGCCTCTGAAGATGCCTTGCATGGAAGTAATGAGTTTTATGTAGGGAGCGAGGGGCTGTAGCACTGAGTGCAGATCTGTATTGCCATGCTGCGCTCTTTCACCTCCAGGTAATGTTCTGTCTTGTGATGATTGTTTTTATAACACTTGTTACATTTTTATATACAAATCTTAAATTTGTTTCACCAGTTCGAAACTAGAGGAACATAAGATGTCAAGATGAGATTTTTTTTTTTTTTTGCCTGTATATGTGAATGATGTACTTAATCCAGACCTTTAGTGAGAGTCCAGGTCAGGCTTTATTCATCCTTAAACAAGAAAAATCTTATCCATTTCTATAGCATTCACAGCAGCATTGTTTGTTTTAGTCTAGCCCTGATAGGTAGTATGGATTGTTTATTCTAGTTGATGACTATTTTTTTCAACATTCATTGGTCCCTTAGAAGCCCATGGATTTATCTGCTCATTTTATGTATGTTACAGTGCTTTCAAAGTAGAGGACTGTCCTTACTTCAGCATCAGGAGAATTATATGTGGGATGTATTTGGAAACATATTGGGGTTTGATCCTCTTAAATTAAATAACAGGGTGCATAGTAATGAGTATTTTGATATGAAATGGATACAAAGTCTGGCACTGCTAAATGAAAGAGAAAAAAAATTAGTATTTTAACTAAACAGTAGAAATGCAAGGGCCCGTTCTGAGCAATGGTTGGATCGCTGTTGTGCCTGAATATTCCAAGAAACTACTGCTTTTGTGATGATCCTCCATTTTTCCCAATATGTGTGTGGGGTCAGAGGAAAGGCAATGATGCGCAGTCCAGCTTTGGATATTTTCTCAGATCCTCCTTGATCTTTACTCACATTGATGGTACCTGAATGAATTTAACTTTGTACCTCAGCTGAAGTGTTGTCCATAGGGGATCATTTTAGACTGCCTACAAGATATCAGAGTAAAGAAGATAATGTGATTTGATGATTGTGTTCTGTCACGACTGAAAAGGCACAGTGAGAGGCTCTATTTGTCTTTTTAAATAATGAAAGTTGAATCAGGATTGTCATCTGATCTGTCAGAGGATTCAGCAGCAATAACTATCTTCCATCTCATTACTTCCCCTTCCCTTCTGAAGCTTTTTATTTAATCTTTGCAAGAAAAATTGTCAACTGTTGTAGACATCAAGTGTTTGTTGTACCCATTTACCGTGCAACTTAAGGATACATACTTACTTTAAAATCTCTTCACTGAACTGGTGATTTTGGGAGGAGATGGTATCATTCTCAACTGTCATAGAGACCTCCTATGTTCCTTATCCCTGCAGGTTTGAGGAGAAAAATAATGATCTACCGAATCTAATTATGTTATTAATTCATGCAGTTGTTTAAAATGGTAGATAAGGGGGTTTTAAGCCATGTATGTTTGGTGGCTTAGATTTTCAAAGCTATTGCTGAGATTATGATGAGTGACTCCTGTGATAATTGTTTCCACTTGAGGGCAGGGGAGGGCAGTTTCATTAACTTCAAAAAGATGTGTATTTGTCCTTCTTTAAGATGTGTATTCTTGTTATTCTTTACACTGTACCAGTTGGTCAGTAGTCACAAACTGTTGTCCATTTCTACCCACAAAGAAGGGTAGCAGATAGCCCAAGAGTAAGATACTCTTAAATCTAAGGAATTTGAGAATATTTTCCAGTTGGAATCCAGATATTTGGGAACATGTGATCTTTAAAAACATGTATTTAAAAGTGCCTCATTTAAAAACTAAAAATGCCAGTACAAATACTGGACAGAAAAGGAAGAGAAATAGTGTGGTGGTATAACAACGTGTTGTGTTTTTTCTCATGAGAGATAGCGGGTGTTTGACTGTCCTACTATTGCAGGTCTGAGGAGGTTCCCTGTGGTTTCCTTGTCCCATAGTATTGTGGAATGCAATTAAATCCATCAGGCTCATATAAACTTAATACTATTCCAAATCTTAAATCTAATTTTTGTTCGTTGTCAGTTGAGCTGCTGTACTCTGCAAAGCCTCTGCTGTCAGAGCCACAGAATTCTGAATATCTGTTTAAGAAGGTCATTTGTGACTTCCTAATTATATTTCATGACAGTCCTGCTTTGTTCAGTATAACAATGAAAGAGAAAACTTTCAAAATTAGTTTTAATATAAACATATAATATATGCACCACAGTGATAAACCTTGAAAAAACTGCCATTCACACTGCATAATTAAATATTATTACCTTTAGTTACTACTGGATTGTCTGTATTTTGTTTAAGTGAAGGGAAGCATAAGTGTGCTGCGTATATTGAAAGCAATTCAACTTGCCCAATTAGCAAAGTTTAAGATTGATTTCAGAGGCATGTTTCATCTTATGATATTAGTTGTTTTGTGCCTCTTGATGTAAAAATGTTAGCCTTAAAGTGGTTTTCCTTTTTATATTGTTGAGGCTTAATTTAACCTTAAAACTTTCTGTGCAGCTTCAGTTGAAAATTAAGTCTAAATTATCTATCCCACAGGAAAGAAAAAGACAGTCATCACCTTTCTGTCACGCTCCTTAGAATTAGCTGTGCTAGGCACGCTGAAGACTGGGGATGTAACATTGTGTGCTGTTTTCTTTAGAGAGATTTGTAGACTCTACTGCCTTGAATCTGCTCTGTTAGAAACCGATGCCCAAGGCCAGGCCTTCACCACTGTGCAGTATTTGGTAATGAGGATGTGATGGTGCATTTGGCAGTGACAAAAGGAAGTAGAAAAGTAATTAATTGGGTTTGACTCTGCAGATGACAGTGTAGCTCAGCTCACTTCAGAATATAAAAATACCCCAAATGATGGACATTTGGAAGTAGTTTCCAATAACTTGAAAATGTCTTTTACTGAAGCTGTAGAAACAGTAAGGAATAACTCCAAAACTGGAAGACTGTTATTGCTTATTTCCCAGTTCCCTCCAATACCTTTTGGCAGCTATGAGAGATTTAGAACAGTGAAAGAACACGTAAGCTGAAGGAAAGCAGTAATTTTTCCCAGTTCTTTAGAAAGCAAAGCAAGATAGCTTAGTGAAAGAAAGATAATAAAACAAGATCCTTAGATTGTCTAAGTCTATATGACGGCGGTTATTAACCCAATGAACGCATCTGAATTTATTCTCCAAAACTGTATTCATTTGGTTGTTTCAAGTATATTTCTGTAAATTAGAGGTGCCAACATACATACATTGTCCTATAAGTGAGTCTAAGCTAATATGGAGAAGGAAACCCTATTATTTACTCAGGTCATGTTCAATGGAATTCTTGACATTTTGCTAAATAATGATTCAAGCAAAATAATTTCTTAAGAATAAGCAAGCATTAATTGCTTTTTTGAAATTACCTTTGAAATCTGATTTCTACCTATGAAGTCATCAAACTTAGCTTGTGAATGCACTGTAGTAAGTTCTGGGTGAATGAGGTGATATCCTTTTTTCCTGTAGTGTTTGGTTGCTTTTTCTCCAGTTTCATACATGACTGAGTTGATTTTGATTGCTTAAAATCAAATTGCTCATCAGTGGTTCAAGCTAGATAAAGAACTGAAGTATGCACCTAGCGTCTGATGTAATCTAATGAATTTGCTTCTTTTCCCATACATAAAATACTGTAATAAACTAAAGAGAATCTGATAAAAAGTTTGATTTGATCTATTAATATTAGACTCAAAGATTCGTTTAGGAAGCAGCCAATTTGTAGCTAAAAGGAAAGTTGCATTTTAATAAACCTTTTTGTAAGCTGGTAAACGACTTTAATCTAACAAAGGTCTTGTCCCCACTTGTACTTTTTATGGATTTTAAACATATTTTTTCTTGTATTAATCTTTCCATTTCTCTGCCTATTGTGTGTGTCTCATTTAGAAGATTGTGGTTGAGTGGAGATGCTCAGTACAATCACAAAGGCTATGATTTCTAAAAAGTCTACTTAAATCAGTATGTAGCTTCTGATGGCTACTTAATGACTGTCTTAGAGCCCCTTATTGTTTTTCTTTTTCCTGTCAAGGAAAATGGTTTTGAGGGGAGGAAAAAAAAAGCTGTATTCATGCAAAACAAGTCTTTTAGATTACTTGCCATAGTAGTTTGTTAGTAAATATTTACACTGATAACCTGGGGTGAGCTTAATGTTTTTGAATATTAGGTATTAATAAAATAGCACTCTTTTAGTGCCACAGTTGAATATGCTTCTTTCTTTTTTCTTATGGTGGTTTTGATCCACCGCAGCAGGTTTTGAGTTGTTTTGAGATATACTTTAAATCATTGCTTTCATAAGAAGAAAATGTTGCTGACAACAAAATTTCTTTTTCCCTGCTTGTTTTCTTACATAAATATTATATTATCATATTGTGTACAGAGCGCTGTACTCAAGAAACAGTTTGGAATATCAGTTGTGGCTCTGTATTTGAGCCCTTGTTAGGATCACTAAGTAGTAACCCACAGTAACACAGTAGAAAATATGATAAACTTTCTTAGGCTGTGAAGAACATTGTGTTTAGGTGTATCAAGTAACCTCATCTTTACATCAGGATTTGATAGAGCTGAAAAACTATTGTTTGAAGTTTCAACATATTTCATTGTCACGAATGAATATTCAAAATCATGATCCTTCTTTTAAATGGAGATGCATCACATAGACTCTAAAATCTAAATGATATGTGCTAGTTTCATTTGGAAGTATAATTAAGGTGTATAATGTCATTTAACTGTTTAATGAACTCTGCATAATGTAATGGAATACAAATATTTGACCTTCCTGACAGTGACTGATGGATTTAAGTTGCACAGCGTGATATCATTAGAATGTCAAATAACATCATTATTCATGATTATCAGGAATTATTCAGGTGAAATGGCAAATGTAATGGAAAGCTATTATTTGTGTGTGGGCCGCAGATTGACTTTCTTTGTCAGTGCCAGTCTCTTGATGATACAGGGGGAAGATACTCAGATTTATTGAGCTACAAAGAATTAATGTTATAGGTTAAACAAATGTCAATAATATCAGAAACGTATTTTCAGTAGGTCAGGTCGTGTTAAGTGTCTAAGAGTAACTACTAGTGATAATGTTTTAACTTCTATTCTACTTCTACTTCTGCTAAATATTGAAAACATCTTTAGATTACAGTGTTTTGCAGCATAAGAATATGTCAATAATCAGTCTTGTGGGTGACATTTTTGATCAGTAGAACGATAAAATACCGTACAGACTGTTTGCAATAGAACTGCAATTTCACTCTTTCTTCTCAGAAGCTTAAATGTAGAGTCCAGACTTTTGTTCCAAGAGGTCATCGTTTAGAATTTAGACTGAAATCACAACTACATATTTTTCCTTCACTTAGATCCACAAAAAGTTGATGGCTTGGGTCAGCAACTTTCAAACAGGCCATCCACATGCCTAAAGCTGAGCACATGCTTATGCAGTTTGTTGAATTATGGCCTATAGCAATAAATGATGAGTAACCTCTGTTGATTTGGATAATTAAGATCTTACACCTGAGACATAAATGAGCTGGGAAAATGAATTTTGCCTATCAGGACAAAAACTGTAATAATGTTTTATGGCATGCTTTCTGCTGGATCTGAGTCATGCCAAAAGATGATTCTGAAGCCCTAACCTGCAGATACCAGCCACGTTGTTCTCGTCAATGGGAGGCAGCATGCTTAAGAAGTGGCTGCTCTGTTCACAGTGAAAAAACGATGAAGCTGCAAATTATTTAACTGACTGCACAGCACCACCAAACTTCTGTTTCCATAGGATTTGGGGGTGGGGTGGGTGTGTCTATAATGCATATTTCATATACAAATTGGCTTTTATTAGTAAGAGGTGGCCTATAGACAGGGCTGGCTGCAGCATGGTATGGCCAAGGGTAGAGCAAACACACAGTGAACAGGAAAGCTGTGCAGCAGCAGTTGCACACAGCGCGGTAGGATTGGACACCTTTATCATTTTTCTGTTGAGATGGGGTTGTACTTTGGCTTTGGGTTATAAGATAGGTGGGTCACAGCTTTAGTCAGGGATAGGTTTTCCTTCTCACTTCCTAGCACAATTATTACTTCTGTGCTTTGAAGCTTTAAAAATCCATGATGGACTGTGGTAGATGGCCAAGACTAACGACCCTCCTAATCCCTATAGACACTTAGGTAAATACATGCTACCTGAAGATGGCAAAACTATTTTCTTGGTGAAGTACTCTTACAGTTTAACCATGTACAGCATGGAATTTGGTAAGATTGACTTTTGTCTTATTTCAGTGTTGAATTTTGCAATTTCTGTTGAGCTCTATACAGCCTCAGCTGAAGTGTCTCTTTTTTTTTTTTTTTTTTTCCTCCTTTTTTTTTTTTTTTTTTTCCTCCTTTGTTTCTTTCCTATAGATATACTCACAGTAATTTGGAGTGCTTCTTGATTTGTATATTAAACCTAAGTCACAATGCTAATGATGTTATTTACCTTTTGTTCATGATGCGTCGGTCCTAAAATCGAGCTGAAGTTGGCAACTTGGGAATTTATGTGGAAGCATATTTTCTCTTAAGTCCCTGTACAATGTAAATGTGCTTGAATGGGCTAACAGAAGGTTAGGTGATTTCCAATACTTATTTTCAGGGTGTTAAAAACTTCTGAATCTTCTTTCGCTCCCTGCTGCTCTGTGCTTCTACCTCGGTCAACAGGTTTTCAATCTCACCAGAACTCCCACTTCACAAGTTGTCAAATGACTGCTCAAGCAGTAAATGGAAACCTTAAACATGGGAGGTGTGTGTGTGTGATCTGAAGTATACGGTATTACCAGGGAGTCGAAAAGTAGTCTATCCTTGAATATGCAAAAAGATTGAGATATAACCCTCTACCAATTATGAAAGTCTGGCAATGGGAAAGAGAGATGTTATTGTTGCCATCTTTTTTTTTTTATTTTATTTTATTTTTAAAGCACTGAAATACAATTTGAAAACTTTGATGTAGTTTGCCAGAACTCCAGCATCTGGGTGGACAATCCCTTTACATACCCAAGGAGCTGCACCTACAGCAATGGCATGGCTTTGCAGCAGAATGATAACAGTGTTTATCAGATGCTTGCAAGCTATATTGTACATATACACAGAGTGTTGCTCCTCTGAATACAGAGGACCCTGGCTTGCAAAGTACTTCCAGAAGAAAAATGTCCTGTGCCAGCAAACTGCAGGTCAGAACCTAGGGCTGTGACCTTGGTCACATATACAATGTAAACAAATTCATGTGCGATTTTCAAAATCATATTCTGTTATCTTATTGCACTTACAGAACAGAATAATACACACACAGAAGAGCAGTAAAGGTGGTGCTAATTTGACCTTTGTTGTACGGCTGCGAATAGTCCTTATTAATTTAAGCTCTTCCCAGTGATTCAAACGCGGTCACTTAAAAAACCTTGCTTTGAGTAAGACTTTGTAGAAGCCGATGCTGTATTTACATAACAAGAATAACATTTTAAAGTTTTATGAAATCATAATAAAAAATAAAAGATGTTATTGCATATTACTGTGTTTGTTACATGTTTATAATTTATTCTAAATAAAAAGAATGATAGTATGTGTGGGGTCAATATGTTACTGTTTCAGAGATTCAACTGTCTTTTGTAAGTGAGGTTATCAGTTTAGACTAAATTTGCAAGTAAAGAAGGAGAAAGGATGTTGTATGTGAACAACAGTAAGCATTTATCATATATGTATCATGATAACATTTAAATGTTACCATTTATCTTCAGACTGGAAGAGCTCCCTGCCCAATTCTAACCAGATTTGGCAGAGGGGCAGAGTATATGTCAAATGTAAGTAGGCGGCAGAGTGGAGGAGAGATACTAATGGTGACCCAAAGTGAAGATTTTACAGGGTCTTGACTTTTATTAGGCAGCAGAGAAATCACACTAAATGGATTCCCCGAGGCGTAGATCCATAGGAAAACAGTTTGAGTTTGGTTTTTTTTTTTATTTTCACTGCTCATAAAACTCTTTGTTAATAGTATCATTAGTGATACAGAATGGAAGAAAGTGTGTTCCTATTTAAGAATAGCATTTCTCTTGAGGTCTTTGAAATATTTTAATAATATGTATATAATATTGTAATCACACTATAGCTTAAAATATACATGTATGAGAATGTAATTCATATATTCAGATACTCATGGTATTGTTTATCAGGCATGTGTTTTATTTTTGAGAATCCGCAGCACTGGTACAAATGCTCTTATAATTTAATTTAGCGGATTCCAGTCTCAGGTTAGTTTGTTGCTTTAGTCCAATAGCTTGTGCATATGTTATCTTGCTTGATGAGATGAGGAAAATCAAAATGGATTAAAATGAATTTTAATGAATTATAATTACCTATATTCATAACATATATTGAAGTAGAAATAGCTTTGTGAGCCATTAGAGTTATAGGAGCAGATCTAAATTCTATAAGGGTGGAAAGATTTATATTTAGCTCAAACAGAATTATAAGAGAAACTGAGTGATGATATCAAAAATAAGCATGAGGTTTAGGTTTAGTCTTTTATCCTTTCAAGTACATGTGAATCGGCTTTTCCATACGAGTATACATTTGCTGTAGGCTTTACTTGAAAAAGGACTACTCGTGGCCAAGTGTCCTACATTGTGCCTCTATCTGGTTTTGTCGAGTCTCTTAACTTCTTTTGCTTTGGCTATATGTGCCAAACAAACAGCAAACAAAGAATAGTCCTAATTTTATCATTACTCGCTTGCCTCAAAAAATAGTACAATGCAAATGGCATCCCATCAGGTTTTTTGTGGATATTATTAGAGTCAGGCCACATGTTCAGCATGTAGTTTGTACTTAAATTGTTACAACTATGGAAATGAATAAGTTCTTAAGGTTGCATGTGCTTATGAGTAGGACATGAGTTTCCCACTAGAAAGTATGTTTCTCATAAAAATCTGTTTATGGATGACATGCTCTTTTTAAGGTTAGTAAATCAGCTTGATTAGAATGAGATTTGCTACTTATGTATCATTTATCAAAATTTTTTTGTTTCAGTTTAGTACCCTGTTTCAAAAGAACTCTTGCCCCAGAAAGACAATACAGATGGGTATATTCAGAAAGGAATGACAGGGTCAAATAGGTCTTGTTGCCACTTGCAAATGGAGAATTCAATTACCATGTACAAATCCTAACAGCCTTAAGGACATAGGTTTCAGCAGGTGGAATTTTTTTCGTAAAACTATGCCTGCTGTGTCCCATCTTGAAATCTCAGTCTTCTCTGCTGTCCTATAGGGATTCTCAGATCTTTCGTAGTGGATTCCACTGAATGATAATTAGCTTTGATCTAAAAGATGCTGTTTTCTTGTATAATAAAGAAAATCTCCAGTCTCTTAGGACTTGCTTTCTTTGGTTTGCCTTCCTGCTCTACCATGTATCCAAGTAGAAATTTCAGATACTTATTACAAGGCTATTTATATTCATGACTGTTTGTTTCTATGCAGAAGCAACAAAATTAACTTTTGAATAATACCTTCATTAAAATAAAATAAAAATAAACTTAAGAAGTCCATTGTTTTGATGTAAATATGGAATAAGGAGAACACGGCTTCATCTTAGGGATATTGGTATTTGAATTCAACGTTTTTTCTTTGTCTTAAGGGAATGTTGAATTTCCAGCAATGTAGGGCTGTGCATTGTAAACATAAAGAAATACTGGAATCATTATGCATGCAGTACTTCTCATAAACACCTTTTTAGTCTAATTTGGGCTTTAAAACAAGTACTGTTGTAATGGCACATGTAGTTCTGTTCCTGATGTAGTAAATTTTAAGGAAATCAATAACAGTATAAAGACAGAATTAGTAGCTACCTCAAACGTCTCCATGCGAATTTAAAGGCTGTCTTATCTGCAAGGAGCTGATGGCTATAAAATGAAATGCATTTAAATACATGGCTAAAGATGATTAAAATATCATACAGAACCAAAGCACTTCAGCTGTAGATATTCATTAAATTGACCATTAATAACTTGCGATATAAAGGAATATTACTGTATTCATAAATTTTGTATGCAGATTTTATTAAGCTGGCATGTTATATGAATTTGTTCCCTGACATCTTCTGGCTGTGGCTGTATAGATAATAGTGTCTCGTATGAGTTTTCTATAATCCAGGAATTCTGATTGACTGTTTCTAGCTAGAAATTACAGTTTTGTTCTGGATGGCAATTCTTTCAACCATTTGGAAATCAAAAAACAGTGTTGTGCATGAAATGGCCATAGTGCTATGTCAGTATTTGTGTCACAAACTCCTTTTTTTCCAATGCTTATAACTTGGACATAAAAACATGCTCAGAGCTGACAATTACAGTTACAATGTTTTTAACCTACTAATTAATCTTTCTTTTGCCTCCTTTCTTTTTTCTCATTGAAATATGGGATTCCATTCTATAATATTTATTAATTAAAATGTTAACTCATCACGCCCTTTATTAGGAAAATGTATCAATAAACCCCTTGCATTTTAGAGCTTTCTCCTGTGTATTACTGTTTAGTAGTCAATATGTTTTAGGGAAGTGCATGAGAAAACAAGTAAAATTTTACAGGATTTAATTATTTACATAAGCTATTTGGATAGACTAACAGCAATGGAGTATGCCTGTGGATACAAAACTTCAGAACTCTTGTCTTCCTAATTGTTACTGGAGTAATTTGACTATGGGGGAATCAAAGGGAATAAAACACATGGATGTAGTGGAGGTTCCATGACTCTTTATACAAATGCTGTGTGCTTCTTACTGTTGCCAGGTATCCATATCATACAGTTTTTAATGGTAAACATTGTCAACTCAAGGTAGCTTGCAGGGCAACAGGTAGAGAGTTATTAGTTGGCAATCCACGGTTTAGGGATCTTTGGTCCAAAGAAAATGAACATATGAAAGCAAGGCCTCAGATGCAGTTACGTATGCACTTAGGTGGTGTGTAGCTCAGTTTTCAGGTCCCTAATGAGTTGTTTTTTGACACTGGTTAATATTGTGTTATGTAGTGTGTGAGGAAACATTGAGATGACCTTCTCTTAAGGACCTGCCTTTTTTGTTTGCTCCTTGTTTGAAAAGACAAGTTTTAGAGCCATGCAACTTTTCAAAATCCTGCTAGTCTAAACATAACTCAGTATTTCCCATGAAAAAAGCTTTCTAATCTCCTGTATTCATTTTAATCTACGGAACGTCTTAGATACTGGAGTCTTTTATGAGTCTAATCCTGATGTCTTTATCTGATCATTCTTTACATCAAAAAAAGAAAAATGTTATTTAAATGAAGTAATTACCATGCAAACCTTTATTTTCAGGCTACCATTTGTATTATAGAAATGTAGACGATGATCTTGCAAATAAGAGTGCAAGAGGTTTACTTTCTAAAGAATTAAGGCTTAATTGTCCTAAAAATACGCCTTAAAAAAAAAGGAATTATAATAAAGATATCTGCAGTTGTAACTGCTTGCTTTTTACCAGCAAAAAGGTACTTTCTGGCACTCTGGTTCATATCTGCAGTAGAATTGTTTGAATAAAAAGATAGGCCTGTGAGCTTAACCGTGACTCAATGTGTGTCCAAACAGGCCCTTCTGTGATAATAGTAAATGCATTTTCAACAAGCTAATGATTCACATATTTCTTGCAAAAGCCTGCTTATTTGAGAATCTGGAGTGTAACAAAGAATGGATAATAGAGCATCTGAAAACATATATTCTATGCCAGCTTATTAGTAACATGATCATCAGATGTATTTTGCTTTTGGTGGGAGATCTTGAGTTTTGATATAATATAAACTGAGAATTACAAAACATTCCCTACCCATTAACAAGAAAAACTCTCTTTCATTTTTTTCAAAGTGAATTATTTAGATTATTAACCAGAAGTATACTATTGAATGTAATATAATGTACAGTGATTTATCTGTGTTTATTCTGGAGATGAAATTTAGTTTGTCTTTAATAATATGTACAAAGCTGCTTCAATAAGACATAAGTAATTATGAAAATTTTAACCATGATGTAATGTGTATCAGTGGTTCTGAGATAATAGGACCAGTAAATTTTATGAAGAAATTGAAAGAGACTTTTGGAACACAGCATTCAGTATGTTTTAGACTTGGTGTAGTTAAAAGTAAGGATGTTTCACATATTGGAGCAAAAAGAAAGCTGAGAAAACACTAAGGGCTTTGTTCATTAAAGAGTTGCATGCTGCTGCCCATGCTTGACCTTTTCACTAGAGAAATATGAAATAAAAGCTGAAAATAGGACTACCGTACCCACTTCTTTTTTTTCTGCCTATTGTTAAAACGCCTATCTCACCAGGCTACTTCCAACAAAATGAGCTTTCCTTTGGTTATTACAGCTGCTCAGAGAAGTGGGTAAGCTCCAGGCTTTAATTATTGACTCTCACTCTCTAAAAATAAATAGAGAAGCCATTTCTGTTAGCCAGGACTTTATTGCCCTGGGTAGTATCAGGATTTCCTATGAATTTTGTAATTAGACTGGAAACATTATGTTCCAGAAAGCATAGATCTGAAAAGGACATGTTATACCACTTAGCGGGATCAGAAAGGCATTTGTTAAAATGCTATCTCAAGCAGGAGCACCAGGAAAGGAGCTGGAACTTTTGCTACATGAATGGAGGAATGAAAAACACAAAAGAAAATGGTACCCATTTCTTGGTCGTGATTGCATGTTTTACCTCCTTCTGGCAGACATGCAGAAGTTTCATTTTTGATGCACCTTCTGTTCTCCCTGGCTTTACTGAGTATTTTCAAAGCTATGTGGTACACAAGATAGGTTTTTCAGTAATGCTGTTGATAGCAGCATGTTCACTCTGGCACGGGTTTCTTTGAAAAGTATTTCTGAACCTCTTCTTCAATCTGTTTTTAGATATGTTGTCAAACAAAAAGTGTAACATCTCAAACTATTCTTTGTTTGGAAAAAAGTATATGCGGATGCATGTGCTCACACACCCAAATGAACACACCCTTAATATTCAGAGAATCTGTAATATCTACCCAGAGTAGACAGGGTAGGTTGCTTGCAGGTTGCTTGCACGTGAATTAAGAGCAAATATCCTGAATTATAAAATAAGGAATATCTTTAGAGTGATAAAATCAACATAGAATGCTGTTAACATAGTTTAGGGAGAGATCTTGATAGGAAGTATGTAGGGATTGGCGACCGGAAGATCTCGCGATGTACGGAAAGGATAGGGACTGACCCCCCTGTGATAAGGCTTATGATGTAACTGCAAAGGCGGGAACGAAGTAGTTTGCATATAAAAGCAGTGAAAGAGAGTTAATAAACGCCATTTGTGATATCCTCATATTGGTGTCTGTGTCTCAGTGGCCCGGGGGCAGTGGGTGTGTAGCTCTCGTGCCGTCTCACCTCGAACGGGAGTTGTTGCCGCAGGCAGGTAAAGAAAGCCGGAAGTAGTAAAAAGTTCTCTTCATTTAAAAAAAAAAAAAAGTAGTTGCAAATAAATCAGAACAAAAAGTCTGAATCTGAAATCTTCACAACACAAATTTAGGTTGATTTCAACTGGAGTAATGAAAATACAATATTTGGATCATAGGGAAAATATAATTTCTGTGATATGAAAATATAATTTTTCTAATACAAAAATATCTCCTGCTGATGAATTTAATCTTTCATACAAAGTAGGAGTGTTACTCAACTGAAATATATTTTAGTTTTTAGAAGGACGAAAATAAAATGAGCCAAAATGATAAAAGTTGAAATGTTTTAAGCTTATCGTAACGTGAGAATTCATTTGAACAATTTGCCTGTAGGAGAATTTATTCAATGCAACCTCTTGTAAAATGTTTCCATTGTAATATGACTCCTTTTTTTTCAAATTAAAACCAGTTTGTTAACAAAATTAAATTGTTAAGGTTTGCTTAGAAATCTCAGATTATCAGAAGGGTGGTGAGGAAGCTCCAGTCCTTGCCAAAAGGCCATTCTTTCAGTATGTCTGCGTGCAAATTTTCTACTTGGACGTTCTTCTAAAAGAAATATTCTGAGTTATTCAGAGGCAGAGCCTTGTTATAGGAACAACTTGTAAGGTGCAAGGCAGTGCTTACTTATCTCGACTCATAGGTAATAGCTAAATGCGTATTTCTAATCAGAACTCTGATGCAGAACAGGGCAGAAACAAAAACTACAGTAAGGTAGTACTGCAATAAGAAACTTTCTACATGTAAGCTCTTGCAAAAGTAGTAATCTTTAATTATTTTTCCATGTTTTACTTCTCACGTTAGCACGAGAGACCGATTGCTGTGTTACTGATCACTGATCTGATCACTGTATAACATGGCTTTGAACTCATCGGCGGGTGCTTAGCATACACAGCCCAGCTAGAGGCTGAAGTCAGCGCTGGGTGCTCTGGTTGAATGAGGGTGGTATGGTGCTTTTGGTTTTATACATTAATTATTCATAGTTGTAAGATGCTTACAGAAATTAAAAAACATTACTAGCGCCAACTTCCTTGCATAATTTGGCTGTGGGATGCAGGCTTTTTCTCCAAGCTTCTTTAGCCTAAAATAGACTAAACCTTCTTATCTGCTCATTTTGCTCAATACAGAATTTCCTGACACCCAAGTACACACAGAGGGAACGCTCACAGACAAATTGCCATGGCAACCCTGTAGTCACCTCTCGACTGACTTTATGCTGCTTTTCTGTCCAGCTCTTTCACGGTAGCATCACCGACAAATAAATAGAGAATTAAGACAGTTTCTCTCAAAGCATATGTTTGGCAGGTAATTTGTGTGTCGCACAGTGACCCTGCAAGAATCTACTGGACTCTGAATTGTTTATCTAACTTCCGATTTTTAATTATAAATACATTAAAGTGCAGTCATTTAGTGAGACTAAACTAAGAGAAACTAATGAGAAACTAACAGAGAACATTTGTATTCATATTCCAGCAAACAAAAATTTAGTTGGCAGTCAATTAAGAGTGCTCAAAGTTAAAAATTAAAACATAAACCACAAACACTCTTGTTCTAATTCATAATAGCAAGTAAATTGCAAATGATGGGCAACCTACACCACCCTACACATGCTTCCATACATTTTTCATCTCTGACAGATACTGCCTCACCTTGCTAAGGTTAAGGTATTTATTGATGATTATACATGCATTGCTGAAGCATGTGCTTCTCGTGTGTTGATGGAAGAAGTATGAGGCCGGGGCTGTTCATATTCTAGTCTGAGGAGCATACAAGAACTCTGTATTTTCCAGAGGGTCTGGACTGTGTTTCCCCATAGTCCTGGTAGGAAAGTGAATGAGCTTTGAAAATACAGGTGTAGGAATGTTGGCAGTATTGGCAGACTCGCGTGAGGGCACGGGAGGGGGTGGATATAGAGAAAGAAAGTGAGCTAAGCAACCAAGAACTGTCAAACTAAAACATCTACAGAATGTACTGTAGTCAGTGATACAAATAAAAAAAAAAAAAAAAAAGAAAATAGAAGTAACTCATCAAAAAATGGTTTTTTATATCTGAATGTAGAAAAAGCTGCCTTGGCCTAATAAACCTTAGTGTGGTGTTACTGCTTTTTTCCCTCAGCTGTATTCTTTCTTTCATACCTGTCCTCTTGCTTCTCTTCCCTGTAAAGAAACATTCACATGCTTGACAAACAGTACACAAACAAGTCCCACTGAACCCAACAAGGTTAGTCAGGGCTTGAGAAAAGCACTGTGTGCAATATATATATTTTTCCTAGGGTTGAGGTGGATGTCTGTTGTGTAGCAGCTCCAGTGAAAAGGTTTAGATTATGTTACTTCATAACTGGTCAGAAATGCAGCTCTCTGCTGTTTTGCTTTGCTCTCTTCCTTTCTTTTAATGCTAAGAGAACTGAGTGCAGCAACATGGAAGGGTGTGTCTGGGAGCAGTGCATGGAGAGCGCAGGGTTGCTTCTCTAGAGCTGGTGTGACTGGGATGCTGAATCCCATGTACTGGCCTTTGTGCATTGCTGAATATTAAATAAGGAATGGATGGATTATGAAGGTTTCCAAAGCAAGAGATACATGTGCATGAAGTACCTTAGACTGAGAAGTTGATAAATACTACAAAAGATGACTGTAACTTTTCATTCCTCTTTGATGTGCCAGAATGCTTCCTGCCAATAAGTTATCTTTGACATATTGAACTGATATTAGGAAGTCTTATGCTTAATCCTTTCACTTATGTTGAACTTCGCAAGTAGAAACACTGAATTTTAATTTTATCTTTTTTATCTGCCGTTGTTTGATAACCTTTTTTGTTCAATATGTTTCATTGCAATTATGGAAACATAACCATAAAAGCGTTTGGGAGCGTGCCACCTGGGGTGGTGTCTTCTCTTGCTTATGTTTGTTAATTCAGCTAAGCCTTTGATGCTCTGGATAGCAGCTTGCACAGCTAAGACTGAAAAGCCAGGTGATGTTGGACATGAAAAGACACCTAGTAAAATACCTAGACAGAGAAATTACTGAAAAATTAAGGAACTAAGACAATACTAGCAAAAATCCTGGTCAAACCTTTGGAAGTAAGGTTGGATGGTGGTCATAACAACAGTAATGTGCGTTCTGCTTAAAACAGTTGATGGGAAACAACATTTTCCTCCTTATGTTTTTCCTTGTTGAACACAGAATGAAAATTTTCCCAAACTTTTTGTTTCAGTTCAATCAAGAAGGTTTGTTCTGTTCTTGAATGTAAAAGAACGTTTGAAGTATAAACACAAATATAATGTCAAATTTTAAAAAAACAGTTATTAAAACATTTGTTTCTGAAAATTCAGGCATTTTGTTAATAAACACTATTTTAGTATATCTTTTTAATGAATGCTTCATACCGATTTTCCTTGAACTTTTCCTTTTTCAAGGGAAAGTGTTCACCTCCCTCTTTCGCTGACAGTCTTCTCAAGCTAGTCATCTACATTGAATTTCTATTCCTGTTTCCTTGTGCTCTTCCTTTTTAGCATTCATGTCGACAAACACCTGTCTTACTGCTGTTGCATCTGTTCTGGAGGGGCTGTAAGAACATTGCCCATGTACTCCTGTAAATACTGGGGTAGGGGGAGGGGAGAAAGCTTATGCATCACTCCTTTTGGAGTGGGAGGAAAATAAGAAATTTGTTTTCCCACACAGTAGCCATATTTTCCCATATCTATCTTCAAGCCCATTAATGGGAGAGAGATGCGTTTTCTAGACATTGGAAGGGCAGTGTGTCTCCAGAACAGCAGAATCTCAGGGATGAGAATCTCAAAGTTGTTTTCAGCCTTCCCAAACAATTCGTAATGCCCAGAGTGTGTCTTTGAGCATTCCAGCTGGAGAAGCATGTCTGAGAATCATTAAGCTGAATTGTGCTAAATCTGTTGTTGCCTCCAGGCAGATAGCAAAAGGCTTTGTGGTAAATTTGTCCGACATTGCTGTGTATGCTTCCAGCAGGTTGTTACATGGCTTTGATGGATAGGATACAGGTAGGAAAAATCACCACAACATCTGGGAAAGCGAGAATACAGGCTTAGATACTCTTCTGGAAGAAGGTGACCACCTAGAGGTAATGACAGATGGTGAATAAACAAACTTGTCATGTGATTTGATCAACTAATTATGGTTTTGGACTGCATAGTGCAGTGATATAAAGCCAAACACAATCTATATTTGGTGCTGATTTGAGAATACTTGGCATATTGACTCAACTTAAGCTCCAGTGTGTAACTTCTTCCACCTCAGCAGTTACGACGGAGGAGAATGCAGTTTCGTTTCAGACACTGTTGTCATAAATACTGTCATGACAAATGTCAGTGTCAATGCTGATATCAAAAAAGGCAATGAGGTTGTTCGTTGAGGAGAGACACGTCTTACACCCATCCTCACACAATGATGGATTGCTATGGAATCTTCAAATGCAAAAAGAAGGGTTTATAAAGTCATAAAAAGTGATGTGATGGTCAATAATAAGACACAGTGGGGAGGGAGAAAAAGAGTCAGCAGAAATCTTGACTATCAGAAAAGTTTCTGAGAGTAAGATGTACTATCAATGTCTTTATAGTCTGTTATGCTTTGTATGTTTAAAATTTAAGGGTTAAAAATACCACTGCAACATAATAGAAGAGTTCTGTGCTTGTGGAGAAGTTCTATTAGATGATTTCATAAGCATTTTTTAAATTCCCGTGAGTCTTTGACACCTGGGAAATTAAGGCCTCAGGGACCTCATCCCTGAGCTCTTCAGTTCTAGAAAGTATTCTGCTTTTATGCGCCATTTTTTACTTGGCTTATTGATGGTAAAAAATTAGACTTAATAATCCTGATTTATCTACTTCTCCTGAAAAAGCAAGACGTGACTGAGCTTTTTAATAATATGCACATATTATTATTAATGACACTTGATCTACATAAGATAATACAAAGAAAAAAAAGAAAGCAGCCTTTTGTCTTGTATGCTTTAGCATTCAGTGAGGCAGATGCTAGGTGCCACTTTTTTGGGGGAAGCAAATAATGTTTATTCAAGCCATTTGATTTTCCTGCAATTTACGGGATACGATAATTGCTGCAATTTTAAGATCAAAAAGCCATTCTTATTCATTTGAACACTAATGTCTTTTGGGGTTTGGGGACTTTCTATTAATCCAAAATGTACTAAGGCTTAAAAAAAAATCCCAAATTCTTGTAATATGTTTGAAGGACTGCATGAAATATGACTGTTCTCTGTGTGAAATGAGTATTGTGGAGTTTTGTCAGTAGGGGAGAATTAAGCACACTGGAAATCCATGAATTGCCAATATTGGAATAAAAATATCTATGTGCTGAACTTCAATGTAATGCATCTGAAATGGGGAGAACGTTTGTACATGTATACAAATGTGCAGTTAGAGAGTAAAAAAGCTGTTACTGAGAAAAAACTGTTATACTCAATTATAAGAAAGTTTCTAATTCTAATGAATGAACTCTTTAACATGCTGGTAATGCTGCTTGATTGAAATTGAAAGTAAAAGATGATACAAAAAGAATATTCCCAAAGTGGTATTGATGGACTAGAAATAAATGCAGTTGGCAGTAGTGCTGTACCTTATCTTTGTATTTTCAAGAATCTGCTTTTAAAAATGTCTCTTTATTGTGGGTGTGATAGAGATATCCCTTTACTGTATCCCATAAAGAAGAGAAGGTCCGAGAGTTTCTCTGCAGCAGTGGAGAAGTGTCTGCAGGCTTCTCCTGGGTAAGCTGCTGTGGCCTGTGCGGCCACATTGGGGGACAGGACAAAGGTATATGCTGGTCACACTTGCACCGTCTGGTTTGGTGACAACAGCGGTGAGAAATGCTTTCTCCTCTAGTTGGTTCTGAGGTTTTATCAAGCTGTGACTTGTGCTCAGGCCAGTTTACTTATTGCTAGCTCCTCGGTGCATCCTATTTCACGTCCTTCCTGGAAAACTGGTTTTATGCTGTGATTGAGACTGTCTTCTCTTTGGTAGTAGTTTGCCGTGCAATGTTGCCCACTCCTCAGTCTCGCTGTTAGCACAAGGCAAACAGACTCTTTAGGGTGCACATCTTGATTGATATTGTGTGAATTCTGGCACCTTCCAAAGGGTTTGTAAATCTACCGGCAATTTGGGCAGAATGGCCAGTAACTGACTTGCCGAGGTGATGTGGTCGGCACTGGAGTCTATGCTCCAGGCTGTTGTGGACCATATATACTGTCCTTTGTTATCAACATAGTCACATGATAGGGCTTTAATATATGTGGGTTTATTTATGTATTTTTATACAGTCTTTTTTACTATCTAACAAAAACCACGGGTGTTAAGCAATGGAGTATTTAATACACTTGGTAATATTTCCCCTAGGAAGTGCTTTCACTGTGGACTAGGTCCATAGACTGTTATCCTAGATCCTATGCCTGTTAATGTTTGATCATGATTAAATAGCTAGAAAATGAGCCCCACTCAGCACAACCAGATTATGGATTAAAACAATAAACTCGAATCAGACGAGAGTGAAAGCATGTGCATCCAAGTCCTCGTACAAGGATGTTTCTCTAGATGATACTGCGGTACTTCACAAACTGAGTAAGTTCAAACATGACAAATTAGTAACGTAAATTTATAACCCATTTGTTGATTGCAGTTAACTACAAATTTTCCAGAGTATTACCTCATTCCCATCTGCCTATTTGCCAGTATATTAAAATATCAATTGTGTGAAACTTTACTGTAATTTGCTGGTGTCCTTAAGCAGGAATACTACAGAACTCAAATGCCATTCATGTTTTCTCTGGAAAGAAAGCTCTGAATTGGTGATAATAAAACCTGAAAAGGTCTTCTAGGCTGAAGTGTATTAGAAAAACTAACCAGGGCTAATCTGGGGCAGAAAACATCAGAAAGATTTGCATCCCAGTCTAATGGTAGTGTAGCACCCCAATAGTTTTATGAACTAGGTACCAAAATATTTTAATATGCATGGCTTTACTTTTTGCAGACAACTGAGGCATCTTCTGATGCCATAAAATCAGGGGAAAAAGTCCTAGGAAAAAAGCCCTGGGAAGAAGGGAAACATATCTGCTAGGCAATTGGAGAGGCTTCCTACAGAGAAGCAATATCTGGTAGGTCACTGCAAAGCAACACCAAATGGGCTTTCCTAGGTCTAAGAACTTCCTTTCCAGCCTGAGATAAAGCCTTACACTCCAAACTGAGAAAGAAAGCACAGATGAGGTGCTTTAAAACTTGGTTAACATAGAAACTGAGAGGAAGGAATGGGGGGTTAACTTCCTACAGAATGCATCCAGGAGTGGTGGCTGGGAGGTAACACCATTTTTCTGGAGCACACACAGTGATTTCAAGAACATACTTCTGTCCCTCTTCTGTATGTCAGATTTATTTCATGCATTTCATGCATATTTATGTTTTATAAACTGAAGTTACTGGTCCATGTTTCCTTAGTCACTCTGAGTTAAGAGAGTTACCTATGGCTGACTTTTAGAGACGGTGAAGCAGGAGAAAAAGTGAGTCAACATGTTGTTCTGTAGTTGGTGTTGATTTTTACTATAAAATCAACAATGAGAGAGAGTAGAGCCTAGAAGAAAGGCAGAGGAATATCTGGTCTTGATAACTGAATTCTCCCCAAAGAACTGCGTGGATCGTAAAACTAGTAAACTGCTCTTACCCAAGGTGTGTATTCAAATTCAGTGGTTTATTGAATTATATCAGTTCACTGAATGATTACCCTCTCTGTATTATGACCTGTGCATGGCATGAAGATAGTATACAAATAAAAAACCAAAGATGCCACAGAGTTGATGTATTTCTTCACTTGTGAACTCTATTGTTTAGGCAGAGAAATAAATAAGTTTTCCTTTGCAACTGTAGTGGAGATTTTTGGGAAGAGTTAGACGGTTCCACTTTGATGCAAGGATTTTTATTCTCTGATAGGAGGCAGCTGTTCTTTAGAAAACTAATCCAGAAACATTACCCAGTAGGTTTTTTGCTTTCTCTCTCCTTTTAGAATGCAGAGAAGTACAAAAATTAAATGTAGGGGATATTTTTGTTGCTACTGCCTTATATATGAAATAATAACACCTTTCCTAAGACTCTTTAACAAATGTGTGATCAAGTAGAGGCCGTGCTGCAGGGTGTGAAGAAATGAAGGAGTGATGATATCGGGAGGTAAGTCACAGCCCAGATTTCTTGCTGCCTTGTGGTTTTCTTACATGCTCATTCTCAGTGGATTCCTGCACAGAAACTCCACTGAAAAACTGCAGGTATATAAACTGTTCTGCTTTTTGCTTTAGAACACATTCCTGTAGTGCTATATAAATGTTTGAAAAATAACAAGCAGAAATGAAGAACTACTGGTACTTGGGTTTGAGACATGTTTTGTGTGGAAGTTGAAAACTTCTGTATTATGAACTGAATTATATTCCCCCCAAAATCTTGTGCTCCCTACTATCTGTGTGGAAGTAAGGGCGAGTGAGTTGTGACTGTGACTCTGCCTCTGGAGCTCAGCACTGGCTATTCACAGCATTCGTTTGGGGAGCCAAGAGAATAAGAAACAGCTCATGGTCTCGGATTGATTCCTGGTCTCAGGAAGCTGGTGCATCCCGTGTCCAACTTCTTTGCAGGGCCATTTCCTCAAGCATTGTACTTTGTTTTCTTTAAAATGAAAAATACAAAGAACAATTACTGAATTGCCATTAATACCTTCTCATTTTAATTTCCCTTCCTCTTTCCCATAATTTTCATGGATTACAGTTGTCACACACATTCATGGAACAGGCTGTTATGTATATATATGTAAGGAACAGTCTGGAAATTTTGCCTTTGGAGGTTTTGAAAGGTATTTCAAGTGAGTTTTTGGTCTGTGTGACTGTTAGGAAGATGTGTGCATTGGTCTCCAGTCTTCTGTAGTCTCTTCTCTAATACTCTACAACACTCAAATTTTTTAAACAATGCAAGGCATTTGTGTCAGCAAAAATGGAATTTTCAAAGAGCTGGCTGGCCAAAGAAGAGATGTTTTTTCTGGATACATTCTTATATGGTCTTTAAAAAAACAAGTCCTAAGGAAGATCATTTTCAAACTACTAGAAAATGGCCACATATATCCTTTTTGAGGTCTGTTTCGGTGTTTGGGGTTTTTTTGGGTTTGGTTTTTTTTTATTTTTTTTGTTTTTTTTTTCTGGTTCTAGCATAATTCTATGTAGTGTCAATTAAAAGACAGGAAAATGACTAGAATTTGCAGGGCTGCAACTGGGATGGAGGAATGAATACTTACATTATTTGCAAGTAGTCGTAAACCTGAAATTTTCAGGTGAAGTCACATGCTTCAAAATTAAATGTAGAAACCTTTTGTCTCCTTAGGAGACATAATTCCATACAGAGAGCAATGCCTTTGTGAGCAGGGTTGAGGGCATCTGCTTCACACTAGCAGCACAAGCAGTGAGTGGGATTACAGGGTTATAATACAATGACCTGAGAGACCTATTTTAATATCACTAAGAAAAGAGTAAATTGTAATTTCTTCTAATCCTCTCATAAGAGTTTAATTAAAGGTTTTGTTTTCTGGAGATAGTTCTACTACTGGCAGTACAGTAGGAGCAGAATAAGTTGGTGTGAAACTTGCATGTTACAAAGTGCAAAATATTTTACATTTGAAAAAAGTATATTTTTTTGTGGTTTTCTCTTTAGTTGTTTAAACAATGACTTTAAAACTGAACAAGTATTGAGAACTCGGATCTTAAAATGTACCATATTTCTTAAAGCCAAGTCATAGGTATCTCATTTGGGGGATGGAAATATCTTTCACAGTAGTTATTTTTATGAATTGCTTTAGATATGAACTTAAATATGAAAGAAGAAAAATAAAAAGTTTTGGTTATATATAAATAACGTGGTATCAAAACCCACAGCACTTGCTTTTTAGCCCATGTCTTTTTTGATAAGTATTATTGACTTTAGTGTTGAAATTAAAGGAAACAAGCAGTTCAGTAGTTTGAGCATTAATGCTGAGCGGGCCCATGAATTGTATGAGCATGAAGTGAATAGGTATGGGGAAAGGTGTTGTTTTCGTTGATTGTATGGAATGTAACACATTTTTATCGTAATTCCATTAACTTACTGCTGTTTCCCGGCAGTACAAATATGAGGAGCTCACTTTTTATAGGGTTTTTTTTTTTTTTTTTAGCTTCTGGTGTCATCTTGCTGTTTGTCGGGGAAGTTCTTAAAGCATTATTACCATTCAAAGCACAACTGTTGTATTACTGCAAAGAAGCAAATCATCCAAGAAAGTGATCGTCTTGTTGTTAAGGCAGGCGATAAGGTCTTCAGAAGGCTGGTTTCACTTCCCAGCTCTGCCACTAGCTTTCGTGTTTTTATCTTTGTCTCAGGAAATCGGGAATTGCAGTGCTGTTCTTGCAAGGCTGTGCAGATATTTTCTGATACCAGAATGTTCGTCCTTTGGCATCTCAAGTAGCATAGGAACATCAATGCTTGTAAGATGTTCTGAGGTGCTCATTACTACTTACAACACTGTCATCATAAGCATTCTTAATTACTGGGAAAAAAAGATGATACCATTAAAAAAAACATGACACAGTTAAACAGGAAATACGAACATTCCTTGAATCTGTTCTTTCAGCCAAAACAAAATCTGAGAGATGTGCATATCATGAACTACCTTATGGTTCATCTCCAAAGCCTGACATTAATAGTGCCCTATGTTTTGTAATTTGTTCAAGCTTTGCTTTTAGAGAAGAGAAAATACACATGCGGGTGTTAGGTTCTGCCGCTTGCTGGAAAAGTGGAGCTTTGTATTGGTATGGTTAGGTCATCTCTTATTCTTAGATCCATATGGTACTCTTTAAATATTAAAAATATTCCTGAAGAATAACTTTTAAAGTAAACTTTCACAGATGGGTTTTGGTGAGATGTCAACAAACATGACCTTTCAATCTCTAGTGCAAATGGCAATAAAAACCTAGCCTATCTAATCTGCCTGCAAATAGCTGTAGCTTCACTGATCTAGTCTAATCAAAGGAACAAGCCCACAGGGGTTTAAAGGATTTCTTGCTGTTGCTGCAGCCATTAATTTAATTGCTAGAGTACAGTGAACTCTCAGAGTACAGTAAATGTTTGGATCTGCAGGGAGATAAACAGCTCAACCCTTGGAAAAAAAATCTAAAGCAAATAGGGTTTTCTCTGCAATTAGTGTTGTCTTAAAACATGTTTTAAAAGCAGACCCCAGTGGAACTGACATGAGCTATCATCTGCATTTCCATGTGATGTACCACCAGTTATTCCAACATGTCCGGCAGTAACTCCAGTGAATGGGCTGAAACTATTGAGTGGAACGCTGAGAGATAACTTGTGCCATTCGTGCATGTGGGGGTGGTAGTGCTCATTCTGAGCATGCCTTGCTGCTGCCGTCCTCCTCCTCTTAAAATTACAGTTTGAATTTTGAGATGCTTTCCCCCCCCAAGGATGTGTTTTCAAGGTGCTGGTGCACTTTTAATTACATTTAATGCTAATTAATAGACAGGGCAGTGCATAAATTATTATTGGAATGTAAAGAACTGATGATATGGAGGAAAAAAGGACTTGTTGAACAGGAAGTACTCTTAACTGTGCAGGTCCAAAGTGATTCCAGTTTGAGGAAGGTTTCTGAGTTTTAATTTTTTGCAGTGCTTCTCAAAGCAATCAGAGTTGCCTTCCTTTCAGTCTCAAATATATTTACTTTTGGTATTAATATTAATAGAAGTATGGCTTTAGCAATGGTTGTGTAAGGTGTCTTTTTGTTTTAAGCAAGAACAGAAAAATAATGTTGTTTTCAAGAAAAATTGTTTCTCTGTAAAAGTTTGTGAGCAATTTACTGGTCAGCAAAGTTGGGTGCTTTCCCTTTTGGCAATGCACATTCCCACTTATGGAATGATGAATCGATTTCATTTAATAATGAGAATTGGCCTGAGGCAAAGCCAAGCCTAGAATAAAACAAAAAAGATTCTCATTGGGTTAGAATTTAAATTGCCCTCCGCCTGCTCTCCATCTCTGCTCTAACACATCTCCTTGTTGTCTTGTCCTCCTGCTGGCAGATGTAGGACTTGGGGACAGCTACGGTCAAGCCTGTAGAGTTCCTGTGACAAGGGCAGGTTGTATGTGGATGCAAATGTTCAGCTGTTTTGTGGGACAGTTCACCACCCAAAGGAGTAGATTTTAAAATAATTTGTAGGTGGAAATGTGGGATCCCCAGTACGGTTGTAGATTCTTAATGTTCCTGTGAGATTTTTGAATGGTCAGATGAGCAAGGATTTATTTTTCATGTATGAAACACGGTTGTGAATTCTCATTAATGAATGAGATATGCATACTGGAGATTTAACTTAATTGTAGCTTGCAGTGCTGCAAAATATTTAGGAGAAACAAGATTTTCCATGATATCTTTTTAGTGCAGCATGTGAGAGGGCAAATGTATTAAGGCATACATCTGTCTGCTTTCTTTTTAATGGAAAATTGAAGACCTGCTTTTGGTTTCCCTTTCTTATCCACAAAGCCCAATGGCTTTTCCTCATAATGAAGGACAACCAGTTTAGTGCTCCCTCCCAGCTTTGCCATGTTATATAGTTTGTTCCTTACAGTCTCGTGTACTTTAGGCAATTTTACGAAATGTATTTCTCACTGGGCTTGGCTAATCCAGTGGAAGCACTAATGAGAAGGTTTAAAAATTATAGGGAAAACTGTTATTGCCTGACTCTAACAGTGTTGATCCAAATTACAATCTTTTACAAATACACACTTGAAACAACCCCTAGCTTGCCAGCAGAACCTCCACACAGTGCTGTGCGGAGCCCTCCCTTCAGTCATGCATGGTTTTCTTTAACACAAATGCCTTTACAGTTTAGTTATTCAATGAGCAGCATTGCATAAATGTGTCCCAAAATGGGGATGGGAAGCTTGCTTTGCAGCACGGTGTAGTCCTCAGGGGAATGTGCTTTGTGCGTCAGATGTGTCACACTTTTTCTATACAACAAGGTACGAGCTAAGGATAGTCTTTAAGAAGTGTTTAGGCACTAAAGATGCAGGTGGTTATCCAACGACAACTTCAAAATTACGTGGGTGCATATTAATTTTTAATGAAGACCTTTCATAGTTCTGTCTGACCACAGACAATATTTTCTAAGGAGAAAGAGAAGTGCTAAGTATCCTTTAATGCCTGTTAGTGGCTTCTTAATCCACTGATGTGTACTTGCTTTTTGTTAGTGTTGTACTGCTTCAGAAAGGAATTAATTTCTATATGCTGACATTGTAATCTAGGACTGCAGTATTGATATACTTTAAATCAGTCAGGTATAGAAGTAAGAAAATTCCAACAATGTCCTCAAATTAAAAAAAAAAAAGCTCGCTGAGGCATACAGTAATGAAACTGTTCATGACTGCATGTAATTACACCGTTATGTACACAGTCCTGTTTCTGTCATTTGGATCATTAGAGGGCAAAGTGTCAAAATCTCTGTAACGATATTTAATTCCATTTTAACATTTCCTAGAGGAATTGCTTTGAGTTTATTTTCAAGCCACAAAACTCAGAAACCCCCTTGAAGTTTGTGTGAACTTTGTAAGTTACAACTACTTTTCTAAATTGGTTTGATAATGCAATCGTTAGTTTGCCATCCCTTCTGATCTCTCTCTTTGATTCTAGCAAACATGCAGGACTTACAGTAACCTAGTTCTTTTAGATTTTCTCAGTACTTTTAGGAGCCTCAACATGGGGTGAAGTTATTCCATTTTTCACATGAATACATGCTTTCACTCTTTTAGTTCGTAATCATTATACAGAAATTGCACGTGTTGGTGTGAGTTTTTGCTTTGAAATGCAGTAGGTCTGTACAACAGTCTAATGTGGCTTTTATTGTCCATACTGCGGTCTCATTTGTTTAGTTTTTTTTAAAAAGAGGAGGGTGTATTTTTAAAAAAGATGTAGCTTGAGAGCTATAAATATACATGTGGGCTTTCCCCCCTCAGTTAAGATTTTTTCGCTTTGCAGAAATGTTTCAGAAAGTAACCATATTTCTAGAGTGATAATTCTGAAGGCTTGTGATTAATTACTACTGTACTATCATTAAATCTTAAGATACTTAAAGGCACTGTCTCTTGTAGTTGAATTCATCACGTGATGAAATGAGTAACTGTGTGGTTTGGGTTTTTTAATAGAAGATCTCATCTTTGTTGCTCACAAGAGCCTGACCGCTGAATTCAGTAGGCTTTGAATCAAGATGTAAAATAGGATTAAAAGCTGCACTGAATCTTACCAGACATGAGGTCAAGTCTCTGGTCTTCCAGTGACTGTCTTTGACCTTGAAAAGATTTTTTGCCTCATCCTGCCTCATTTTCTCTGTTTTAGCAATAGTGGAACTATAATCACAGTCAGGAGAAGTTCCAAGTACTCAGATTTCACTTAGGTTCTGAAACGATGCAGCGGAAGAAGTGCCAATTTCTCCATGGATGATAGAGTGAGCCTAAAGCAGCAGGATTGCTAATTAGGCAGAATCTAAGCCTCTGTCTCAGTTTCTCCATATACCAGGACAGAATAATTGTTTCACTTCCCTCCCCTGTTTTTAAAAAATGTACTCATTAAATTGTAACCTTTTGAGATAGACTCTCCCTTATTATGCATGAAGTATAATAAGGAGCTATTTTTAGTGTAAATTAATACATAAATTAATAAATAGTTTGGGTTTAAAAGATGACTAAAAACTGTTAATTCCTTCAGCAGACATGTGCTTACTCTGGAAGCCAGAGAGATGGTTTACAATTTGTACACAAAGTTTTTATATTTCAAAATGCATAAAATACCGGTTGCAGTTCTCATCAGGAAGAAAAGTTATCTAATAAGTTTGAGTAGCGGGTAGCTTTGATTCCTTCAAGAATACTCGTAGCTCGCCATAGCTCTGTCTATAATTGACCTCTTGGGATGTCTATGTTTTGTTTGCGTAGAGGACAGGGTGAATGTGATGCCAAATTATTAAGTAGCACAACAAGCCAACAGACTAACAGCATTTTAAAAAAAAACCTTGATCCTTTTCACAGGCTTAATAATAGTATATGTTCATTGTATGTTAGCTCCTAGGGACACAGCCTGGAAATCAGGAGTGCTATTATACTAATTACAACATTGACACAGAACAAAAGATGTTCCTGCCCCAAAAAGATGAGAGTACAAATTATACTCAAATTGCATATAGTTCCTTTAGTACTGGTGTATATGAACAGTAAATGCCCATTGTCCTCTGACCTTTCTATACATGGATCTTTGCACATATAAGGAAGGAATGGAAAGAAAATTGCAGTTACCCTACCAGATTTGAAAGGTAGAGACAAACCAGTGCTTATGGAAAGACAATTTATAATCTAAGTGCCAGGAAGATGTCTTCATTTGCTAGAATGCAGCATCAAAGTGGACAAGAGATACTGCAGGAAAAACAAGGCTTTTGAGATTCCTTGTAAACATACTGTAAAATGTCCTAGTAACTTGTTAGATGAGAGAGGACTGCAGGTTTCAAATGCCAAAAAGTCACTGAAATGCCTATTGGCTAAAAGGAAGGAAAATGAGATAGCATGGGCTTTTAAAACTTGGAAAGGTTTTGACAGCCAGCCTTAGAGTAATCAAAGACTTTATTTCATAGTGAAACTACTAGTCATACAAGAAGGCAAGAAAGCTTATAAAGACTTTATAAGGAATATTTAGCACAAAATGAGGAGTAGATGAGCCAAGTATCCCAGGATGAGAATAATTAGAAGAAAGCCAGCAGTCTAAAGACAAACCATTAGAAACTGGCATCCATCCAGCTGCTATAAAGTCAGGTTATTCTAGGGCAAGCAATATACCACTGTATACTGAAATTACAGTCAGCTTATCTTAAGCAGCAGCTTGTATCCAGGCAGTGTGTGGTGTTCTGTTCTGAACAAACAGAAACCATATCTCACTGGCAGAAGAATCAAAGATAAATTCATATGCAAAGGTGCCACTCATCAGGAATTATGTATTTAAACAGAGAAATTCTTCAGGATGCTGATACTGTAGGTATTGTTGGGGGGGGAGAGACAGAATTTGGGGGTTAGACAAACACCATAATCTTATACAGCTCAAAGATTTCTCTTTGTAAAAATGTGAAAATGCTCTATAAGAGATCTTGTTTTCAGCAGTATTACCTGAGTATCTGGTGGGCTACTGGGGGAAGCTGGCAGCAACTTTACAGTTTTTCAGAGTGTACTTAATGAAATATGTACTTTTAGTACTCTCATACGGAAGCTCATTATTCACTTGAAGAACAGATTCAACAGTATGAAAGCACCTCTGTTCCCCCTCTGCTGCTTCCAGAGACGGCTTCTGGTGTGATGCTTCCAAATATATTTGGCCTTTGACCTAAAGACAAGATTTACATTGCTGTTCATATTGTCAAGAACCTTCTGGTATGGCTGTGGGGAAAATGTGAAGAGATATAAGCATGTGGTTGCAGTCGTGCATTACAGATAATACAGGCTAACGTACTGCTCTGGTAGTTTTCATAGTCTTTTTCCAGCTTGTTATTATTTCAGTTCTTAAAATATAAACATTAATTTAAAATACAGAAGGGTGGCTGAAATGAGCAAAATGGCAAATGAGCTGCCCAGCAGTGGTGTCTAAAAAGGATGGGACATTGCATTATGGGGAGGAGGAGGCTGAAGAGCACACTATGATTTACAAAGTTTGAAAGAGATATGGCAGGTTTCTTTTAAAAAAAAAAAAAGTTAGAAGCACATCTTTTCCTCTGTTCACTTGTTGCTGGATATTCATATCCACAGCCTTTCCTCTAGACTTTAACCTCAGTGCCCCTGGAATTCGTCCTCACAGCATTTCAGATCATTAATAAATCCATGGTATACGTTTTTTCCTGTTTCCTCCACCCTCCCCCTTATCCCTTTCTGTTCTTCCAAGTAGCACCAATGGCAACATTTTTTACAAAAAGGTACAAAATAAAATTGTTCCAGTGGTATATTCTCTCTCTCCCACCCCCACCCCCCCAAAAGCAGTTGCTTTCTGCAAAGCATATCAGTAACAAGCTTGCTGTCAAATATCAGCATTCCCTTGCTTTGTTGGTTTTGCAGCCATGGATGGCGTATGTTGAAAAAGCACATGCCACATCACCAAAATGCCTTCCCTCAGGCCAGCTGCAATCCACTTGAGCATGTCTGAGCTTGTTTTTAACTTGTTTTCCATTCTTCCCGTGCTTATTTCTACTTTGCATTATATCCTTACAGGCAGCGCTTTAAAATCTAACACACAAATGCACCGTTCTCGGAAATCACTCCCGTATTTGAGTGTTTAAATATGACAATCCTGTCATTATTTTCCCCAAATGACAACTGCTTAGAATTCCTCTTTCTCCCATGTCAACTTTGAAGGCTTTAATTATCATCTCAGGAGCAATAATCTGGTTCCAGTACTGTCAATGCAAGCATATCTATGGTCCTGTAAATCACTTTAATAACAGTGGCTTTTTTGTTTAGAGTAAGTGAAGCCATTATTATTACGAGAAAAATAACACGGGTCTTATTTGCTGGACACAGCTTGTCATACTGTGTGAAGTCCAACCACAACTAATGAAGTCAGCAAGGGAGAGGAGTGTTATCCTTCCAAGATAACTCAATCTCATCTATATTTCTATAAATACAGAAAACCTAGAACATAACTGACATTATGAAGCCAGTAGGGGTTAGGAAATACAAGAATTAAGATAAGTTTTGCAGGGTTTTTGGTTCCTGTGTATATGTGCCATCTCTAATTACATGATCACACTATTTCTTTCTTTATGATCTTTGCATCTTTCAGTATGCAGAGTGGTGCTAGCTTCAGGAGCAGCTGCCGAGAGTTCTGCTCCCCTGCGTGATTCAGTGTATAGCCCTAGTTTTTATACACTGTACCAGGACTATCTGCACTATTATTTGCTTTATGGACTTTCCTGTGACACTTACTGCAACTGCATGTATGAACTTCACAAATGTGATGAACTTCTGCTCACACTGTCTCTGCTGGGAAATGACATGATAGAGTTTGTCCTCTTTTATGCAGGTGGAGCTGAGGAACAGTGAGCATAAACATCAGCTGGTTTGGGGAGCCCAATCTGAGCCATGATGTTTCAGAGCTCTGTTTTATGTAGCCTTATAACAAACTTCATCTCTTCCTTTATTTGCAGCTATGAGAAAAGGAGTAGTTTTGCAAATAGGGACTACACCAAACTAAAGAGTATTCAATGAGCAAAAAACTGAAGTAACTTGTTTTGCATCACACCCTCTAGGTCTGCTTTTCTGTTGCCCTTTTCTAGATAGTGCACAACCCTCCTGTCCCGTTCACTTTAGATAGTCTCTATTCTTTTCTCGCATGGCCAGTTGGCTACCTGACCAGATTTTTCCTCTCTCAATCCTTTTCAAAGTCTTCACACTTGACTCATCTGATTCCTTTTCTTCACCACTAATTCACTTGATCTCTGAGATCTTAACAGGATGAAGAAGCTTAAATGATTTTATTTTTTGAACTGTAGTCCTTATCTCAAGGCACACTTTTAGCAATTGATTTAATTCTCCCCCCTGGTTTGGGCCAGTTTTTAGTGGCTGTAGAGGTAGTACTAGGAGTTCCCCCACCTGTAAAGATGTGTGGTGAGGATAGCGTACAAGCGGTTGTATCTCATGAGATGTGCAAGGAAGAGAAACCCACAGGTGATTTGTAAGAATAGAGCAGGCCCTTTCATGTCAACACTAAGAGCTGTGAAAGTGTCAAACCTCAACACAGGGAGGCTGTATGGTGATATTAGTTATTTGAGGATGTTGAAATGGTGCTTCTTCATCTGGCTTTATTGCACATCTAAATGTAGAGGGATTTTTGACAAAGATGCCCAGTGAGCTGCTCCTTCCCACTACTGATGCCTAAAGTGCAGGAGGATAATCAAGGAACAGGTCACCAAACTTTTATAATGGGTAAAAGAAACTTATTCACCACAAAGCCTCTTCACCGAAATAGCTGAAAAGGTTGGTTAAATGCCAGCTGCTTGGAAACAATGGCGTTAGGCATTAAATGAGAATTTAGCTGGATAACGATCCACATGCAAAAGTGCAGCACGTTTCTATCAGCTCTCAACTGAAGAGCAAATGTTCAAAAGCTTTTAAAATCTTTTTACAAGGGTTTGGAGGGGAGGGCCAATTCCTTTGGGCTTGAGATTGGAAAGGTCTGGATCCATTAATTCAGGGACTTATTGTATAAAGAATGCCTGCACTTCCAGTGAGGTATTAGAACTGTAAAGTTAAATATTTTATTATAGTGTAAAATCTAGAAATTGGTAGTTTAAGGAACATGACTGAGTCTTGAGCATTTTTGTGTAGGCTTAGTATTATAAGCATTAATTTGTTAAAAAGTGATAGATTTTTTTGTAAGCACAGTTCTGCTGAATGTGTTGTGTAATGCCATAATTGTACATGCTTCTTTAGAATTGGTATGTGAATCATATTTACCAGTAGAATAAAATAATTGGATTAGTGAATGTATACAAATAGTCCATTTGGCAAAATAGAGCATATTCAACAGTGAAACGTGGATTTAATCTGTTTATTGCAGAAAGCACATTCTATTTTGTCTGTGCATATTGGACAGTAAATCAATCTTCAGCAAAGACCTGCAGTCACTGTGGTATTTAACACCCAGTGTGGGGAGAGCCCTCAGCCAGAGTAACCTAGTTTGGGCTTGTGCAAACTTTCTTGGTAGCCCTTTCTGGGCTTCAGTGCAAGCTTACGTGTTCATGGGGGGGGAGGGGGGGCGGTGTGGAAAGGGGAGGAGAAGGGTGCGAGCGTGTGTGTGTATGTGCATGGCAAATTTTCACAACATCATGCAGCAAACTGGCAGTATTATTTTCATACAGAAAAAGTTTCTGCAAAAATACCAGTGTGGTACTTGGTTTCTAGTGTGCACTTGTGTGACCTTGGATTATTTCACTTAGGTTTCTGGTGCTTAGTTTTTTGCATGTGTAAACCAGGATTAATTCTAGTACACTTGCCCCATATTTGCTTGCTTAACCCCCCCATTTTTTCCCTTATGTAAGGTTTGTTCAGTGTGTTCATAATGGTTCCAGCCCCCTGTTGCTTTGCGTATTACTCAACACATTGTGATATATGGAAAATCTAAAACTTTGATTTTTATTTTCTCATTGCATAATTACTGCAGGAAACAAGTTATACTGGGCATTTTAAAAGTAAGACACTATTTAAAATAAGTTTAAAGTAAAATCACCGATCTCAAATGTCATGAAAATACCTGGTCAAGTTATGAGATGATGCTGTGCAGGCAAGATGCAAAATTTATAGCTTTGGGTTTGACTGTAAATTACTTCCCATCTTTACCAAAGTTCTGCATTTCCCTCTGTCCTTTTTCCAGCCTATTTTTAAAGCAACTGACTGGAGGTCTCATCTAGAGACCATTTCATTAGATGGTAACTAGCATATTGTTTTCTGTGTTGTATTTATTTGGTGCAAGTAATGGAACATTAATCAAATATTTTTTGCAATTGACTGTTCTCCATGGTGGGAATACTGAAGAAATAGCAGGGTTTGGGAGCAAATTGAGATGATAAATTAGTTGAATGCTCGTATTGTGTCCCCTAGCCCATTGTTCTAAGTGATTCTGTGTGCTTTTTTTATCTTTAAATGAGGTAGGATTGTTTTTACTGTTTCTGCAGATGTGATTGTCTTTGAGAAGAGCATCTGCATTTATTTCTTACAAATTGCTAGTCACAAATTTTATCTGCTGCTGTAGTTTTGCATATAAACAACTTTGTTTTTTCTCTATAAAAATACAATAACACATGATGCTACTTGTCAAGCTGTATTGTACAAAGAAATGGATCTTTGTGAGGTTCAAACAGGACAACTAAATAAAATGACTTTGTCATGAGGAATTTTAAGAGACAGTCTTAACTGTATTTGCAAAAAAGTTTGAGAAGTATTTTTAAGTTCTGACGTTTTAAGTGCCCAAAACTTTGAGTTGCCACACATAAAACATTACTTTAAAAAATGGTCATTTATTAGATTTACCTTCATTTGAACAAATGAATAGATGCAAGTCAGAAAAAAATCTCCTAGATCTAGAACTTAGCTTAACATAAAAATAGCAGTTGTTAAATGATGTCAGTATCTTTAGAAGACACATGTAACGTTTTCCTTCCATGTGTTTTCTGAGTTATAGCTTCTCAGTGTATGTAAATATGTATGTTTTTCTCATTACTTGTTTTTCTGTGCATGAATATCCATATTCATAACCTCCTGTAGCTTCTCAAGTCCTTCAATAATGGCAGAAAAAAAACATTGCTACTAAATAAATCTATAGAAAGCGATTTTTTAATTTCTTCTTTTGCTTTAATAAGGTTGCATACACTCTTACTGAAAAATCCCTGTAATATAAGTTTGAAGTGTTGTGTAGCTGCAAGCGCTTCAGACCCTTTCAGGGAATAGTTCTACAAGACCTCTGCAAGAAGAACCCAAGTTCCTTCCTTGGACTGAGTACAATAATGATTAAGCTGAAATTCTGCTTAGTTAAATACCATAACTATTTGAGCACCTTTGGTTCCTTCTGGAGGTGTTTTCTTTGGCTTGAAATAGTGAAGTAATCATTTAAGAAGAAATAAAGAATAACTTCTTACTCCATGGAGGATTCCTGGAGTGCCAGACTTGCTTCAGTGAATGCAGTAGAACAGCATTAACTGTGAGACTGAGAATACTCCACCGGCAGAGTAGTCCGTAATACATCTCCAGGGAGGTAAAGAGGAGGGAAATGAACACAGATCTCGGGGCTCGTGGAAGGGCATTTTAAGTTCTGAACTGTGCCATTAAAAGGGAACTGGCTCTACCTTCAACTTTTTTGAAGCACAGGCTTGTTTTCCCTTTGCTTTTCTTATAGATACCCACAATAAATATTTTATGTCAGGTTGAATTAACCATCTTGTGCTGAACTGAGAAAATCTTGTGCTGTTTCATTGCAGTCTGATGGGGAAAAACAAGATAAATAATGGAATAGCTTAATCAAAACCAGTTTGGGGTTCTTTAGTGTGTTGTTTGCTTGGTTTGGTTTTGGTGGGGTTTTTTTTGTTTTTTTTTTTTTTACTTCCCAGTTTCAGTGTTCAGGCAGAAATTCCATTATTCACACTATTCCTCCTCTTATCAAATAGTGAACTGATTCATGACCCAGCCTATTTGCAAAGAATCTGTTCACAGTGGTATGCTGCACTGCAACCTCCCGTGGCTTGCTTGAGCCGTAGATAACAGTACGGGAGAGAAAGCAGACCGCACGTAGCTGTTGTATTTAATGTGGTCTTGGTATACTTTGTGATGGGAAGCATGGAATCTTTTTTTTTTTTTCTTTACAAGTGGGCAAAATAGTAACCGTAACCTGTGCATGCTTATTCAAACCTGTAAGTTGCAATACTGAAATCTAAGATGGTATCAGAAGCAGTGCCCAACTACTTTTTTCAACACTGTATGCAGAACAATATCAAAGATTTTTTTTTAAAAAAGGTGAAACTTCTACATTGACCATAATAAAGTCTGTTGCTATCAGGAAAAGGGAAGAAAAACATTAATACCTCGGTGTATGAGGATGTACAGTCACTCAATGTACTTCAAAAGCGTTTTCTATGTCTTCATTTATCATCATTATAAAGCGTTTCCAAAAGAGTGAGTTTACCTTTATCAAGTTGTGAAAGGCATTTGCCTTCATGCATCCTTACACACATAAATTAAAATGTTTGTTTACTTTGATATTTTGAGTTGCACATGTGCATTATTCTTCATAAAAGTTTAAGTGACAAAATATGGGTGCAGTTTTTTAAACTAAAAATACTTTAAGCATAACTGAAAGTTTGTATAAAAAGACTGGGGCAAAGGGAAAAAAATCAAATGTTGAACACGGTACATTAAATACAGAATAACATTTTGCTCTATGCACTAGGGAAATAAAAGGGGGCATATATCGCTTTTAAATAATTTGCACAGTTTAAGAAAATATTTTTAGTAAAATCAGTATCCAGAGTCCCAGCAGGCAGAAATAATTGTGCTTCAATTAACCTTGAAGTATTTACATCATCTGACACTTGGGTTGTGGAAGAAAAGAGCTGGTCTCAAGCAGAAGGTTTTTCAAAGCAAGGCTGGATGTACTGGAGATCATCTGCAGAGCTATGCAGCACGTTAAGTATGACTGCAGTTTTCACGGAATTGTTTAACCTATCAGTTCTACCCTAACATCCATCAAAATATAAGGATAACATTTTCAATTCTTTTGGACACATTTTGATATTCTGTACGTTGTTTGGTGTTAAGTAGCAGAAGGTGTTTGTGGTTTGTATGTCAATCTGTTGTGGGCCTGGCAAGAAGCCACATGCAAGCTGATGCATCCTGAACTTCAACAGCAGTGATAAACAATCAAAATAATCCAAAAAAGCCTCTGTCTGCACAAGCAGCTCTGTCGTACAGAAGGCAAGTGATAAGTGGTGATGTTTCTAATAATTATGTTTTTGCAGAAGTACCATTGACTAAAACTAGGCACAGAAGTTAGGCTAGGTATAGAGTAACTTTCTTGCTTTCATGTCCTGTGGACAAAAAAGAGTATTTTCTATTTTTCATCTTGATTACTCTTTTACTGCTTATGTAATATAACTTGCAACTGCAAAATGAGGATGCTGTTAAGATGAGCAGGTACAACCTCAGAAAAGTGCTAAAGCTTTAAAGTGAGCAGGCTGGGTTATGTGAATTAGCTGATTATTTTGCTCCTCTTTCATAGATAACTGCAACGGGGTAACCATATTCTGGCCAGTTTTTTCATGCCTTTGTTACTAGTTTCCCATTTTCTTTTATCTTCATAGACAGCTTTGTCCCCTTTGCTCTCAGTCTGTGACTTTTCTAACTTTATTGTCCAGTCAGTGAAGTTTTTATTTTCCCCAACAGATTTCAATGCCATGTAGAGTATATCTAGCTTCACCAGAAAGGAAAACTACCCTTTGTTTTCTATAACACGTGTGCATATAGCATAATAAATTAATGTTTATTTTATGTTGTCCTGTAGCATTTAGGTGTTCTTGTGACACTAGAGGCATGCTGTGCCTCCTCTGCAGTAGATTAATTCTAACTGCTGCTTCTGCCTCATGGAACAGTTTTATTTCATTATTTTCAGTTCTGAGACCATTTATGGGATGTCTTTTTTTTTTTATTATTATTTTTTTGATAACTCCTTTGTTTGCCACTTCTTATTTATAACCAGGCTTACATCTTGCGTATTGAAAGTAATTTCTATGCTTGGAATTTACGTGATTTTCACTCAGGTAAAATAAACTTACTTGGTTTTCCTTAGCTTGCAATTCCTTTCCTGTTGGCCCCTCTGAAGTCCATGCTTTGAAAGAATGACATGTAGTTTTAGTGAAGTCTGAGTCTTTTCAAAGATTGAGACTGATGCTAGGGAGCAGTAGGTCATCTTCCCCACTGTTCGTTTTTGTTAAAGTTCCGTTATTTTTTTTTCCTCCTTCAGCGTTGTTTTGCAGCCCATTTTATTCTTATTTTTCTATGACTTTTTTTATCCTTCTATTTCCCATAAAGCTAAGTCAGCCTTTCCAATAGGTTATAGCAGGGCTTGAGGCTTCCCATCACATTGCGGAGCTGGGACATTAGATGAACTGTTCTCTGAGAGGCTATCAGCGTTCCTTGTGCTGCCAAAATGAATTCAGTAGATCTGATACTCCATAAATGATGACTTTCAAAATTGTGAAAGGAAATGAGGGCTCTTTTTCTGAAAATTTAAAAAAAAATGGCAGCATTAAACTATTTTTCAGACCATCCTTGTCAGTTTTTCCTGCTTTATGAATATATGTATTTACTAATGAACTGGGATTTTTTTCTACTAGTTCTATCCTCCAACTAAATCAACATGGTCCTTATTAGTCTTTACCTTCTTTGAAAGCAGCATCTTTATTCTGCTGTGCCATTTTCCCTTTGTTGTGTCATTTCTACAAGTGCAGAAACTTGTCATGCTCCCTAATCAAAAGCAAATTTTTAAACCCTTTTCATTCAGTGGAAAAGATAAATGTTTTTTCTCCTTTTTTTAAAAATTCAAAATATATTCATCTCATGTAATGCAGAAAGGCAAACTGGAGGATTACAAGACAACTTTTCTGGCATGACCAATTCTTGCTTGTTTCTGCTATGGATTTAAGTTGAATATTGCCCATAAAATTGCTGCCTCCTGTTTCTTTCACAGAGGCATAATAATGATGAAAAAGAGCTTTCTCTATTTCACTATTACTGCCATAGAATATTTCACACCTCTGTGTATTTATGGATATATATATATGTTGTGCAACAATTAATATTTTCATAAAAATGAGGATAAAAAGAAGAGTTTATCATGATTCAGAATTAAGGTTAACGAGTGAATACTTGGCAACCTTTTTTTTTTTTTTTTTCTTTTTTAAAGAAACAAATGAAGGAAAAGACAACGAATGTGATGATGTCTCTGTCAGGCTAGCTAATGCATGCATTTGAATGTGAACCTGGTGGTAGGAGGTAAAATAAAAGGTGACATTTAGACTGGTGACATGATAATTTCACTCCTGCCCCTAGAGCTTGAAATTGCATCTTTTTATGTATCTGTGATCCGTTATTTCTGAAAGAAACACATTTCTTAGAGTATCATGCACTGTCACGAAAATCTTGCTGTGGGTGTGAAATGAATGTGTGTAATGTGTGTATTTACAGACAATCTATAAAACAATTCTTCCCTTTTCCAACTACAAGCTGGAAGCCTGAGGAGGAGTGCTTAGTTTTTGAAGGGACAGAAATGTTCCATAATTGACATAGCAAATATTTGATCATATCAGGATGTGGAATGTTAAATCGCAATTCTACATCTTGTTGTGATAAAAGAAAAGGAAACTGAGAAATGTGCTGGAGTAAAGATGTTGCTTATAAAGGAAGAGAATAATAAATACAGTGCTGATCTAGCTGAGGGACAGAATTGATTTAAGAGTTTATTAGTAAATATATGTATATATAAGGTACTATGGAAAGGGGGAAAAGTAGAAATGGTAAGCTGAAAATGACAGTCTGAAGAAAAGAGAAAAATATTTTAATGACTTTTAATATTGGCTGCTGTTAGGAAGTCTAGAAGAAATACAAAAATATGGCTTTCTGATAGTAGTGCGATTTATTTTGCTTCCTGTGTTATATCCTTTCATATGCAATTCATCTAGGGAAAAAAAAAAAAAGGAAAAAATACAATGCTAAAAAAGCAATGGTTTTGAATTTATATAAGAAATCCAGATTCTTTAACTGTTTGCTGCCTGTTTAGCTGGTGTAAAAAACTGTATAATTTCAGAAACAGAAATTTGTTTTCTTTAATACAATCAAAAACTTCCTTGAATAGCTACTTTATTTTTTACCCTTCCTTACAGCCCATTTTAACCAGTTATTTCATGTCCTGAAAAATGCACACAAGGCACAAAGAAAGAAAGAACAGAAGAGTCCTGATTGTAGCTGGGTTGATTCCAATAGTATCAAGGGGATGGAACACATAAAAGGAGTAAGAACAGATTGGATATGACATTTAGGATACTAAAGAAATGCTAGAATAATCATAAGCAGTATAATGGCTGTGAGAAGAAAGGTCTTTCATTAGATCAACTGGTATTGCTGGGGAAAAAAACCAAAACAAAACATATTTTGAGACAAAAACATGTTTTCAGCTCTTTAGTTGTGATCCACTGACTGTGTATGTGTCCCAATCTACTTAGTGTGCTCTTTACCGTGAATTTTTGCACAGTATCATTCAACTTTTAGTTTTGTTGGGAGTTCTTCAAGTTCAGTCTTAGGAAATATGGTGGCTGATTGGAATAAATATCTAATTACAAACTGAATGGGCTGCTCAGTACCAGATTTTCTAGGGTCTTTTTCTGTAGATTTTGCATTTCTTGTCTTAAAATTTGCATGAACAAATTTATTCTCAGATGCAGAAATTTCTTCTGTCATTAGGATGAGTTATGATGTTTTGTCTTTGGAGATTTCATAGCCCATTAACCCTAAATGATATTAATAATGTAGTTTTAAACCTTTCCATTTGAGGTACAGTTGTATAGGATGCCACTGTAACATCAGTACTGTAGTACGCTGGTTCCTCTAAAAGGCCGTTAGCAGGGGAATACTGGGGCTTCTGAAAATTACTGTCTTTTTCACTTTTGTGGGCGTGATCTCAAATTGTCATGTCTACTTTCATTTAGTGAATTTTACAAATGGTAAATGTTGACAAAAGAATGTTTTCTTTGCTCATTGACTGAATAAAGAGATTGCACTAAAGCTGACACTCCTCCTTCAAGTTACTGTGAGGTTTAGTACAGTTATAAGGGAAGAGTTGCAAATGATGCAGCAAGTCAGGATAATCTAATCTGTATCTGACGAGTGTTCTTAAGTTGCCCAAAGGAAAAACATGTACACTGCTTTTAGTCAGTCTTATATTTAGGCTGTCTTCAGTGATTTTAGTGCATAGTGCCTCGCTATGATACTACCACGGTGGGTTTGCATGTGAAATTAGGCACCTATATGTATAAAGTTGGTACCTAGATACTTCTTTTGCATTTTGGATCTAAGCAAAATGACCTTGCAGTTTGGAACAATCCAGATACAAGCATTTGTGCAGAGTCCAAGGAGACAAAGGCGTTTGCTGTGCTCTCATTGAACACTTACATCATACAGTAGAAGACAGTTTTGGATGTAGAGCTCTATCAAATAACATCACTGGAATGTGATGTACATCTGCACCTGCACAGCTGAGGAGGTGCTCTGGGGTGGAGATGTGAAGAGCAGCAGTAGTGTTGCTGATAGACATGAGTTGATTCTGTGCTCCAAGGACACCAATGCCAGACAAAAGTCTTGGCACACGCATCTAAAGGCCAGTTACTTGGGTGCTTAAGAGATGTAAATGTGCAAGGAGGAAGTGGCAGGAGCCTAGAGGAACATGCTGGTGCTGTTCCCAGGGCAAAGGGAATTGGTCTTAGGACAGAAAGGAGGCTCGGTGATGTCAATGAGGCTTGCTTGGAAAAGAAAGGAAACCACTAATGTGGTCTATACAATTTTCTACTTTTTTTTTTTTTGTGGAAGCAATACCTATTTAGTGAAAAAGAAGAGGATATAATTTATTGTATGACATGTTGTTACACATCTCTAGAATGGAGCAAAATGACTGCCACAGCATGATTTTTTTCACCAAAACAGACTAATGAATGTTGGAAAACCATCTGTGGTGCATCCCATGTGATCAGATATCCAGCCTACTTCAGAGGCTGGAAATCATCATGTTCAACAAGAATTGGTGTCCTACAAAACATTGTAACCACCAGCACTGGAATCTCTTAATTCATGGACTGTAGGAATTATTGGTAGCAGAACCTAACACAAGATTATTTTTAGATGTAGAAAAGTACTGAAACAGGTGTGAAAACTGTTACTCTAAATTGAGTGATAGTGTCAACTCTACCTTGCTAAGCAGCAGAATTTGTAATCTCTCTCTCTATTGCGTTCAGCACCTGGAAATATCACTTCTTTTGAATTATGTTAGGGAAATCGTGTTTTCCCAAGCACAGAATTTTGAATTTGAAATTAGAATGCTTTGTTGTTTGGCTGCCATGACATCTGTTTTAGCTGCTAGAGTGGACATGGCTATAGTTTATTGCACATTGTGTGGAGAACAGTTTTAAATTGCAGGGCAGGTGTGTATTTTGATCACTTCAAGTCCTGTTGTAAAGTTTTGCCTGCATGTATATGTCTGAAACTATAAAGTAGGTCATATGGGTGCCAATGCTATTCTAGTTAAAGGGTTTTTATTGTTTTCTGGAAGGCATTTTTTGGTGATGCTTAACTGAGACCTTGTGAGAGGAGACAAATATGTAAATGAAGACAACTTCTCAGACCTCTGGGATGTGTTACAGCATGAGTTACTCTTAACAGATAATTAGCTGGGGCTGTTAATCAAGTTTAACAGGTGTTGAGTAATGAACCGAGACAGGGCATCTGCTGTGACTGGCCTCTCACTCTAATCTGGTTAGGGAACCTAATGCCAGTTGGAGCCCAGAATGCTTCATAGTGAGATCCAACATTGCATTTTCCTGATGCTTCCATCAGTCTTGTGATCATCGAAGAATGGTGACATTTGCAACAGGAATACATAAGGAATCAGTCCAAAATCCCCAAAGTGGAACCTGTTAATGAATGCATGTTCTTAATTTTCTTCTTAGATTTAAAAGCTTTTCTTTACCTAAGTTGAACATGCAGTTGAACTATTGTCCATGTTTGTATCTATTTGTCTTCAAATATGTAACGAAATACACTTTAGAGTACTGCTTAACTAGGATCTTGTAGAGCACTGTTGTACTTATGGTCGGCAAAGGTAGTTTTAGTACTTAATTTCCAAGACCTCTTTGTAATCAGAACTTTGCAACTTCTCATTACGTTCTATGTGAAATTATTTTACTTATTTAGGAGATCCAGGCTTTAAAATTCATTGTCACCAAGCAGCAACTTCAACACTTTCACCACTGTATTATAAGCTGCTACCTTGACCATTAAGCTGCATGGTTTTCCCAAAAATCTGTTTGCAAAGAAGTGGGTGGTGTGAATTCTTAAAGCCATTTTCAGCTCGGAGAGTGATGCCAAGTTTGGAGCTGACTGACAGGATTGCTTGTCAGAGCACCCTTTGGCCTCACTTTAGGTCAATCAAATGGTTTGCATGGGAGGGGAATCCAGCACTGCTGAGTGTGCTCTGGGAGAAACATATGGTACGGATAGGTCCTAACGTGCCGTGTCTGACCAAGGTGCCTGTCTGCATGTATATATGCGTGTGTGTATATATATATATGACAAATATCTGTCATATCTGCCTGTGCCCTTGCAAGTGTCTCATGTCTGCCATGCAGACGGACAAGAAGCCCCAGTGTCCTTCCTGGAGGAGCACTGACAAGGGCTGTCGTACGGGTGAATGAGGTGATTATGCTGTCTGAATAGAGAATGAGTTCCCATGTTTTCATGGTTTTGATATCACTTTGCTTGGATTTAGTTGATGTAGCCTTTACATCTCTTTCCAACCTTTGCCTCAAAGGAGAAAGTAACCCAAAATTTCATTTCTTTCCTCTTACTAGATTAATCTTAAACAGGAGTTAAAGCTGACTCATGTTTTTGTGAATATTGCAATTCTGTGATTCTAGCAAAGTCTGAGGCTTTTAGATCTGTTTTGTCATTAAAGATGATTGTACCCTTGGCTATTTTGCTGCAGGGGTCTTCAATAAGATACTTTACTTGTACTGGTCATTATGTATCTTGCTGATCAAATTCATAGCAATGTTTCCAGCCATTTGAACTCATGTATCCAATAATAATTAGCATTGTGCAAAGAATAAATATGTTTATTGCAACTGGATGATCTAAACTATGCAGCCAATGTTCCTGGAAGAAGAAAGAGCAACACTTCCTACTGTTGGCAGTGTTTGGCACGTGTCTCTTGGTTGGTGTGAGAGATTATGGTGCTCTTATTTACATAGGAGTTAAAATCTGAGGGTTTGATCACAGATCTCTGAAGTGATCATGGGGATTAGAAAACCCTCTGCGATATTTCCTTGTATGAGGAGTAAAATTCTGATCCCATGGACTCAGCAGCCAATTCCCACTGACCTCAGGAGATTTATGGTATTGCCCAGAAAGTCAGGAGAAACTCAGTAGATTTGGTATAATATAAAGCAACGAGTGAGGCTACAAACAAGTCCAGAATAGTACATGGGAATTCAGAATGAGGGAAATGAAGATGTACACCTACAGAGAGGATATGAGGAAAATTGAGTACAGTCAAACCGTGCTAGGAAGAGAAGGAGGATCACACAGACAGCAAACTTCAGGTGAGCACAGTTTGGAGAAAATCCAGAAAGCAATATGGGCCCAGCTGGTAACCTGGCGGTGGGGAGAAAGCATCCCCAGTGTAGCTAGTGGAGGATCAGCATCACAGCCAAAAGGCAAAAGAATCTGCAGATGGCTTCTTTTGTTTCAGTAACAGGTTTGTGTAATGTCTGATGCGGAATTTTGTCTTCTAAAAGATTGCCAGTATTTGAGTGGTGCTTGGCTGTTTTGTTAGAGAGATATCTTTAGATATTTTTTTATTAAGGACATATAATTTTTCCTAATGGGAGTCATTCCTGTCTATTATATACATTAAAAGGTATGGTAAAATTCCTTAGGAAAGCTCTTAATATACATGCAAAGTAGCCATAATCCAAAGTAGCCATAACTCAAACATTGGTATTTGATATTTCTCTTTTCTTTTCATTTTTTTTTCTTTTCCCCTACCCTCAAAAGTATGAAAAGTGATTAGAGCTTATTATGGACTTACCGCTTGCCAAATTTCATTTAAAAAATCCTCTGGGAAATTGCACAGAGTCTCATGACAGGTGTGATATTAGCCTGTGCCATTATTGCAAGTAACAATTTGTAGGGCTGCTGGATGTGGTTTTTCCTTTTCTAGTTCATCTCGAGACCTTGTTCATCTCTTCTGCCTTGCCCTGTTTAACCTGAGGGGGGATTGTGGTTCTGCATAACTGTTCGCTATCTTAAACCATCTGGATAACCATGCATTCCTTTGATTTTGCTAATAATAACTTCCAGAATGCACAAAGGTAATTTTTGCATTTTGTCTCTCCTCTAGATAAAAAAAAAATTGGGAATAGATGTCAAAACTTGGGATCTGTCTTACTCGATGTTATTTTTACCTACATATATAGTACAGGCTCTGTAGACTCCTTTCCTGCATTCAAAATTAACCTGTCTACTCCTCTGAGCCCTTAACCTTTGCTCCAATAGATAAATCACTTCCTGGAAATGTCTGAAAAGTGTTTGAAAGGGTTTTTTTTCCCCCCTTCAGCAATGTCTTATGTACAAATGCTTTTGTTAAGTCAGTTTTAGTAATTGAGATGGCCCCGATTCCTTAGCAAGTGATAAATTAGTCACCAGTGCCGTTTTCTTTCCCTTTTCATTTTTTTTGCACTTCAAATTTTTGTTGTTCTTAGAGTGCTTTAATAACAGACAATATGATATGATTTTTGTCTTTCGGTGAATGCATAGTGAAATTGCTTTTGTAAGTAAAGTTAGTGTGTGTTTTCCACCTTATTTCATATGAGAAAACACACGGTTTCTTTAAAGTTAGATGGTATTGTATGTTATATCACTGGAAGCCATGTAAGCTCCAGAAAGTCGTTTTTGTTCTCCAGTTGCTGCTGCTAATTAAGTTGCTGATAGAATAGAATACTTAATGCTGTATTTTTTGTTCATAAAGCAGGAGGCAGCTAAAGCTGTTTTGTATTTCCTTCAAATTCTGAGATTGTAGTGGCAAAGACAGAGCTCTGCAAGCTTCTACAAGTTTCTTCAGAAGGACTTTGACTTCTTTTATGGCTTTTATTAATTTGACTTTGATATCTTTCTGAGAAGTATGTAATTGACACAGTACGAGAGATATAAATGTGTGATAGCAGGTTGTCGTTCTCTGATCCCAAAACGCACACTGCAGTGTACATCAGGATAATGCCTTGGTCTATCAAGGCTATGAGAACAAGTTGAAGTTCTTTTGCATTTCCCCTGGATTTCTGTGACATATATTTCTGATTATGCCAGTTTTATCAGGGAGTCAGAACAATCCCAAGACACTGTGCCAAAAGTGCTTCCGTATAAACTTTTCAGGTATTATTGAATGATCTCAGGAGTGTTCCACTATTCCCACTCTTTTTTGAAAGTGCAGGGCTGTCCAGTACCATTAAAAGACTCGAAGGAGCAAAAAAGTATGTTAAATTAACTGTTTTGTTTCAGTCAACAATTACAGTATTGTATAACCACATATAAGTTTGTATGAATTGCTGAGCTGGTATCTCTATATAGATAGGATTGCAGAGATCAACCGGCCAAAAAAATGACTTTCTTCTTTTCAGCCAGTATCTGTTGCTGCAAATAATGAATTTTAGTTTCTATAGTAGGTCTCTTCGAGTCATCTGCCTTTAAGTGGAAGATCCAAAATATCTTTTTGTAAAGGTAACTGTTTCTGCATTACACATTGTGTAAACTGAGTCTCAGTCACTCGACCATTCATGGTAGCAGTGTGTGCTGATTTGTATGGCTCAATCTAAAATGTCTGCATTGTCTTGATTATATTGAATGTCCAACAGATGACTGGAAGCAGTGAAAACCCCAGGCTTGTTTAGCAACAAGTGTTCTGGCAGTTGCTGCTTGTATATAGGAGGGAAGTGCAGTGTCTGTAGCTCGGTTAGAATGATGCTTCTGAGACTGGAAAAGGATCCTTCTCAATTAAACTCGGGCTGAGCAAAAGGAATTTTTTTTTTTTTTTTTTTTTCCTGTTCATAAGTTGATGCGCATCTGACAGGCGTCAGCTTCAAAGCCAAGATAAAGATATAAAAGCTTATTTTGGAAAGTCTTTTGGGAGAGGAATTCTTGAAATAAATATTGGATAGGGAAAATAATAGTTGCGGTGCTTCAGCCAGACTTGAGAATCCATAGAGCTTGACGGAGGAAAATTGAAGGTAGCTCGGACTGCTTTAATGAGCCTGCTTTGAAGTAACTCTAGTTGGCAGACAGTCACAGGAGTGCTGACTAGTGTGTAGGTATCAAGAAGATGCCTCCATTATTTTACTCTTTGCTATTTAGTGTGTTTATGTTATCAACGATCTTCGACACTGCAGATTTTGTTTCAGACTGGTTTTCTGGACCGCTTTGAACTCCATGCCTGCAGCCTCATAAGCTGTCTGCCTCTTTTCTACTTAGTTAGATGGGACTGAGTGTAGCCTTCTTTGGTGCTTAGTATGATGCCACAGCAACGTCCTCCCCACACCACATTCAGCTTATTTGTACTCAAAAATGAATTTACAGTATTCTTATTTCTTGCGTTCCCATTCCACTCATCTGTCAAATCACTTCTACTTTGAAGCCAAGCAGAATCATAAATATTTTAAAACAATGTTTTAGCATTTTGAGACCTTGTTCAGGTTATGAGAAGACCAAGTAAAATTTGGAATGTAGGAACTATTGTTAATGACTGCAACATTAGTGTAGGTTTGTTTGGCCTTTTTACATGGCAGATTTTGTTTGTTTTAGTGAAGCGAACCATATTATATTTTCCAACAGGAAGGAAGTTTCCATGGATCTTGGTTTTTATGATGCTTATAATAGCATCAAACTGAACATTCGTACAGCAGAGACATCTGTTTTTCACAGTCGCCTTCTGTAGGAAGAGACTTTGTTTTGTTTTGAAATTCATGTATTTTAACAGATGATCATATTTAAGCCAGACTCTGATTGTCATCAGTACAAACCAGGAATTAACTCAGTTTATTTCACTTCATCTCTCCCAATTTATGTTAGGGTAAAGGAAAACTGAGTCTAATGAACTGACCTTTCTATTTCTGTCTTTAATTGTGTTGACAAGTATTATTTTAAGAGAAATGAGACATTGCAATTGCATATAGCTCAGAAAGCTTCAGTATTCTGACAGCTTATTGGTTTTTATTTTGCTGTCTGAAAGGGTGACTAGAAGACTTAATTCTGGGTTGACAAACAGTATGTGGTATTCCAGCCTTCTGTGTGAAGCCTTGAGCATGTTGACACATTCTTCCAATCCAAAAAGGTTTTTAAAAAATTATTATAAAATTTTGTAGTTGTTCTCTCTGATAGTCAATTCCTTCTGGACTTCATAATCAGGTTTTTGGTTTAGGTGGAAAAAAAAAAAAAATTTACTTTCCAGCATGTTGCAGCTACTGCAGGATGTTTCCTAAAATGCGTGAATATCAGTTGTGCTTCTGAGGTGACAGTATGGAGCAATGTGTGAACTCTTACAAATTATATGTTTAAATACATGCAAGCAAATGTTTTGACTTTTGAACTTCTTCCAGGCAAATTTGAGAGTTATACTTGGTTTTATTGTGTGGAAATGGAAGTATATACCCAACTATGTTGGACTTAGATTGATCTATTTCTCTTTCTGGTTTCATTTAGCTCTTGGAATGGAAATAGATGTCCTTAGTAAATCCTGAAGCTTTTATAGCTAGTTTTATCTCAGACAAATTATTGGAAAACGCACAATGTCATTGATCTGACTAGAACTAATAGGAGTTTTAAATAGCAAAGCAAATAAGACCTTTAATGCTGAAAACCTCTTCCTCTCTCCTCCATTCCCTTCCTTCCTTCCTTCCCAAAAACATCAGCAAAGGGAGCTAATAAATGCAATTGATTTATTTTGAAGTGCTGTCTGTCTTTTTCACTTTTCTTCTGAATAGCAGAAAGTCTGTGGCAGCCCTGGCTCCAGATGTCTGAGAGACAAGCTGTAATATGTTTCAGAAAGTCCCTGTTTGATTGCATTTGTCTGGGGGAAAAAAAATGGAAGAAGCTTCAACTTTGCTACAATAATGCTTAGCTCCTGAGAACAGCCTCACAAGGAGGGAGGGCATTGCTGAACTAGGATTAACAAATCTCTGCAGTTGTTTCAGCATATTTGCAGTAAGCACAAGCAGGGTGGCAGTTTCTCTGCAGCTCATGGCTAATTAACATCCCTTTAGTGGTAGCTTTTTACTGCAAATGCTGGGGCAAAACAGCAGAATGCAATAAGCCACTCTGAAGTCTGTGGTTTGAAGAGCTATCTGTCCCAAACATGTTACATAGAGCTGTGGTGTTCTGCTCACAGAGAGTAAATATTTTGAGCATGAAATATTTACTTGGTGGGCTTGGCCATGTCTATGAATGCAGGGATTCCTGTGAACTTGGAAAACTCCATCTTTCTTGGAGTTCTCTTGAATATTTAATTATAGCAAAAAACACTTAAGGCCAAAAGTGAAGGTGCTCCTGTATTGTGTTTTCATTTCAGTAACACTTTGCTGGAACCACTAAATAGCCTTTTCAGGATTTTCTTTGCCAGCTACAGTGGTCAGTGGTGCAGTTCAAACTACGTATGCATACTTGAAACAGAATGTAAGAGTCTAGGGCCAGTAGCGGTGCCTCTTGGATAGACTACAAGGCATAGGTCAATACAGAATGATGCTTTCCCCTTAATATATGTTCCAGCTTGAATCACCAGTGATTTACAGACTTCATGAGTCTGTAAATTATTACATCATTGTTAGTAATCACAGATTACTTATTCTCCGTGAATCTATTTAATTTCTCTTTGAACCCATTTATTTTCTTATCCTACATGCTGTTCTGTAGAGATGTGTTCCACAACTTAATTACATGTTGTTTGAAAAATTTCCCACCAATGTTGACATAACAGCTTTTTCATATAACATTTTCACTTTCTGTACATGTAGAGCATTAGGAAAGATGTTCGGGCCAGTCTTTCTGGACCTGTGTGCAGGTCTGGAGAAGAAGGGATTAACCTTTCCTTCTCTGACTGTCAATACTTTAGCTTTTGAATAAATTAATTTTGATCTCATTAGGCTGCATTTCTATGCTTTGCTATTCTACATGCGTTATGAAACAGAGCGAATGACTCAGATGAATGATGGGGGGACATAACAGTCGTAGGGAAATTGTTAAAAACTCAGTCAGGTGAACAGTAACGAAGAGTTCCATATGAGCTAAAATGTTGGATTCAGGTGGAGCTGCGAGCACTGCATTACTACTGACTGACTGTGGATTATGGGGGAGGATGTGCCCTGTTGAGAAATTTCAAGGCATATAATTTCCATGTTGAGAAATCTGGGCAGCATGACACGTGTGTGTGCTTTTCTTCCTGGCAACATCCTTCGAAGCACTTTGAATGAAAAAAAGGAAAACCTGCGAGGGATTCCACCTGTGATCAGTTTTTAAAGAAAGGATGTTCACAGCAGAAATTGCCTGACCTCACCAATCTTGACTTTGCAAGGGGAAAAGTTGTTATAAATGGGTTTTAAGGTTGAGTTTGTTCATGTGTGTCAGGTATAATTAATTAATTCTGTGTTCTTGGCTTATGTGCCACATTTAATTGCAGCAATTGGAATGGATTTTGGGAAAACCCTATTCCTAGTGTCAAGTGGTTACATTTCCATATTTGTTAACAAGTAAAAATCCTGGGAGTTGGATCTTGGCTTTAAAAGGATCAGTTGTATTTTTCCTGCACTGTGAGTTTCTCCCAAGGTGGCTCATTTTATTTGTCCTTTATTCAATTTTCAGTAGAAACGTAGTCAGATGTAGCCAGAAAAATGAAGCCAGAAGTTGCTAAGGAGATTTTATGGATATTTCATAAGATATTGGAAGTATGTGTGGATTTGCTTTGGAGAAGAATAGCTACTGGGTGCTAACTCTCTCTAAACATGTTAGAAAAATAAGATACAAAATTTGATAGACTTGGTTTCCTAGAAGCAGTTATCTTGAAGTGTTTGCTCACTAGTTTTTCTGAGGCAAATACATTTTTAGATTGTCTGAAATCGAAGGACTGAGGAGAGGGCAATACATAGAGGGGTGGTCACTGTATATCTCCAATTAAGGAAAGCATTGATGCTTAAATGACTGGAAGCCTGCACAGGAGAAACTGGGAAAGGTCAGAGAGAATCATAGAATCCTAGGTTGGAAGGGACCTCAGAGAGGTTTATTATTCTTCATTATTGTTTTTTCAAGGGAACCTCCTAAGTATTAACCTTAAAGCTAGCACATACAGTCACAAGCATGTATAGAACAACTAGATGCTAACAGTCATTGAGACAGTATAGCTTCAAAGAAACACGCAGCCTGTCTTACCCCATTTCTAAATGTAGCTTTTCTCATGGGTGTCTTTTGTCCATGTGCTAAGTGAAACGGTGCATAATCTCTGCTGCTAAAATGCCTAGATTTTGATTAGACAATGGCTAGAAATGTAATTATGCTCTACTTCTGAGCTGTATCATAGGAATAGTATGAGAAAATTGTCTTCGTTTTCCTACATGTTTGTTACAAGTCTTATTTACTATCATATTTACTTATTGTATTCAAATATATTTAAATTTGCTTTTCTGTATATGAACTTTCTTTGCTGGTCTATAAATAACAGTTCACAGAATCACAGAATGGTAAGGGTTGGAAGGGACCTTGGGAGATCACCTAGTCCAACCCTCCTTCTTGAACCATATTTGGCACTGGGTTTCAGCCTGTGCCCAAACAAATCCAGTTTCTCAAATAAAAGTCTGTATGAATTTTGTAGTTAACGTAAAAAAGAAAAATTCTTCTTTCTTTTGATACAAGGCTGGCCAATGAGTCTCATTTGAGTCAGTGCTCCTAATTGTCACCTTTTCCTCTTTCAGAGTGTCTTTGGTTTATTGGCACTGTAGAAATAATTTCTTACCTCCCTTCTCACCCAGGTATGAATGTGGCCCATATGACACTGTTGTGACTTACTCAGTGATGTGGAACTTGCACCGCTCTATACCTTGTTTCTGCCTTTGCTGCTCAGAGGCTTCCTAAGGGACTTTTTAGAATTTTCCAATTTAGTGAAATTAGTGTATGTTGTACTATCACCAGTCTGTTCTTGGTCTCTTCTTTATTGAAGGAGGTTTGCTGTCCACCTTTCTAGATCCTGAGGCCTTGGACAACCCATTTTCCTGACAATTTTTCTTCTCTCTAAATAATGGCTTGTATTAAATGTAGGTACAGAGGAGAAATAAAATTGTTGTAAGAGGAAACTGGCCTGTTACAGCCCCTGATCTTTGCTGGAGGTGAAATACTGCAGAACAGACCAAATCAAAGCTTAGGGAGGTGAGATATGGAGAGAGGACCTTTCCTGGCTTGTAAAATATCAAGGGAAGTAAACAAATGCTTTCTATTTTCCTTGCTATTGAAAGCCAGAATGTCCTATTTCCATTAAGAGTGTTTTGCTATTCTTTTGGAAATCTCTTTTAATTAAGGCTGTATAATATGTTTCCAAGGATATGAAAGAAATAATTCACCATGGCTCCAGTAGCTACTGTTTCTTTCTGATGAAGAAAAACAAGTATTTCTTATCACTTGGAGAGGCAGCAATGATTAGAAATAGGCTTTAGCTAGGAATCAATTTGTCTTTCTCTGGCCAGCTTCAAAATATTGGTGGCTATTCTGCTATTTTATTCAATGGTGTCCTGATATTGTACCAAGGTATGATGATCCTCACTGTGCTGGGACGTTTCTGGCAGTAGGTCTCCAGCACGTAAACTAATAGAGGCTTGACTGAACCCTTTTAAAGGTTTAGGGGATGCTACAGGCATGTTTGCCATATCATCACAGCAGTCAGTGCAGTCTATTCGACACAGGGTAGGGGCATCCAAACAGGACCAGAATTACTATTAACTCCACAGCTCATAGAGCTGCCCACTATCCTACAAGTGGTGTCAGTGCGCTTTTATTAAGAATGAATAGAGTCCAGTTTCTGCAGTGTCAAATGGACAAAGAATAATATTTTAAGATCTCCCTGTGCTAACACAGGACTTGCTTGGAGTAATTCTTGGTTAGTCCTTGTCCCAGAAAGAGCAGGAGGTGAAGTGAGAGCCTTGACCAGTGCCCCAGTGACCCTGGAACTGAAGAAGAATCTCATGTGTGCTCCTCAGAAGTACAGCAGGGTTTCAGCTCCTGCCCATGCTGCTCCAGGACCTGTTAATGCCTGTACAGGCCTCTGCTTGAATTGCAGTCTTCCCCTTACCTCACCTTCACAACTCAACCCGAATTCCTCCGTCTGCTTTTTAGTTATTATCTTGGTCTCTTTCACAATGTAGGTTCATCATAGGGAAAAATTGCCTGAGAAGAGAGAAGGTGAACTGCTAAATATGACAGTGCTAGAAAGTCAAACAAAAAGAACCTTTTTGAATTGCAAAAGGTGACGTCCTTGTAAAAGGCTTCAGTCTGCTTTTTGTTAAACATTTCTTTGAAGATCTGTCCGTCTCATTCACTTCCTCGCTGCTTACAAAAAGGAGCGATGACAGCACTGGCTCCAGGTGTCTGTCAGGAGAGCAATAAAAGTTTCAGCCGTAGCTGGTGTGATTGTGTTTGATAGGTAAAAACAGACAGATGCTAATTTCAAAACTTGACTTTCAAGTAGACATTTCTCTATATGTCAGGTTAAGGAAATGAGATGTATACGTGGCTTACAGAAACAAGTCACAGAGTTTTTATGTGATTAAAAGTATTAAATTAATCTTTCACTCCATAGTGCTGATCAGAATTTCTACCAATAAGGCATGCGCATTTATTTTCTGCAGGCACTGCAGTTTTACTGTCTCCCTTCCGAACAGAAATGTTGGAAATGAGTCAAATGTGATTCACTGTACCCATGATGATTACCTTTGAAATAGCACTAATAGCTCCGAGAGCAGGATGTGTCTGCTGTCATCTCTGATGTAAAGACCCTATAGTCAGTGGGGTTAAAGTAGACATAGTCCAGGATTTTCCTCGGTTTTCCTTCTCTTGCTCCTGCTATTCTCCCTTTTACATTTGATTTTTAACTTGCATTTTAGATGTTTTCTGAAGCACTTTTGTCAGAATTATTGCTTTATTTATATAAAGGTTAGCGGTTTGGTACAGGACTGACCACCAATCCCCAGTTGTTGCTTTGCCTTCCAGGCTCCAGGAAAACATCTATCAGGAATTGATGAAGGACTGCTGGACCAAATAGTCTCAGGAAGTGTTTGGTTTGAATATGGCATCTAGTTGAACATTTGAGATACCTTATTTGTAATGCGAGTAGTAAACATTTTAGGAGCAACCTCAAGTGGCAGAGTGAACCGTCCTTTGAGTTTTCAGTGGACCACGATTAATGATGAAAAACAACATAAATAAAATGTCTTAACACATAAGTAAGCAGCTTGCATGTAACTAGATGAAGGTGGTATTTGTTTACTTTCAAGGTTATTAAGAATTAGATACGAGGGCAGTATTTTTTTCCAGAATGTACACTTATTTACCTGCACTGGGTGAACTGAAATTATTCTGGGATGCTATTCTGTATCATGTAGTTGAATGAAAATTTAAAGTTGATAACTGGCAATTACATTGATTTCCTTTTTGTTCCTTGGATATTCTTCAAAATGACAGTGCTTGTGGCAAATGTCACTTATCAACAACAGTCATACAGCACCTTATTTCCAGTTATAAAGCACCGTGAAAGTATTCAGAGAAGCAGATCAAAGCTCTGAAGACTTGTTAGGATGGACAACTGTGATACCATCACCATCAAAATTACCCTAAATTCACTGCATAGTCTGGATGTATTTTAATTAGTTTGCTGGTGAAATAAATGGGGACATATGTTGCCACAGGAAAGTAGCAGGAGATGACAATCCGTTAAACCCTGACAGGTATTGTCGGCTTGAGAATGAATAATGAAAAAAGTGACAGTAATTAAAACATGTTTACTTAAGATGACAATTACCTGAAATATGGTTGCATAGTAAAGACCTCATTATGATCCAGACTCTGTACGTAAAAATGATACTTATGTCAAGGGGTAATTAATTTGCTCTTGTAGGTGAGTGATAGGTCACTTGTGGTTCTGTCTTGCCTGTTTACCTTCAATGGTTCTAGTAGTGGAGGAGGTTTTGTACTTGGAACTCTTGTATGCTTTGAGGTTCAACGTGATAGTTTTATTTCTGGTTTTAAATGAAAGTATCTTTGTATATTCTAATTTAAGACATGGTCAAAAGTATTTGGTATTTCAAACAATATATTCTCTTGCATGCATTTTATTTCCTATAGCTGAAATAGTTGTTGCAGCCTATTTGCATCTTCTATCTTTCAGTTTTTATTTTGGCAGTGTGGAACTACGAATTGTAATTGAACCAACCATTTCAGGAGAGCAAGGGTTTGTGAGATGCAAAAAACATCCAAGAAAAGCAGTCAATATGTTTTATCTTCCCTTGATAGACAGTTCAGATGATGCTCGTGCTCAGAAAGGAGTTTCTATGAAGTCTAAATACTTTGAGCTTTGTCCAGGGCTCATGGAATCACCGGACATGTAACATTTCACAGTGTTCTTAAAATCCCAGTATGATTAATTTTTTTAAGAGTTCAAGTTGCTGAGGTGTCTATTAGCCTTTAACATTTTCAGAAACTTGTCTAAGGAGGTGATACAGATTTATATTTGTGAAGAACCTCAGAAGAAGAGATGAAGATTTTAAACTATTTTTACATTCACTTTTTTGATGTCATTTTTTATTTTCTTTTCCCTCATTAGTAGGTGCTTTAAAAAGCATAAAAAAGGCAGATGGCCACTTCATTTCCTTTCTTTTCCCTTTCCCTGCCTGCCATCCAATATAATAATTTTCTGCTGGAGTTCAACTCTTCTTGACTATAGAAGGTTGGCAATGTGCAAAAATTTAGTCTTATTAGGAATCCCTAAAGGATTTTTATTTTTTTATCACATTTGAAATACACCGTGTATAATACAATGTAGTACAATCATGATCATGTGAGTTACAAATTACAACGCAGTACAATAATTGTATGATGCTCATGTGTTTAAAATTTTGGGGACTGCAAAGATTTAAAGCGGTTGATGTCACGTTGCAATATACTGACTTAGTTTGACAGAGACACCCATGTGACCAGGAGTTGTGTCATCTCAGTGATAAATCCTGACAACAAATTAATTCCTGTTGGGGAAATGAGCTCTTTTTATATCACTTAAATTTCAGCATGTTTTTAAAAAGAGTACCTGGTGCTAAAATAATATGTCCTCCGTTCCAAATGATTAATATCTTATTTCTCACTACCTCTTAGAAATGAAAGATACAGAGATGCCAAACTGGTATCAGAAACATCTCTCATGTGCAGCGTGTAGTGTTGTCTCATTTCTCTTGTATGTATTAATTGTTAATCAGTCATGGTAGTGTGAAGTCTGATAAACAAATCGCGCTTTCACTGCTTCAGTGAAGAACTAACAGATCCTTTTATATATCTTGGGAATGTAAGAATTGCTTTACAGTATCAAGCTAGCGGTCCGTCTTGTCCATTATCCTGTTTCTCTAACAGTGCTGAAAATCAAATGCTGAAAGGAAAATGAAACAACTCACTTACTGTAGCATTATGGAATGACATGGTCCTTGATAGAGGTTGAGAAGAAAAATTCTAACATTGTGGCTGCCTTATAGCCCTTAAAATGTGTGCACATACAGATCTCCCTCTTTTTACTGTCCTTGCACGTGTGCTTTAGAAATATTGTTTTTTATTTCTATCAAGTTGCTGTACCAGATTTTTGTGACCATATCTTCTCTGGGCTTTTTATGCCATGGGTGGGGAGAGAGGGAAGTGGTGTCTGGGGAAGTTCGAACAATTTAAAATACATTGTTCTTCTTTAATAAGAAGAATGCATTAGGGATATCTGTGCTACATTTTATGACCTCTCACTTTTGTCTTAATTAGTGTCATCTTAATTAATGTCTGTACTATTTTGACTGAAGATCATACTTTACTTCTCATCCCTCAGTACTTTTTTTCCTTAATAGACTTTTGTATGGGACTTGAAAGAAAAAATGTATTTTCAAATAATTATTTCAAACCATGTTCTTCATGCTAGTACCCATCTTTCAGAGACATAGCATGTTAGTCACGCATTTCTACAGGCTTTTTTTCTAACATTGGAATAACTATAACTTGATAAACAGATGTAATTGCCTCTGTAGCATGACTTTCATAAATACAAATTTTAAGTTCTGACTTGTTCTGTTCAGGCTTTTATTTGCTGGTTTCCTGCTCTACTTTTCAATTGTTGCCCAGAACAACAGACTTTTCCTTCAAATTCTGTGCCATCTGAAGCAGCCTCTAACTTCTAAATTGAAAGGCAAAAATTGATCCTGGGATAAAAGATAACACCCTAGGTTCCCAGGTGTCTGAAGCTAGCTGTAGAAATGGGGGTGGAAGAATGTCGTCACCTTTTATCTCTTCTGCAAGGTGCACAAAATACAAGGTAAGGATAGGGGCAAACCAAAACTGTTGGAAACAGAAGTCATGTTTTTAGTTCCAGAATCTGGATTATGAATTTCAGTGTTTCGTAAATCTTTGATATAAGCTTCGATATCAGCTTTTCCACTAGTGTCAGATTATTTAATCTGACTGCTTACTAATATTTCTAACACTAGATCATTCTTTCTCTATGTGTATTTTAAGGATGAACAAAAGATAGTATATGTATCATTCCTATTTTGGAAATAATTTCAGCAGCTAATAGGCTAGGTTAATTTTTTTTATTTTGTTCTGTGTTTTTGAAAAATAGTTTTTTTACTGAATTATCATTTCTTTGATAGAATTGTATACTTTCTATCTCCACATGTCAGATTTAGTATGGACAAAGCTCAGTATACAAATGTAGAGTAATATTTTGATCTTAATATAATGGCAGACTTTTCTGAGCAGTTTATTGCTGGTATAGATCACATTGATCAAGGTCACGGTGAATTTACTAATAAGTTGTATAATTTAAAGCTAATACTTAGTAGAGCTAAGTCTTAGCTAAGAGTGAGCATGCTGTGGTCAGTACTTACCCTGTTTCTACATTCACTCCTATTGATTCAAGTCATTTAGTTCAGAGATTTTGAATTCCCAGAACTACTCCTTGACCTGCTATTGAAGAATAGGGTGGATTTGTCTTGGCAACACAGAGTTGGAGTTCCTTAAGTACCCATTAGCTTTAGGTTTATCCTCATTTTACTTAGGCACACATGCACACATGGAGTAATTAGTTCACCATTGGCTTACATTTTCTGGATCACATCTACTTATAAAGACATCCTTATGGAAAGCAAATTCTTATTACTATCTCAGTAGTTCTACACTAAGGTCTAATTGATTGGCTTGTAGTCCCCAAGTCTACATTGTAGAAGGTTTTATCCTATTAGAAATCATTCACTTTTCTAGACGGCAGTACTAGCTGGCAAATTGCTAAATTCCCATTGCATGAAAGGGAAAACTGTCCTTGATGAAAGTAAAATTATTGTGTGACATGCAAAACTGATTTTCGTAGGAGATTTATTTGCTATGGTTTTGTGATTACTTTTGGTTTGGTTTAATTTATTGTGGTTTGGTTTGGGGTTTTGGGGGTTGGTTCCCCCCGCTCCCCCCACTGGAGAGTAAAACAATTCTTCATGTCAATTCTGAGAATTGATGAAATTTAGTGGGCTTGATTTGATATGAAAAAGAGCCAAATCTGTCATTGAACATTTTTCTTAGTGTTAAATAAGCAAAATTCCACTGTAGGCAAAATCAGACATTTGGCCCAAAGTAAAATTTGCTGTTTTCAGAGAGATTCTTCATCATTTTTACAGCCAGAGGATGGCTTCTGGGAGGGAGAAGGGAAAGCTTGGAAGCATTAAGCCTGTGTTTTCATGAAATAAAAAAGGAAATTTGAGATAAAATTGGCACAAAAGATGATTTTCATTTACCAGTTTTAAAGGCAGTAGGATTTGGTTTTGACTTTTTTTCCTATAGTTCTACCAGTCATTTAAATTTCATATTTAAGTAAAGACTCTCAGGGGCATATACAGATCTCAGTCTGCGTTTGAGATTCCCACTGACAGCAGTGGGAGATCTGTGTGTGAGCCAACAGTGGTTTATGGCCTATAGTTACTCTGTGCCTTAAAGGCACAATACACTTCTGCCACTTAACATTTAATTTACATATTCATAGTGCATGGGGTTATCCAAATCTTTCCCATAATAGTTCTTCCAAACATGCAGGAAAGGAGAATAGCTGCTGTTACAGTGCCCTATTGACCAAATCTACAGAGTGACTTGGACCTTCTGATGCTGAGTTGTCACGGTGCATAATTGGCCTTTGGACTCGATGCTAAGTTAATGTTTGGGCTCCTACAGTGTTATGTGTGGGAGAGTGGGGAATAACAGCCACTATCTTTGTGACCTTAGCTTATTCATACTGAACACTGAAAAAAAAATGTTGTTTAAATCCTGCTGTGGGAACTTAAACATTATCTCAGGCATGGTCTAAAGTACTTATTTCTGACAGAGAATCACAGACCAAAACCTCTTGAAGTTGGACACCCATGTCATCAAAAGTTAAACTGGTAATGCCCCTTAGCCAACTTGAAGGGGGATAGCCATGGTGCCTCCTTCACACCATGGATGAGGAAGGGCTCCTTTGGGATGTCAGGCTTTGTCAAGCTGGCCCATCCTCAGCTGTCATGTCTCGGAAAAGTTCCTTTTCTACCAGGAGAGCCTTTGTTGTGCCGCAAAGGCGTGCTTCACCCTTTCAGGTGAGTCTGTGCCATTTAAAAAGAAAAAAAGAAGTGAGGCTATATTTATATATTTATGAATATTTTCAAGCTTTAGTCAACCAGAGACAGGGAAGGGGGGAGCCTGACACCATAGTCTAGAGATTGGGGAACTTAGTTACAGGCAGGAATTCCAGGATCCAGTCTCCACTCCAGACTGTCTATGCATTTTACATTAAATAAGCACTGTACAAAATGAAACTTGAAGTGATATTGCCTGTAACAGTTAGCAGCATCTGCTTTTGCTGATTCATAGGGATTTGATTGACATGTTTTAAATTGCTTTGAGGTAGCAAAATCCACATGGAGTAGGAGCTCAATATTTATTAAACAGGAACTTGTGGCCAGCTTCACACGATGGACTCCTAGCTCTGCAAATATCATTCAAAACTGTTATAAAATTACAAATTGCCATTTTTATACATGGTGCTGATGTAGAGATATCCAAAACATCCCATTCAGACATCTTGTTTTCATTTGCTTGTAGCTCTTCCAGGTACTATCTTCAGGACTAAGCTCTTTCATGCATGATACAGACACATTTTAGATCTCAGGCTGAATGGTTTCATTGCATGTTTGCCCCTTTTTTGTTGATTATATTGCAAAATTTAGGTGAAGTTATTAATCTATTTCCAGAAATAATACTAAGGAAAATGTTGGTTTTGAAAATGTTCTGGTGGCCTTCCCTTTGGAAAATTTTTGTAAGCTCTTTGGAATTCTGACACTGAGCTGTGCCAACATCTCCTAAGGGACAGAGTGTTTGAGAATGGTCTTTACTGCAAGCTTTCATACCACTCAATCTTTTTGAAAATAGAGATGCAAAAGGAGGGAGAGAAAGAGAGAGCACTGAAATTAAGTGCAAGAGGAGTTGAAAACCCAGTCCAGACTCCACTCCATGCCTTTGTCCTGGTAGATGAGAAGAGCTTTTCTCACTGGTGGAAGAGCTAGAGTAGCAAAAAGCACATCAGAAAGCTGTTTTAATTTTCCTGCAGTCCTGTTTTTTTCTTTTATATTTCTCTGCAATTTCTGTGTGTTTTCAACCTCTCCTAATAAAATAACTTTCAGACACTAAGCGATGTGTCTATGTATAGTCATTGGGGGGAAAAAAAAAGCGCTGGTTAATGGATTTGGCTGTGAGAGTCACAGAATTATGGAAAACAGGAATATTTATAGACAGACCTGCCAGAGAGTTTGTTAAATAATAATGGAAAATTACAGACAGCAAGGTGGTCTCATTATCTTTGGTACAGAATTAAATCAAGCATCCGGCAGAATTTGTTTAACCTTTCCATGAAATTGTACTGAATTGCTCCAGACAGCAGCAACAACTCTTCAGACCTTTTTTTTTCTTTTTATTAACGTAGTCCTAAAAGTTAACGGTGAAGTTTCATGCAGACAGATACTGGCAATACTGTTCTTTAAACAAATGACCGACATATTTAAAAAAATGCTATAAATTTTCTCCTCCTGTTTTAATTACATGAGCCCTACTGATATAGAAAGTATGTCCTTAGTACTACAAATGACCAGGAATTCCTTTTGCAGAGGAAAGTGAGAAGAGGGATCTTTACATTTGAAATAATAAGTGGGGAATGGGGAAGGAAGAAAGCCCTACCAGTTAGTGACTGATTTCTTTTTGGTGCAGCAAAACTTTTATAAGACAATTCCCAGTTTGTGGGGGAATCATTGTCTGTTAGTGCAGGTTTCCACATGCTGGGGCAGCCTGGTTGGAGCCCAGCTTTACCACCTCTCTGGAAAGAGAAGGGGAGATGCAGACCTTAAATTAGGAGCAACCCTGAGCAGAAAGCCTTTCTGTCCTTTGGGAGAAGCGCATGGTGCTGAATTTCCTGGACTTCTGTTGCTTTTAAGCTGAAGCAGGGAGTGCTGCAGGCCCTCTGGGAAGCCCTGGGAAGCTCCCAGGTCTGTATCATTCTTTCTTTAAATCTTGCACTCTGCACTGTCAGAAGGCCCACTTTGAAACAACTGTTTGATAAAAGCATCAGTGCTTGGGATCTGTCTCTGCGAGTCTTTGCATTACTCCTGCTCTTCCTGGTAACACTTGCTTACCTCTAATGATCATCTTCTGGGGCTTGGGAACAGTGGGTCCCGAGACCTCTGGATCAGTGGTGCAGCCCAGGCTCTGAGTAGAGAGGAGGTAAAATATACAGTGTAAAAGTAAAAACCCCAAACTAAAAGCAGAATCAAAGTGTGGGAATCGTAGAATGGTTTGGGTTGGAAGGGACCTTTAAATATCACCTAGTTCCATCTCCCCTGCTGCGGGCAGGGACATCTTTCACTACATCAAGCTGCTCAAAGCCCCATCCAACCTTACTCTGAATACTTTCAGGGATGGGGCATCTACAACTTCTCTGGGCAATCTGCTCTAGTGTCTCATCACCCTCAACGTAAAGAATGTCTTCCTCATATCTAATCTAAATCTGTTTATTTTCATTTAAAACTGTTATCCCTTGTCCTATCACTGCAGGCCTTGGTAAAAAGTTGTCTTCCATCTTTCTTATAAGCACCCTGTAAATACTGAAAGGCCACAATAAGGTCTCCCCTTTTATTCTCCAGGCTACAAACCCCCAACTCTCTCAGCCTTTCTTTATAACCAAGGTGTTCCAGCCCTCTGATCGTTAAACAGTGACTGTATCTCTGATTGAGGCATTTCTTGAGCCGCTGGGGAACTGAGACTCTTGGGAAAGCGATGAGGTTTTGGTACATGGTAAGCCCTTGCTTCTCGTAAACATCCAGTCTAATGCGAGGGATGTGATTTTTGACTGCTGCTTGGCTAGCTTTCAGGAGGTGCTGTTGCATGTGGCAGCCTAAAGATGTGTCTATTCGAATAAATAGCATTTGTATTTCTTTTTGACTCTGACATATTCAGCCCCTGCCAGCCTGTAGACAAGGGAATATAAGTCTTGTTTTAGCCTCCCACTCTAGCCCAAAGTAGAGTGCGCTGTACCCATGTCGCTCAGTATAGCCCAGATAAAACAGAGGAACAGTGAGAACATTTTGAAACAAATATGTTTACAGCCAGTATTATTTGAGGTGAAACTCATCACTGACATAGCATAAAGCTTGCCTCTGAGATGTCTTTTATCCAACCCTTTCATCTTGTTAAATATAGTTCAGTGTTTTCTTTTTTTCTGGTGAACAGATGATTGCGTTAATTTAAACAATAACAGTTGGCACACCAGACATGCAAATGGAGCAAGACTATAGAGATAAAACAGGGAGTAATTGGTGCGTTAAAAGAACTTGATTTTTGTCCGTTTAGGAAACTAAATGCTATTCATGAAATACAAGCCTGTAGCCACAGGTAATGTGTCTTTCATTCACTTCTATACAAGTATGCTTAGAGATATCTTGGAGTTGTGTTTCTGTAATAAATGAGATAGTCTTCAGTGTTTAAAAATAGATATATTATTTACAGAAGGTGGAAAGTTTTCAACTTTTATTCTCTGCGATCACAGCCTTGAATGAGTTCAGTTTAATGAGAAACTGATATTGTACTAGTCCAAACATATTTAAAAAAAAATAAACTTGAAGTCATCCAGAGTTCAAGTCAACTCTAATTTTTCCCTGCAGAAGACTGATGAAAGGCAATGACATCAGCCTTGCTAATAGCCCTTCCTTTAGCTTATTGTTAACGATCACCATCAAATCAAATGCAGACTTGGTGGAATTCCAATGACTTAAACAGAGCTGTACCAGAGATAAATTTTGCCCACTTTAGCTACCAGGAATACAAGCACTGAGGCACATGTCATGTCCAGTGAGCCACTTACTCTACTAAAAGATGTTTATTCTTGTTAGGGCAATGGGAATTTAGTAACTCTGTCCTTCCTTAGAAACAATTGTACAAATTGACAGATTTTACTAATTTCCCTGGGCAAAAGTAGTACAACTATAACATGCCTTTTTTTACCTCCTTTTCAACATTTTGCCTATGCCAAGAGAAATCCACATTTTGTGGGAATCATCACTGTGCTTAGTATATATTGTAGAAGGAACTTCCTGCTGGGGACACATCTGTTGGCTAAATAAGCAAGAGGATATACAATGATACCTATTCTACTGCAGCATACTGTAAACAGGTAACACAATTAACAAAGGCTAATTTGTTGCATTTTACTCATGATATTTTACCACAAACATAAAACTCCTTGAAATTATGGAAAGCTCAGTAACAAGCTTACTATGAGAGGATGCTTGGAACAAAGAACAGCCATTTTTCTCTTCCTCCTTTTCCTGTTCTACAAAGCTGGGAGAAAATACTTCCCCAGCCATCCAAAAGCATGATTAGACTCATCAGCTGGAATTTATTATTGAGTTATTGCTTTAGTTCCATCAAATATTGTCACCTGAAGATGATTGCTCGTGGGGAACAGGGCAGACTGGATATGCACATTAGAACTCTGAATTCTTTAGAAAGAATGTAGGAGAGGCGGAGAGATGAGATTTGTTCTCCTCTTTGGAGGAGAGCAGGGTAAGAGAGGGATCCAGTTGCTGTCATCCACCACCTGGATGAGGCTGGAGGGAAGGTGGAGGTGGACTCTTCTCAGAGGAGGAGTAGCTTGAAAGCACAGGGGACAACAGGCACAGCAAGGAAAATTTTGATTCAATGTCAGGAAAAAACATCTTTCTTAGTAGAAGTGGTTACAAACTGGAACTGAGGCTTAGATAGACACTATGGGATACCCATACTTGGAGATATTCAAAGCTTGGGAAGGCTCTGAGCTATGGTCCAATGATTATTGTAATATTTCCCTTTTAGCCACTGTAATATTTGTTAGAAACAGAAGATTAATCAGATGAAGTTCACGAACAGTTTTTGTTGGCTGTTTGGAATTAGGTATTCTGTGTGTAAGGACGGTAATCTTATAATTGAAGCCTGTAGGTATGGGAGGTGTAAGGAGATCCTGAACTCTGGAATTTCCCAATGTTTCACTTTCTTATTTGTGTTTTGAGATAGCTTTCTGCAAAAGCTTAGAAGTTATGGGTGGGGGGAAAAGGTTTTTCAGCTCATACCAGTGAAGTGAGATCCATCTGTGTTATTGTTCTGATGTAGAATGCTATTTACAGTCCTTTGAACCCTTAGTTCATTTGGATGTGAGTAATTTTGTTTGCTGTAGTGCTCAGCTCACCAAGTCTTTGTGTCTATTTGATGATAGTGCACTGATTAAACAAAAGAATATAAAGACTACAAGGATAAAGCAAAACTTTCTGTAAATTGAGGTGCTTACATAATTACCACAACTCACAAGTAGATTTCAAGCAGCAGACCTGAGTCACACCTGTGTATTAAATAATTATCTACATCATTTAGCAATTACTGCAACTATTTGCCGATAGTGCTTTCTATAAAGAGGAGGATTGCTGAGAACTACAGTAAACAGGTTCCTAATGTGTCTTAATTGACAAACATTTTTGAAGTTCAACAACCTTTCAGAAAAAGTTGATTTCATGCTCTGCTTTGTAAGCTGTGTGAGTTTACAACGTATGAATAATTTTGTTTCTGATGTAAGTTATTTTAAAACAAATGACAGATTTCATATTTGACAAAATAAATGTGTAGCTGTTGGAGTATTTTTGAGAACTAAATGTCATTATTATGCTTTTCCCTTTTCTTTTTTTGTATAACACCATCTGTTTAGTAAACATCAAAATGGATTGATATGAAACTTAAAAAGTTCATAACGACAACAAAATAATGCATGACAGATTAGATAACAAGTCATTAAAATAGCCTATAAAAGGACAACCATCTGTAGCACTAAAATAATCTTTCTATTGATGACAGTAATAACTTTCTAAGTCAGTGACAATTTTGGATTTACAGCATAAATAGTAATCATATGAACCAAATAATTGGAATGTATTTTTTGTAATTAATGAATACTCTTTTTTTCCCCTATTATCCTTGTGAAGAAACAGAATTTATACAAAATATATGTGTGTATGCTTAATAATGACTTGTATATTATCTCCCAAGCTCACAAAAAGCAATTATAAGTTCATTGAAAATATTATATGTAACTCTAAGTCTGGGGAAAATGATTTTATGTTTATAGGAAACGTGTCTAATGTCCTTTGTCACTGAAAATCTTAACAGTAGGCAAGGAGAGTGCAAAATGCTGAGGGTGAAATTTCAGTGAAAGTTTCAGATTCACAAAGATCCCCTGTTAGAGAGGCCAAGTGGGTGTTGTCTGAGCAGAGAATGGCCAGCAGATGACTTGAGAGGAGAATATCTCTGCATTATTTTAATTAAAACGTACCTGTTCATAATGGTTTGATTATTTGACCTCTTCAAGGGCGCATTATAAGGAAGTGTCTGCTTTCCCCTCTGTCTGGGAACCAGCACCAGCTCCTCTTGCACCAGGATGCCGGGGTCACCTCTGTTGATTGCTGGAGTTCTCCACTCCCTAACAGATCGATCCTGTTGAGAGTTGATTTAATTCCTTGTACGTGAAAATTTATGTTCTTAGACTTAAAGCAACCCTTGTAATTCACTTTCAATGCAAAAAGGAATTCACTGAATAGAGAGTATTACCTTTGCTTCTTTTATTAGGCATATAGTTAAGCTTTTCATCTCCAAAGTACTTTAAAAATGCTAATTAACCTTCACAAAACTTCCCTCCCCTTAATGGTAGGTGGCACTTGAATGACTCCCTGCAACATTATAATCCAGCCATTTTAGTAATTAGTTTTGAAGTATAGCACATGAACTAATTAGAAAATTGTGCAACTACTAGGCACCTGTTGGCTACAAATGCCTGGGAACTATCCAAAAATGTCACATAGTTTCAAGTGATGTTGTAGTTGTGTACCTCATGGAGTAATTAATTCTTTGTATGCCTTGAGACAGGTCTCTGGGAGGCACCAATGCTAAAAAGTGCTTCTTGAAAGCTTTTCTCTTTTTCAGCCCCCCTCTTCCTCCCTCAGGCTTTTTCTCCTTGTTGAAGAGCTTTGAGGCTCTGGAACTGGAGGGCTGTGCCAAGTAGCAGCGCGTTTTATTAATCGCATGAATTGTACACGCAAAAGTAAAGCTGTGGCCAAGAGCCTTTCCTGACTGCTGAAAGAATGAACCAGTGTCACAACTAAGTGGTGTATCTAAGCAGATCCTACTTGTTTGTCTTGGGCCGTATCACATCCCTGCTTTTCAAGCAAAGATAGCCTAAAGCCACCAAAAAGCATGTAGAAAAGTAAGCATGGACAGACCCTTTGAAGGTTTTATGTTCGTATTAAAGGAGAGGCACAGTATGTTCATGTTGAACCCTTTTTGATGAAAAAGTTCTTTTTCTTCTTCATTCTTGACTGTAAAGCAGAGACAAAACTTGCAACAAATAATACTTAGAGCATGTGTATACCTATGTATGCGTATGGAAAAGTACTTCACCCTGTCTATTATTGCTACTGAGTGTACTCTTCTGAAATTAAGTTCCTTGGTATTTCTTGAAGACTGCATTGCTACCAAACTACAGAGCTCTAATTCATGCAGTCAGAAGTCCATTTGAATTGACTAAGCAATACTCTTCTTTATGTGACATAAGTTTAATTAAAGAAAACTATCTTAGAACAAATAGTTCTAGCCCTAGAAGATACAGCAAGTGATCCTCGATTCATTTTGGGGGTCAGGCTTTGAGGACAGTAGTCTGTTTCTTTGTGCTTTTGATGTTTTCTGTTCAATACATGACCAAGCAAAACAGCCCCAAACTGGAAATCGAATGTTTCACTTCCTTGAATGGGTTTGCTGCGGTGTCACAGTCCTGCCTTATCGACACTTCTAGAGTCAGGGATGCTGTGATTTTTAAGTTTCACTTTTCTATATCAGACTTTTAATAGCATATAAGACAAAGCCTATTGTACAGATGAGTACAGCTGATTTCCAGTTACTTCCCATGGTAGGGGTGATGAAATTAGTTGCCCTTATCTATGGTGCATTATTGTGTACAGTCTCTGCCCAGGCTAAGTCCATTTACAGCACTGGCTTGTGGTATGTGAGAATGTTGTATCACTTGGTTTTGTCTGAGTTGAAAAGGTTTAGTAGGTTCCTCTGATATTCTGTCCTTTGAAGATATGCCAAATTTCCTCAATTTTAAATTTAAACAATTTTGTATAATCATGTTTGTAATTATTATGCCACTTTTAGATAAGTCATCATACAACTGTACACAGCGTACAACTGTCACACCCATTTTGATATTTTCATTTTCTCCGCTGTCCAGACTTCTCTCCAAAACTCCAGTGACAAAACCCAACAATATTATTTCATGCTAAAGCCGAAATCATTGCTGTTCCATTGAAGGCAGAGGATTAAACCGCTTAGGATTTGTTTCCACATTTTTTTGTGTCAACTTTCAACATATTTGTTCAATAGTGTTCCAAGATAAAATAATTTGACTTATTTTTTGTAGTGATGAGTAACTGTGGACTTTGCATCACTTTAAGCATACACTGAATTTATTATTCAATTTTGTAATTCTTTGAAAATGTTGTTAATTTTTTTTTTTTTGGCAAGGGAGGAGAATCCCCATTCTTCTCTGTTGGCAGAATTATATTGGTGTCTTTAGATGATGTTCAGCTGGGTGACAGAAAATGAGTTGAACACTTACCTGCCAGTTTGTGTAGAAAGATTTTGTTGTCCTGAAATGCACATAGCAATCCAGCTACTCCTCTGCCTTCCAGCGTCTCCTCCTGTGCCAGGGCAACAGCAGAAGTTTCTGGGTTTCAGGAGCTTCCAAAACTGCCTGGAACAGTCTTTACCCTGAGGATAGAAGGGTTTGCTGCTGTTGTCTGTTTTTATTTTTTTCAATTACAATTTCTTAAGACAGTGATTGTTCTGCCTGTGAGGATTGAGATTTCCTGTAGCTGTTACATAAACTTGATAAAAAAATAACTTTCTGAAACTTTGTATTTCAGTGCTTTTGGCTTTTACACCTTCTAAGAGAGAACAACTTTTTGGACAGAAAATCACAGAGACTCTCATCTGCGTTCCTTTTAATCATTCTCTCTTAACTTTGCTCCACAAAGGATCTAAACCTGTCCTCTTCCCCAAGAACTAAGGATCAAAATAAATATTGAAGAGGCAATTTTTAAAAACTTGGAGCTGTATTTAATCCCATAAAGCCGTACTTTTCCATGCATGAATTTTTTTTTCTTTTATAGTACTGAGGGCCTCCAAGTTTTTATTGAACTCAGTGTGAGAGTTGGTAGTGGTCAGTATATTTGAAAATACTATCTTTTGCTTAGGTAGGCGTTGGATGTATGTGTTAGACTAACATATGTTAAAATTATAAGAGTAATTTTTTTAATCTTTGCGATACCAATAATCAGCTGTGGAGTATACTAGAGATGTGCCACAAAAAAAAAAAAAAAGTGTGTTTTTCTTGTTATTATCCATAACTTTTAATTCTGACCTGCTATAGCTGCACTAATTTAATGTTGTTGAATTGTAGTTGATTGAAACTGTAAATGTTAGCATAGAATTTAGTGCTTTAATATTATTAATGAATTCAGTATTGGATTTTTCTAAGCACTCACTGGATGAGTGAAGGAATAAATTAAGAGCTGTTCAGTGCAGTTCTTCAGCACTGGCTTTGTGGAGGGTTCCCTGGAGGTGACTTTTTAGAAAAGAGTTTAGAGCAACTAAGGTGGATTCTCTTCCTTTCTTGTTTCCCTCTTTTCCTTAGATGAGCTGAATTATTTAGGGAGTTGGTCAAAGAGGACAGAGTGATAGCACTAGCTGTTCCTTCGGAAAGTAAAAGAACTTGAGAAGCTGTAAAATGTACGGAACTACTGTTAATTCAGGATGTAAATCATCATAGTCCCCTTACTCTATACACGTCCTCATTTTGGCTGCCCAGCAAAAGCGTGAGGTTTTTATTCATGCTTAAGTTTCAGTAGTGGTTCTGATAGGAATGACTTTTAAATTTGTTTTATAATGTTTTAGGTTGGTTCCACCTAGTATCTAATGTATATTTGTGTGTTTAATGAATTTTTCAAGATGACAACTGCACATAAAAAAAAAAAAAGCATTTGATTTCTTGAGGATCTGCATCCTATCAAAGTGATAGACAGCTTGCTTGATAAACTGGTCTGAATTCTAAATTCACATGATCCATAAATGAATTTATATATAAATACTGATGGGTTCTTACATATGTTTTTTAATGATGCTTAGTAAAATCCTGCCATAGGTATTCATGGCACTAAAAAGAAAGGTAGTACTTGCTGGTACCTGCAGATGGTACTCAGCCTGTAATCTCAGGTCACACTCACAAGTTTCTAATGCTTTGCGTGATGTATGATTTCCACTAGCTTTTCTTAAATGCTTACTAATTAACAGAATTGTAGGTACTTTTAATATGGTAGATCTAGAAAGTGCAAAAGAATAAAAAATGGGCTGATTCTTGTATGATGAGTAACCCTCTAGCATTTCTCATCAGATATAAAAGTTACAGATAAGAATCTCTTATGAATTCACAGTTTGTAGTACATTTGCAATATGAAACTTATTAAATTATATTGTTTTTGTAACAGGTAAATTAATGAAAAATATGTATTTGTTCTTCTGTAATAAGCCTGTAGCTCTAGTCAATCAAATTATGACTGTCCTCATCTGTTTTTGTACAAATTTTCATGGTTTTCTGCAGTCTGTGTGTTCCCTATTTCAAACACATGCAGTCCTTGCTCCTGCAGAGATGTGCCCAGAGGTCACCTTGCCCTCTGTTGCATCCTGGCCTGGATTTGCTTACTCCAGAAGCTGCCTTTTGTGCAAATCTGCAGGTGCTAATGCTCCACACATTCTTGAGAGCTTTATTTTTTTTTTAATTACGTTGCTATTCAGAGAAAAAGATTAATTTGTGTTAGCCTGAGGGAAGACTCGGTGAAAATGGCATGATCAAACTGTGGGTCACTTGTTTACTTCCTTGGTTTATTTTTTTTCTACTTTTATTTGTATGAAGACCCTTGGGCATTCTCACACTGGCTGAGGCCCCAGCTGCACCCATGAATTGTCCTGAGACAAGGAGCATCAGGTCTGAAGCCTGACAGCAACTGCCTCGGGCAGCTGGACGAAAACCTGGATGTGCTGAGCAGGGTTTTCCTTGCCCCAGGCAGAAACTGCCCTCACCCAGAGCATTTCCCAGCCAACTGGTTGCATACGTGGTAGCGGTGTTTTTGCTGGATATGATTGCTGTTTTTCTAAGATACATGATTCATGGATCAGTTTATTTCTTCTACTTTAATAATAAAGAAACAAACACTTGCTGATTTAAACTCATTTGTCTTTTTGCCTACACTGTCCTTTAGCTTAACAGCTCTTGCCTCCTTTCATCTTTTTCTATCCCATCCCAATCCCTTATGTTATAGATATCATAACAACTGAGATCTCTTTGTCAGCTTCTTTAAAACAAGTCTGAGTTTTCCAGTAATGAGATATATTCAATAAATACTTAAGTATATGACAATAAATTTAAAAATCAGCATTGCTTTTCTCTAGTCTGCAGTTAACGTTATCTTGTGTATATGTTGGTAAGTCACTTAAACTTGCTTAAACACAACACAGAACGCTATAACCTCTTCCCTTACTGTCCTCTCCCCTTAAAAAGAGATACAACATTTCTCATGTGATTAAGCAGATGTTTTGGTGTAAAATGAAAATGGAAACACAACTTTCCAGGCTGTTGAAGTTTTTTCGAGTAAGATTCTATGCTAGTTTGGAAGCTGGTGATAGGAAATAACTTGGGGTCAACCTACTTTGTTTTTTTTCCTTGGTTTTGGTTGAGTTCTTAGAAGTCTTTCGTTTCTCAGAAGAAAAATCATGTCATAGAAGAAAGAGAATTGATTAGAGGATTCATGTCTCAGAAGAAAGACTTTTCTTTCAGGGTGACTGAGCAGTGGAACAGGCTGCCAGAGGGGCTGCAGTGTCTCCATCCTTAGAGATATTAAAAAAACCGCCTGGAAAAGGTCCCGGGCAACCTGTTGTAGGTGACCGTGCTTGAACAAGGGAGTTGGCAGGGGTGGATAAGATGACCTCCAGAGGTCCATTCCAACCTGAACCATCCTGTGATTCATTGATGGAGCATCAAATCTAGCTTTTTTGTATGCACATTGGCACTGTCCACCGCAGTGCTTGTTGTACCATCTGATGGCATGCCTGCATCTGCCCTGAAAACGGTGACTGATTTCAAATCAATGCAATATGTTGTTTCTGTCCACAATATCTGCCTGTTCCATGACTGGTGTCAATACCAGCATTTGATTTGCTGGGCTGGTATAGGTTCGTAAGGAACTATTATACACGTCACGAAAATTTCAAAAAGGGGTAAATTCCATGTCTTAAACCCAGGCTTCATCCACGTTCAGAACACATTCTAGTTGCTTGATCTCAGTCAGAAGACTTTTCCACTTTGGCGATCTCTCATTTAGACTTAAAAACATAATTCTGTGAACTCTTGTAATATTTCTTGTTTCAGAACTTTAAGTGAATCCAAATTTTTCTGCTACTTGTAGAAAACCTATCACTTTACCCCCTATAACGGTACACAGCTATGAGTTTCAGGAACACTTACGCTACCTCTTGAAACAGATTTCTGTGTTTGCTCTGTAGGAAGGTCTCTGTCACATGTAAAAGTGTTTTTCTGGTTTGGATGGTTTGGGGGGGGGAGGTTTTCCTTCTCTCCCCCTCCCCCCACCCCCTTTTTTTTTCTTGTCTGGTTTTTTTTTCTTTTTATTCTTTTCCACTAGTTAGTGCATACTCCTACATCTTACCAAAGTAAATGGCAAGATTCCCAGATATCTCTAATATGACCCAAACTATCCACAGTGAGAATACATGGAGTTTGTATTAATTACTGTTGCTTATCACAGTGATAATGAGTGCTCATCTGCTCAAGGAGTGCTAAGTATGGTGTCAGGCTGCAAGATGCAGGGGGGTTGGAGAAAGGTTCACTTTTTTAAGAGAGAATGGGACTAAGAAATGTGACAGGCATTTTTGAAACTTTGCAATATTTTAATAAGATAGAACTGAAACCTGTTTAAGCTTTTCCTTTTGCTTCCAGAGTAAATCTGACAATTTTTGAGCTGAGTACCTTTTCCAATCTAGTTCTGATCCTAAGACTACTAAAAGAGAGCTTTTCAATAGGAATTGATTGCAGCTTTAACTCAGGAGCTGTTACTTCCTTTCCCTAATGTTCTTTGCTCCCTCCTTCAGTATACTCTTTATTAAATCATCCTGTCGTGCTCCTTGTTTGACGCAGGCACGGTTGTGTAACTGCTGGCCCATAACAAAACATTTGTGGCACAGGTGGTTTGGGGAGCACAAGTGTTCCTCTCAGACAGTCAGCTGCTCAGTTTTGATGTCTGGAAGACAGCTTTCTTAATTTCATTAGATAGGAGGTGGTCCAGAAAATTAAAGGTGCTGACAATTCTAAGCAGCTGATTATAGACTAGAGTTATTAGTCCTTGTAGTTTCATGACAGCAATGATTGTTTACATTTTTTAAAGATTAAAGATTCAGAAAAACAATGAAAATCAGGTAGAGCATTTAATATGTAATGAAATGAGGAAAGCTCTTATGCTAATAATATTCTCCGTTCCTTTTCCCTCTAGTTAGGCTAAATTTTATTTTGAAATCATCACCAAAAGCAATATTCACGGTCCCTTTTTAGAGAGAAGAAGAATATATTAAAATGGAATGGAACTATCAGCACTGTGTGTTGTAAATCTGATCCTGCTTCTGTGAAGGCAAGCAGGCACAAGGCAGCAGAAAGGAGAAATGGGTGCAAGGAGGACAGGCTTGTGTGCTGATTATTTCTTCTTGTCTCACTGGTGGAGAGGCATTGCTGGACTATAATTAAGGCATTGCTTTTAGCAACCTTTCTCATTCTAGTTTCTTAAAAGAACTGCAGAAGGCATTATGTTGGCTTCTTGAACCTGAGGCATGAAAGAAGATCTTGGGGAAGGGAGGATGATGGTAAGGGATGCAAAAAGGAAGGGAAGTCACAACAGGAACTGATGTCTTGCACTGTGGATAGAACTGGAATTTATCTGAAGCAGGAGGAAGTGGTTTGGGCAGGATAACTCTAAGGACCAGGATAGTGAAGGGCTGGTCACCTGTGGTGCCATCCAAGGTGGAACAAACAGCTGGGACAACAGGCTATACTTCTTTCAGTCTCTCCACTCTCTTTCAGTTCTCCACTGTGCCACTGAAGTCTTGTTTTAAAGACTTCAAAAAGGTCCAGCTGAGGGGCAGAGAGGCCCATTTCCTGGTCACTTTGTCTAGGCCTGATTTCTGATACATTGTTTTCATCTCTGAATGTAAGAATGGCTGAATTACGTGGGATCTTGGGTCCATTCAGGCCAGGAAACTGTCTCTAACAGTTGCCAAAACAGATGTCTGTGGAAGTGTATTAGGGTATAATAAGTTGAGCACCTGGTGGTACTTCACTCCAATGCTCTCCTGACACCCAACCATTTGCCGTCTGGGGACTTTTGAGCCAGACTACGTCTGTATGTGTTACAGCTGACAATTAATTTTTCTTCTATGTTCAGCCACTCCTATAAATCACGATGGCTTTTACAGTCTTCAGTATTGCACGGCAAGACTCCACAGCTCAACCATGAGGAGCTGTCTCCCTTATGGAACTGCTACCTGATAGCTTAGCACCTCCCCAGTTCTTGTGCTGGAAGATACCATGAACAGTTAACTCCCTCTTTCCACACGACTTACAAGTTCATAGGTGTCTTCTGTATCCTCACCCAGCTGTCTTTTTTTTCTAAACTGAAGAGTCCTAATCTTATTTAGTAATTTTTCATAAGAAAAGGGTTTATACCTTTGTGCTTTGTCCTTCTCTAAACTTTTTCTAGTATAACTCTGTCCTTGTTGCATTTGTCTAGCATGATTTCAGTATCATCCTTTTACCTTTCTGCTTGGACAAATCCATTTTCCCGCTATTTCGGTTTTCCTCTTCTCTGTTAATAGCTACTGCAGTAAATAAGTATAATGCTCAAGAAACTTCACTCGTGTTTCTATGACTGAATTTTCCATAGAGGAAAGCTTACAACACTGCAGTTGTCACACCAGCATGTTCCTACAACCTTTGTCTGGTCAACTGGAAACACTTCTGTTTCACCATGGGAGCCTGTGAGCAGAAGGATGCTCTTGCTCCTGCAATAGCGAGGGTGTCTCTTTTGGTTGTTTTGGTTTTTGTTTGGTTTTGTTGTGTTTTGGTTGTTTGGGGTTTTGTTGTTGGGTTTTTTTTGGTTTTTTGTTTTGTTTTTTTATCACAGTGTGCGATGACAATGTCTATAGCTTTCTGGCTTTAGTCTAAGGTACTCTTACGCATAAAACCTTACCTTAACTGTGCTTTATGAACTTCTCTGTGCCACATGTTCAAGCACACGCTTTGGCACAGCATGCTGACCACAAGACTGAGGACCCTTGATTCAAAACTAGTTATCGCTTTTTTTTTTTGTTTAGTAAGTTGCATGAACAGCAGTCTTTAAGCTTCATGCCCTGCTTTCTTTATGGTGTAATATATTTGTAAACATGTTTCTTAACTTACTTCAAAACATGTTTGTTCTGCCTCATTTATTTGCAGATAACTTACTGTCTCTTGGATCTTTAGCTTCTTGTTCTAATGATTGCTTTGAAATATTATTTTAATGAACCTATGAAACACATCATTGTATTCTTTTTTTGTGGTTGGACTGCTAATGATACTCATCCATTAAGTAAATGGTTTTGTAAGCAATACAAATGTAATAAATAAAGTTAGTCAGTTCTTTTTTACCACTTTTCTGCTGATAGGCATACCACATGCTGGGAAGGTAATGTTTCATGACCAGAATAGTTCAGTTTGTAGGCGGACTGGGAATCTTTGTATTTAGATTTAGTCAAAGAGCTTCAAAGAACATCGCAAACTATAATTTATATACACTAGAATTTAATTTTTTAATCTGGTTGCAATGTAAGGTATGCATTTGACTTCAGCAGTGTATTCTGAAGCATGGTGTAGGCCTCGCTTTCCCTAGTGCTTGATGGAAATACTAGAATTGAATCCCTTATTATATCACATTGTTTGAAGCCATCTCTGAAAGTGGTGTTTCAGCTGCTGAATCTAAGGGCTCTGAATTGTAGGGAGAATTTCACTGAGAGAAAGAAAAAGAAAGGTCCTGTGGCTGGGAGATGCAGTATGTGCGGTGAGAAACTCTTATATTTGCCACAGGCTGCAGCTGGGCCAAGTCTCCATCCATGTTTTCCAATAGGAAATAGTGAGGGTGCTTTTTGATCTCAAAAGGGTGTTGGAGCTTATTTCATGAACACTGTCATGTGGTGCATATGGAATTTACACCAAATAAGGTAATTTACTTAGGGAGATTGTGTGTTTAAAAGAATAACAAGTATACTCAAAGTTAGTTATAACCCAAGGAGGACTGGAGTTAGAAAAGGGCTCCTGTTTCAATGTTTGAACCTGATCTTGAACTGCTGAGAATTAGTCTGAGACCTTCAATGGAGGATACAAACTGTCTTATTTTAGCACGCTGCAGTGATTCTTGCTCATCCCTATGAAACATCTGGTGGGGTCATCATTACAAATAACCCACTGGATAGGTAGATTGTGGAGGAGAGCCAGCCTGGCACATTCTCATCACACACCTTATAAATGGCTATAAATAACAGCATTTCTCTTGACCCTCAAGGGTTAGCATTACAGCTAGGTGCCTTTATTTAAAAAAAAAAAAAAAAAGGTAAAAAAAGTAGTATGCAGGTCACAAAAATATTTAAATTATTCTAGCTTTCCAGTGCTACTTTATTTGATATTTCCAAGATGAGCACTTAAAGGAATAACTCAAGATGGATGATAGAAATGGATATTTAGAATAGAACCATAGCCCCTGCCACCCTAAATGGGGAATTTTCTTAATGGAGAGAGATGTTTCCTTTGAATTCTTGAGAGATCAATAGCAAATGTCACTGTGCAAAACTTCTAGGGATATGCCAATGGCATAAAAAAAAATCAAGCTGGTTATAAGTTATAAATGAGACATTTGCTTGAACTACTAGAGATGATTCCCTAATGAGATTCATGTCTCTTGATTTATTTTTTAATATATTTTAATTCTCTAAGGATATCAGAAATCTGTAATTTACAACTCTGGAATGTACTCAGACTTAGTTATGAGAAGGCCAGGTTTAGCCCCACATATGGAAATGCCATAATATTTTACCAGGTAATTATAACTGGATAAATTTAGTTTGAAAGGATAGGCCAGAAGTCTTCTTTGAAATGTTATTAATTCACTGAAGAAATGAGAGTTACTATAAAAATTATTTTATCTCTCTTGGAAAAAGTAGTACTTTTGCACTGCTCTAAGTGGTTCATTAAGACTTAAGCCAGATAGCACAAGCAAGAGTTCACTTCCCCCAAGATTTTGAAGGCACCTGCCACTAAGGATGAAAAATGAATTTACTAGTGTTTTATAAGGTCTTCTACAATCACTACTAATTTTGAAGCAGATAAAGGGAAGCGTTGCCAGCAAGCATTCTTCTACTGCCCCAGCTTTTTTTTTAGTAGTATTTTAAAATGATTGCCTCAGGCATTCATTCAGGGGAAGAAGTACAGAGGTGATGGAAAATGGAGATTTTCGTATGACTTCCACACATTAAGATGATTTGGGAAAATTATCCCATTTTCTAAATGTCCCACCATCATGAAATGCACAAAAGATTAGGATTTGCTTTGATTGAAGGGCATTTTTCTTAGGCTTTGACTGTGTTCTGAACTCTAATGTCTGCTTGACTGGGGACTGAAGTACAGTGCAGGCTGCAGTTGCTGGGTTGAAGTTTTTGGCTTATGGAGAATTTTTTTTTTAAACATCCTTTAGCTTCTACAATGCAGATGTGTGTATATTGGCTTTAAAAAGCTAAATACAGATTTGAGGTGGCAATTTGATTTATTTTCTACAGGTTGACGCAAATTAGATTGATGTTATTCTAAAACTTCTGGATTTTGGTGAAGAGAGAAATTAAAGTGAAGTTAAGAAGTTAAAACAGATTTGATAATTTTCTTTTGTACTGCATGGAGATGTTACGTCCTAGGCATATCCTAACATGAAGAAGGGATCATTCAGGATGTTACCCGTGGTACGCAGGTACAGATTAAGCTCACAATGCAGAAGTTTTGGGCTGGTTAGGTGATACTTGTTGCTCTCTGAATGTACTCTGCTGAACTTCTCAATTGCTAAGTTGTTCTGTTGCAGTCCATGAAACTCCAATTTTTATTTGTTCATTTCTAAATACAGTACATCATACGGTTTCAAAGAGACTTTAACAATTCATTTGCAAAGAACAGTTACTATCCCAGGAGGTGCGTCAACAGCAGAGAAGTGTCCTGGTCACTGGACACTGGGATTCAAACATGTCTAGAAAAAAACCCCAAACAACTGGAGAATATTAAGATAGCTTGAAAACTTTTTGCTTTGGGTTTGAGACTAAACAATTTTTTCTGATTCAGTTCTAAGTTATTCGCTTAGATTTGCTGTCAGTACAGGGCCATGAGTGCAGAAAAGTTCAGTGTTTGCTAATAAACTGAAATGCATGAATAAAAGACTATAAATGCACTTCACTGAATACCTTTCCTAAATGATGATTAATTACTCTTTTAAGGGTGTTTTTTTTCTAGAGATATACTGAACTACTCAACAGTAATTTGAAGTTGGCAGACCACGGACACTTTCCCGTCTGCCCTTCTTCCGCTGGCCAGCTTTTGTTGGAACGTTGCAGTTATCCCATTTGGAAGTGAAGTGGGAAACGTCGTCCTTTTAAATTTTAGCTGTCGTGTCAAATTAGGTCAGACTTTACAGCATGTCATAACACAAAGTGATGCAGCATGTTATAAACAGAGTCTGCTAAAAGTGTGTGCATTATATTGCCAGTTGTACATTATTTGAGAATGAAAGTGACTTTCTGCTTATAAATCTTCATTGGATTCATAGCTCTTCTGAAAAGATGAATAGTGGGAATTACTGAGTCCTGCAATGTTGCAAATCATTTGTGTTGTTTGACTGTTCTGTTGAAAAATCTATTGCAGTCGACAGCACCAGTTTTCTAAAGAGGGTTGAGGTCTGCGCAGAGCACTGAATCACTTCATAAAATAATTTCTGTGCAGCAAAGTTAAGCATAACACAGTTTGAAAACCCAGAAATATTGCAGGTGGTTTTGCTGGTTTACTGAATTACAGAAATGATTGAATTTCTTTCAAAAAGGTGAACAAAAGGTAGGCTTTTTTTCTTACTTGTAAGCAGAAGATCATGAAAGAGAACTCCACCCATTACAAAAAATGAGGTATTGTATTACCAGTCCGTTAGACCAAGCTGCTAGGCATGCTGGCATGGGAAACCCCTAATATTGCATTCTGAGTCTGCTAGTTCTGTTACAGGAAAAGTCATTCAGTATGTCAAGCCTGGACAAAGGAATTTATGAGAAAATATTTTTAAAAATATATTAGAAAAATAATCTCTCCTGTTCCCTCTTCCCTTAAGCATCCCTGAGAAAAAGTGATTGATGTTCATTATCTGGAACTGTTTTGACTAGGTTTTATACAGAAGACTCTCATATATATTATACAGCTGATTTTTAAAAATATTGTTGCATCTCGACTAACCCAGACACGAATTGAAATGTGAAATCCCTATCCAGAAAAAGTACCAAATGGCACACTGTACTTGAGGCACACTGTCCTCATGTTGGTCTTTTGCTAGATACAGAAATTCAGTCAGATATAATCACACTGCTTATCATAGAATCATAGAATCACTTTGGTTGGAAAAGACCTTTAAGATCATCAAGTCCAACCTTTAACCTAACCCTGCCATCCCACCACTAAACCATGTCCCTAAGCACCTCATCTATCCTTCTTTTAAATACCTCCAGGGGTGGGGACTCGACCACCTCCCTGGGCAGCCCATTCCAGAGCCTGACAGCCCTTTCGGTGAAGACGTTTTTCCTAATGTCCAACCTAAACCTGCCCTGGTGCAGCTTCAAACCTTTCCCCCTCATCCTATCATCCGTTACCAGGGAGAAGAGGCCAACCCCCACCTTGCTTACAGCCTCCTGTCAAGCAGTCGTAGAGGGTGATACGGTCTCCCCTCAGCCTCCTCTTCTCCAGACTAAACACCCCCAGTTCCCTCAGCCGCTCCTCGTAAGACTTGTGCTCCAGACCCCTCACCAGCTTTGTGGGTCTCCTCTGGATATGTTCCTTCTTGCTGTATTAGTTGGGATTCTTTGTTATTGACTGTACGTTGTGCCATGTGCGATATGATGACAGGTATTCCCTGCCACCAGAAGCTGATGAGGAAGTACACAGTGCAAGAGGCAATAACTCAACACAAGCCTGCAAAGAAGTACCAAGGCCAATGGAATAGTACTGGTCAGCCTGATTACTAGTGCTCTTGGTGTAAGCAAAATCTGGAGTGTGTAACACCAGATGTGATAAAAAAATTTAATGAGTGAATGATTGTGCTTCACTGTTCCTGGCCTGCCTCTGGTGATGGCAGATGACCCAGCCACATGTACTCTACGTTTTCTGTCTGGCAATAAACAGTGCAATGCTTTGGATTAAGCTGCTTGAACTGCAGCTGAAAACTGAGAGCCTGTCTGCTTGTTTGTCATGGTAGTTTAGATAAATTTGAAAGATAACGTGACATGATTCAGAATAAGAGCAGATAAAGAAGTTCTGGCTAACAGCCTCTCTATCACTTAATACTCCGATAAACCAGCAACACTGACTTTCACAGTTGTAGGTCAGGTTGCTGAGTGCATAATGGCTGCTGTGTTTACTTGGCAACAACAAACACTTTACTCTACTTTAGCATGCCACTTGCTGCTAAAGGCTGTAGCTTTCTCTTTCTGTAATACGTCCATGGCAATTCTGTACCTCAAAAAGGCTATTATTACTGTTGAAGGAGAATGCCTGTGTGTGCACCCCCATGCATGTACCATGCACTGTAGATGTTTCATTCCACACCATGGACTAAGGAACTGTATCACATACTGCATTTATTTTTTCCCAATTTGGACTAGAGTTTCTCTTCATCCCTTTTTAGCCCAGGTACAAAATGAAGAAGCTGGCAACGGAAATGCATATTATTATTTGTATTATGATAAAGTTTAATGGTCCAAACCAAGTATTTATATTTCATGACATTTAAGTACCTGGAAGGAGATTATCTCCTGCTCTGAAAAACATACCATTTAAAAAGGCAAAATTCATGAAAGACTGTGAGAAGAAGAGGCAGATCTAAAGGGTGAACAAATTTGGTCAAGGTTAGAGAGAAGCTTCAAGACCTTCATGGCTTAAGTGAAAAGTTCTTCTTCCAAATATAGTGAATTTATTTGGTTTCCACGCAAATCAAAGGAATTAGGAGGAACATTTGGTTGAACTTGACTCATTTGGCTCAAGTTATGCTTGATTCCTGGTTGCTGTTTCCATTGAATTTTCAGCTGCTTCTACAGAGTGAACGGCCTCCGTGGGCAGTCCTCAGAGCTTCCCTCTATCAGAAACCTACTGACTGTTGAGCTATTCAGGGACAGAAAACATGAGTTGGTCCTTTAGCAGATCTGTGATTTTTAGCCTTGAAAATACTGTGTACAGGTGATACTATTAGATATGTTTTATACACATGTGCAAAATGTGTGACTCAAACAATGTTGCTCAGCAAACTCACCAAAACCAATTCCCTCTAGCTCTACTTTTGACAAGACCTGACAGGTAGGTAGGATTGACAGGTTGGAAAGATAACAGCTAGCAGGTCAGCTTCGTCTGCTAGGGATGTCTCTTGATTTATTTTCTTGGCCAAACAGAAATGGCTAAGGATTCTCAGCTTTTCTCCTGTTGACACTTCCAGGTGGACTCACTCCATTTTGTAGCTTTATATACCAATATGTTCCTTAATAGATTCACTGTTGAGCAAGAAATAATTCAGCATTATGTTGTGCTTGTGGAACCATAACTGTTTAAGAGTAATGTTTCTAAGTCCAGTAAGCCAAAACCAAAAATATTTTGAAACAAGAGAAACCATGCTTGAATTGGAATTAAAATATTTGCATGAAAAATCACCCGAAGGAGCATAACCCATCTGTTAAGATATGCTTGCAGTAACTGATTGGCAGTGCACTGCTCTGCTTTTTTTTTTTTTTTTTTTTATGAGGAAAAAGTCCACTAACCCTGTCCTTTGACTTTCCAAACAGAGTAACAATTAGCTAAAGTTAATAGCAATAATGAATAATAAAGAGATGAGAAGATAGAACATCCTGACCTTCTTGGGTAAGTTACCAGTGGATGGAAGCAAAGATCTCGGGCCCTTTCTGGGCACATCTGTTTGGCAGCCCACTGCAGATAATTTCAGCTGTTCATGTGATTTACAGCTTTTAAGAAACAGACAATCATCTCTTGCTGTGTTGGGTTCAGATAGTTGGTTTGGTTGGTTTGGTTTTGTTTTTTTTTTTAATTGTTCTTTTCTGTTTTGTTCTTATACTATATTTGTGTGACATACTAAGAGGAAGCAATGCATGTGGCAAGCTGCCAGCTCAGCTCAGCTAGGTTTAAAAAACTTTTGCAAAAGATCTAGCTTTTCTCTTCCATAGGCGTAAATGAGAGAAATGCAACAGAATCTGGCAGGTCTGGGAGACAGCCAGCAGAAGCTCCAGGGAAGGGTTTTGCTCATCTTTCATTGCACTGTTACAAGGTTGCTCTTGCTTTGCCTTGACATTAGTTTGCTTTTTTCGTTAATTCATGCTGGCCCTAAGCAACTGTTTATCACTCAATGTGATCAGACCTTTTATGAGCCATATTACTCACAAGTCAGAGTTATATGTCCTACATGTACATGCAATACCAAGCCAAACCTGAGGTCTGCTATTTTTTCCACATATAACCCACAAACCTTTCTGCGTGGAGCATTTTATGCATCTTTTGAGTCCAGAATTGGTGTCATAGTCCAAAGCAGGTATTTTAATGTAATTATTAAATTATTACAAGCTGTTCCATTTATCATATTATGAGGTCAGAGACCAGTTCAAAACATCATTTCAAAAGGCTGTTGCTGTGGAGGATTCATAGCTCACCGCATATACAAATAGTGTACCCAGAAAAATGGCTGTGTTTCCTTTTCATCTCCTCAGGATCTGAGATGTAGTGATGATGTGTGAATCTGAGGCTGAAATGAACATAAAAGAGAATTAAAGGTGTTTAATAAGCACATCTGAACTCTACTGAGTAGGACAGGAAAAAGGCAGAAGACTGTTTTTCCTTGCAACATCTGATGTGGGATGGCATTATCCAGTTAGTTAGCTGTCGGGAAAAGCTATTCTTGAAGCTTGTAGACAGAATCTTGTAATGACCAAGACTTACTAAAGACCCCTTTAAAACCTCTGAGTTTCGTAAGGGGAATGATACCTTTTGCCATGCATTTGATTTGAACAATTTTAACCTAAAGTTGATGAGGAATCCAAGGCTTCCAGAACAAAGTAATGGGAAGGATGGAATGAAAGATTCAATAATTTCTGGAGTTGCTCAAGTTATTTGGCTAGTGAAATATTTTTGTGTGTGTCATATTTAACTTGGAACTTAGATTAAAACTGAACTACATCCCTATAAACATTGCACTACATACCCCATTCATAGCCTCTATCAATAAAGATGCCAAAGAGTTTCCAGCTGGAAGACATTCCCAGTTTTTACCATGTTTTTAGTGCAGATACAAATGCACAGATTGCTGCTGATTTAAAGCATGTGGAAAAAGCCCATGGAGATTTATATTTCTTTCATGATTGAATGCTGGTACTTGGTGTTATGTGGAAAAGCAGTCACTTGGTTTAATAGTTGCACAGCTGGTGTTATCTGAAAAATAATCATTATGATAGAAAGCACACATTTTTCATGTTTTCTGTCAGGTCTGTCAGAATATGTTCTATGCTAAGTCTACACACTTCATCTGACATTCCTTAAATTAATATATTAACATATAATACTTTTAAGAATGTCAAAGTTATAAAATGTGACTGTAATTGAAAATATAACAGAGTATGGCTGTGTAAAAGCAATTTGCAGGATGCATAAAGTGAGAAAGTCACCATGATCCGTGTTTAGAAACAACACGACATTATTGTCTGGAAAGCAAGTGACAAATTGCAAGAATTAAAATTATGCATAACGAAGTCAGCTTGGTAATATGTGCTGATTTGGACATCTTTAAATTACAGTGAACATGAAAATACTAATTTGAAGTGCAAACCAGCTTGATTACAAAAGCTGGATTTCACTTTGCTCCTCTGTACCTTTTCAGGCCTTTTAAGCAAGCGAGGAGAGACAGATCAATGAAGTCTTTAAACGAACACACAACCTCACTTCTGAGGACCTGGATACTTGTCGGATGTCCATTATTTCTGTCTGCAGTAACTGGACAGTTGATCTTTTATCTTCTTGCTGCTAGAGGCAGGGGTCAGACTAGGAAATATAAGTTTATTTTCTCAGTCTTCTCTCTTTATTATATGTAAGTGGACAACCCACTAACACATAATTCTGTCCCCTACGGACTTCCAGCAACAGGAGGAAGGATAAGGAGAGGGTAGAGTGTAAATGCAAAGTGATCAGAGCAGGGACTGATCAGGTTATAGGTAGTTCCTCCTCTTCTTGTTGCTTTGTCAAATGGCAGAGGTTTAATCCCCCAAATAAGGGGATTTTGTGAGATCCAGATCAAAATGTTTCTATTTCTGAATCTGAACTATCTCCTCTTAATCTCATGAACTGAAATCTGAGTGGCTCCATGCTGAATTGAACCTCCTTACTGTTACAGACAATTCTATATCAGGAAATGAAGCTAGTAACTTAAATGCTGGGTATTGGGTCTGATGCCTTGTCCTTGGCCATTTCCCACATGCAGTTCCTACAGGAAACTCTGAAGATTTTGAGGAAGGAGAGGTCCCATAATGTAGGAAGTAGCACACTGATTCTGTACTCAGAAAGACCTATAGAATTTACCTGAAGCATAACCCTTAATGTGTAAATGATATTGAATGTAATCTGTTACTACCAGAAAATCCACAGATTTGACTTATGAAAACTCATAATATTTATATTGCTTGCCTTTGCATTGCCATGACATTTTAAAGCTCTTCCCAGTATTTAAAAGCTTAACCCCATACTAAAGAGGTTGCATTTTTGTCATGAATATTTCATACCAAAGAAGAGTACAGTAAGCTCAATTCAAATATAAAAATTCAGGATTTACATGGACGTGCTCCAGCATATGTTATTGTTCTAGTTTAGTTAGCTGCTTTAGTAAAAATCCTATAGAAAATTCACCTTCCCTGACATCAGTAGAACTTTCCATACACTCATAGCTAGGGTTCATTCAATAAAGTAGCAATGACTACCCACTGTTAGTTTTCATACAGGCAGCAAAAAATAAGGATAACAGCACAAAATAGAACTTGCAAGTCCCAAGACTGTCAGCTATCCTTAGTTCTCCACAGTGCAGCCAGAAGAGAAAAAGTGTTTTTATGGTACAAAATGGAAGAACTCTTGAATATGTCCTTAATACTGAAGACAAATGCACTCATTCAAACGGTGCATTCAAGGAGCCCAGTTCACAGAGATTGTTCTTTTATTTTAGTGAGTGAGTGTTTCTTTGTAAAGATAAATAGCATTCTGCACTACTAAAAAAAGTGTTTGGTGTTCAGTTGCCATGGTGGCTTTAATTTTGAAGTTGGGTAGTAAAAGGCTGGCTGTTTGCAGATGTAACTCTCTTCTCCCTCTTGCCCTTGCTCCACTACTTGGCAATTTTCAAAGTGAATCTGACTCTTGAGCTAATTGCTGATTTTGCATTAGGTTGTTTTTACTGTGCCTAGTTCACCCAGAGAGATGCTACTGACACGGAGGGAAATGGTTTGAAAGAGAAGGAAAGTTAATCAGAATGATTTCTGATCTGCTTAAGTAGCGCTTGTCAGCAATGCTCACCAATCTTGTGCTGTTTTTATTAATTCATTTGCCTTTTCATGACATTTTTCAGTGCCCTTCACACCCATTTTCATAAGAGCATAGTCTTAATTGCTAGACACCAAGTCATGATGAACCTGTGCAACTGCTCCAACAGAAAGAGCTACTCTAGTCCAGCAAGATAGATGCTGCAGCTGTGCTTATCACTAATTCTCATCTCCACTCAAGGGAAATGAGCATGAATTGGCATCACCCCTTAAATGCTCTGCACTATGGTAAGCTCTCCTATAGCATAGGATGATTGCTGTGAACTCCAGAAAGGAGCTGATGCCAAGCAAAATGCAAGTGTGCTAAACCAGTATTGAGTTGCACCAGAGACACCAAGCTAACAGACTTCATGTTTAAATAAATGGAGGTTCTGAGCAGTGGCTTTGTTCCTGTATTTATTTTAGGGTTCATGTTTTTAAATCTTTTTATTTTTCTTGTGTTTTTGCAACACAGCAATATCCTGCTGTGTGTGGATCAATCCGAAATACTGTTATTAGTCAAGAGAAATGTAACTTGTTTATGAAAAGAAACTTGTAAACTTAATGCACTATTTTTCTATTAAACTATAAGTTTACTAAATACTCCCTGGTGACTCAATGAAGTGCATGTTCATTCTCAGTATTTCAGTAAAATCCCAAGCAAGCATATTTTGTTCCTTTATTTTCAGGACACCAGGAATTCAAATACATGGAAAATAAAGCCCATGTTATAGTTTCATATCATAAACGATAGGCATCAGGAAAAAGACCCTGAGTAGGAAAATATTTTCTCATTTTAAAATGTCTTTAACACCCAGTACAGTATGTTCTGGCTATGGTTTCATGTGCAAAACTCTTCTAGAATTTGGGCAGAGTTTTGAGGATGATCCCATGCTTTCCACCTTCCCAGTTGTTCACAGGTGTGTTCAGCTGGTGTGGATTCAGGTAGCAAGCTGCTTTTGCTTGTATCTGCAAGAATTTAAGAGAAGAACTTAATATGATGTGATACCTGTTTACGTTGCAAGAGTCAGTACGTCCAGTCGTCCCACCTTGTTGCCCACTTTGCAACAGCGGTGACGGGCTCCCTTCTCCCGCATCTGACCCAAGAGCTCAGGCCCTCTTTGGATCATAGCGCTGGGCTTTACACTAAAGCTTTTCAGGCTTTTGAAGTGAAAGCTCGTTTCTCCTGGTGTGTTTGGGGCCTTGCACACACTAGAGAAAGAGCAGAATTTTGTATGGTGGATTTTTTCTTTATAGATCCCAAATCATTTCACAAAATTCATAGGCTGGAATAGACCTTGAGAGTTTATCCAGTTTAGCCCTCTGCCAAAGGGATGCTCAGCTGAGCCTAAATTATACCTGACTGATGCTTGTCCAACTTAAACTTCTGCAATATTTCTAGGCTTCTTATCACTGGACAATTACAGCTCTTTTTAAACCTGAAGGTTTGGTTGGTTTTGTTTTTGTTTTTTTTTTTTTTAATTTCTTCTGAACTTTGGCAGAGATTTTTATTATAAGGATAATCTTTCTCCTTCTACCTGTACTGGTTTTAGGAAATGAACCTCCAGATTAGACAGAAGAGAACTGCATGCTCAGATTTATTCTTATAAGCAGTTCTTTTTCAGAAGTCAGGTTACACAAATACTATGTAAGTCAATTCAGAACCTGGGAACAGTTAAGTCAATCCAAAACTTGTGTACTTTGCTGGACGGGGCTTTAATATCCAATATTGCAATTCTTTTCAATGCTTATTAAATTTTTGGTTGTGTATGATTAGCTGTATATTATTTTCAGAGCTTTCTGACATGGTCAGTGTGTATATAACATTATTATCTATGATTAAATAAGGTCACTGAACCTGTTTTCAGTAGTCTGTCTCGAGTATTGTAAAAAGGTTTCAGATTGCTTTGGGCTTATCTGGTTTTTGTTTCACATGCAAGAGTTTATTTCTTTTTTTATAAAATACGTGGGATTGAAAACACAAATAGATTGATTTTTCAGGCCTGTTTAGTTATGGGTATTGATCAGATCTGAGGTCTTTGAAGAAAAGTGTCAGGAAGTTTAGGATCAAGAAGCTTATGGAATAACAGCAATGGCCACGTGAGCGTCATTTCTCTTTATTGTGCTGCTGATATTACTGTTGAAAACTGAGCACAAGGAGCTTGTAAAACCCTATTATTGAAATACAGCTTCTGATTTGGTTTATCCTGCTAAATGCTACTTTGATTTATGCTTTAATATTTTGGAATATAGTCACAAGATTTTCAACTTAAAACAGTTTTACATTAATAAATTTTATCCACCTCCTGTGTAGAAATAAATCAATTTATTTGTCTGTTTCCAAACAGACAAAAGATTGAAGCCTGTAAGGGGTGTGTGTGACTGTCAGTGTGTGGAAGGAACCGATGGGTGCTAAACACGTCTCTCTGATGTGTAAGCAGTTTTAGGCTCCTGGAAGTGCCAGCCGTCCCTCAGGGAGGCCAGGCAGAAATGATGCTTAAGCTTTCCTGTGGGGAACATACCTGGAGACACCAGATGGATCGCTTGAGCTGCTAGACCTGTGGTAATTGCAAAAGGTCTGGGGCTGTTGTGTAGATTAACTGGGCTTCCCAGAGACTCGGTGCAAAGGCAGAGCGTGGCTTGTTTATTGGTTTGCACCAGTGCGACCCTGGATATCTTGGCACTGAAATTCCCCAGGAAGCCAAGAGAAAACTAACAGATAATGAGAGAAGCTACAACTACCTGAAAGGAGGCTGTAGCGAGGGAGGGGTCAGCCTCTTCTCCCTGGTAACGGATGATAGGACGAGGGGAAATGGTTTGAAGTTGTGCCAGGGCAGGTTTAGGTTGGACATTATGAAAAACTTCTTCACCGAAAGGGTTGTCAGGCTCTGGAATGGGCTGCCCAAGGAGGTGGTCGAGTCCCCATCCCTGGAGGTGATTAAAAGAAGGATAGATGAGGTGCTTAGGGACATAGTTTAGTGGTGGGATGGCAGGGTTAGGTTAAAGGTTGGACTCGATGATCTTAAAGGTCTTTTCCAACCAAAGCGATTCTATGATTCTAAGCATGGTCGTGAGTGAAAACAGAGATACGGATCCTGTAAGGACCAAAACCAGCTAGAAAGGCAAAGTTGGAAACCCTATTCCTTTTTTTTTTTTCTTTTTTAGTAAGTTATTTCGGTTGTAGCAGAACAGCACCTGACTTATATCACTGGGGTTTTTGTCCCCATGGGAACATGAGATTGCTCTCATATTGGCTGACTCCTTTGCTGGGGGGAAACCACCCCACCCACCGACCACCCCCCGCTCATGTTTACACCTGTGTGTGCAGCTAAATGAGTGAGGAGCTCATTTTGCATGCTACAGCAAACCAAGAAATAAATTATCATGTGTTCAGCTTTACTCTAAAACATGATCTGAACACAAAAACCCTAGCTGTTTACAGCAGTTCAGAGATTCTGAGCTAGATTAAATTTAGGACTCCATGAGTGTGGAATTGTGTGGTTGCAGGATGGTGTTACTTGCTTCCACTAAGCTTTGTGTGGAAGGTTTTATAAAGCCAGTGAAGCCTAATGTTAGATTATCTCAATCCTTTTCTGGTGCATAACAGTATTTTCCCTTTTTTTTTTTTTTTCTTTTTTCTTTGCATAGGAGCATAATTAGATGTGAAAACAGTACAATAAAAACATTGTGTCCCAAGCTGCCAGGGTTGCGTTAGGTTTTTATTTCAGGCTTGTAGTGTATTATAGCTGCCTTGGTTATATGCCAGGTTATCTGAACTGTTGCAAAAGCAAATGTTTTGAATTATTCTGAGCATTTCTTGATGTTTGAAGACTAGTTTCCTTTCTGTGTGCTTAAAATTACGGCCTTGAATCCTGATCTGCATTTTTAATGAAAGATTTCCAACATTCAGGAGCGCTTTGCCACACTCCCAGTTCCCATGCTCAGCAACTGGGTAGTCTGGCACCCCTTTTTTTTTTTTCAGTAGTAGTTTACTTATCTTGAGGAGTTTAAACCCGAATGGCAGTGCCTGACATCAGCACCCAGGTTTGAAAATCTGAGTCTACATTAAAAAGCAGTCATAGTATAACGACCACCAGCAGAGCTTTGAGAATGTCTTAAATTACCATCCTGGCAGTTATGATTAATATATTTGTCTCTTTAGGGTTTTTGTGGCACTGATAATATTTGCTGTTCTCACTAAGACTCGATTAAATGAGTGCCTAAGACTGACGGGGAGTTTGTCTGTAATGACAAGTGCTTGACTGTAGCAGAAAATGATGAGCTGCCCCAGGGAGACATCACCACCCACTTGAGCGAGATCCATGAAGGGTTTATGACCCGTTTGAATCCTGATTGAGCATCACTGTCTTGACCCTCGGGGAGCCAATTGTCTGGAATACTTGCTCTGTCAGTCTGAGCGATGTGCTCAGAATCCCTCTGAAACCTGTACAGCTTGATTGTGTGTAATACACACAGTGAATTATCAAAATGGTATAAAGATTGGGAAATATTTTATCACTGGGTATCGGTATGTCATGTTTAGAGAGCACGCCATTTTACTTGTCACGTAAAATGTACTGTGAGCTTAACCCTTTCAGGAATAAGTTATTTCAGATCTGACATTTAACATGTGAAAGGTTTCCTTTGAGGCAAACATGTCTGATAGGTGATTACTGAATGCAGTTAATCTCCGTGTGGGCAGAAAATCTGTGTCCAGAGCTCTATGGAAGCCTGAGGCCAAATTCACTTCTGGGCATAGTCAGTGCCCCTCCACAGGAGCCCACAGCGAGTTATGGGCAACTGTAAGTTAAAGCTAGGCTGATGCTCCTAGCATGGCCCTGGCCTCTGTGGTTTTTCTAATCATAAAGAAGGTTTTGTTACTCCACTGCAGGAGTGGAGCTGGAATCCTGTCTCTGCGGTGGGGAATCTCGGGAAGAGGCAGTTTGGGTGGGCGTTGAAGGTTGAGATAGCTGTCATAGTTGTCTTTTGAGGGATCGTTGCAAGCAGACACCAAGAATGGCATACGGCAGGTCTGCGGTGCCCTGCATGCAGGATGCTGTGGCACAGCCTCTTAGGTGCTTAAGCTGGGAGCTCCTGTGTTCTTACTACAGAACACAGGCGAATGAGGGGTGGAAATGATTTTCTCATTAGCAGCATTAACAGTGGCTGCTAGACAGGAAACTAAAAGCACCAGATTGGAAGGTTACTCAAAGTTTCTGACTTTTCCAGACAGTGTTTTTAACTTTGAGAAAATTTATCTTTGTATTTAGTGGAATATTGAAGAGTTGTTTTGTTGGCGGTTTTTTTGGTTGGTGGTTTGGTTTTTTTTTTTAATCTGAATTACTTCCCTTGCTGCCTCTCTCTAACCTGGCTCTCTGCTATGCCTGGGTAGGACAAGTCTAGCATCACTTCATAGTAACTTGCCTTTGAAAGTCAGGGGAAGCTCTTCAGGGCTTGCCTTTTGCTCTTATTTTTGTCGTTGGCCCTTTACATCTAAAATGCTCTTGTCATGCCAAATTCAGGATGGTCAAATCCTAACCCCCTGTGCAATAGGAGGGGGTCCTTCTATTAAATAAACCGTCCCTCATCTGCTAGGCAGTCTTTAGATTATGTTTATATGTTGCAGGGAAGAAGGAAGTAGTCAGACTGTTACTGCAACGTTTTTAGAAGAAAAAACCCAAACAAACAAAATCCAAGTAAAACCAAAAACCGAACAACAACAAAAACTGTAAAAGAACCTTTCCTTCATTCTATCTTCATCCAGCAAAAGCAGAAAACAACACCTCAGGACCAGAAATGGAAAAAATCCTCCTTTGTTTTATAGTTAGTATTTCACAGCCAGCTAATCTTTATTATTATGGCTGTTGAAGCAATTAAACAGATTAAACAGGATTAACTGTTGTTTTTCTGCTAACATAAAGATGGCCTCTTAATTTCTAATGCTCTTTTTCCTATGTAAATTTTACTTTCATACCTAAATCCAAGAAAATTGTGGTGGGTTATGCGTTTATGTCTGTGAAGGTACTGTTGCTCTTAGCAACATTTTTTAAAATGACCGCCTAGCATATGTAACTAAAACTGCGTTAAAAAACTCATTAAATGTTAAAAAAGGTTAGATAAATTAAAGGAAGTGGTAGCAGAACTCTTGTATAACTCAGTACGAGAGAACATCAATATTGCTCATTGAACAGTCTATTCTTCTAATTTGAAAAGAACAACTATTTGTCATGGTTCCTGTCCTTGGGCTGGCAGTTATCTAATTAAATGCATATGAAATTCAAAAGCCTTTACTGAGGGACAGTAATTTTCCTTGGTTGTTTTTAAAGTCACCAAGATGAAAGAGGAATTACATTGAACAGATAATGGATGAATTTCTCCATTGTGCATTAAGGTCTTGGATTGACTAATCATCCCATGGTTATTAATCAATGTGTTATCTTATAGTTTGAAATTAAAGGTTCTGTTCTCATTATTGCTGACTCTAGGTAATAATACTTCCAGTCCTTGATTACCATGACACTACAATGTACTGCCTCACAAAATACCACAAAACTAATCAAAAATAGATCAGATCTATAAAAAGCATTCCCAGTGCATTATATTTACATGACTCTTCAGCAAAGTATTTTTCAGTTTAGTCTTTTCAGAATGCTCTCTGTAATGTTCTTCTCATGTTTTTCACATTTATGTGAGTGTGCCCCTTTTCCCTTACTTACCATCCAAACATAACATGCTGATTTGCATTTGATGATATTGAAAGATAGAGACACTGCCCAAGATTTTTGCTTAAAGGAGATGATTCCCTCAGTCATGCCAGAGCAATTGCAAGCGGTGGATTGTTCCAACTGCCCAGTAAGTGCACATGCGATGTAGACAGTAAATAACATTTGAGAGTTACGATTTCGGTCCTAAATGTAATGCAGTTGTCAAAGGGAGCTTGTAGACACGAATTAGCTATGACTGGATGTTGTGAAGGTAGCCTGGAAAATTGGAAAAGACAGCAATATGTAAATATATATATCAGAACAATTAGGCATATATTCTGGTATTTCTGAAGACCTGTTTTTAACCACTGATTGTATATAAAGATGAAAAGATATTACAGCAACAAATGTGAGAATGGATTCATGGGAGAGTTTTGTTATGTCACCCCCTTAGCGGGTTCCTAATTCTTTACTGTCTTTTGCCCTTCTGTTCCCTAGGGGCAGAAATCCTGTGAAACTCCAGGCTTGGTGCCGCTTGAGGACCTTCTCTTATAGGGCTCAAACTAAAGTTATTTTAATTAGAGAGCAAAATAGTCCCTGATTCTGTAATTGAAGCTTATAGGGGCATCATACAGATGCAAAGATCTGACTATTCATGTGCAGCTGTGGAATTGGGATCCTAGAAAGTGGGATGTTATGGTTAATTGCATCTGAAAATAGCATCTGCAAAAGGGCAATGGCAAGAATAATAAAAACTGTATCAAATCATTATTTCTGACCTAAACCAATCAAGTTAAGTCTTGATCTGTAGCACATTTATAGTGAAACAATCCAGAGGGTGACATTGATTTCTTAGCAGATCTGGAATATTCTTTGGTTTGAACTGAGCATTAAAAAATACAGTGTAAAATGTTTTTCATCAGCTTCAAAAGTAGTGCTCCGTTTAAGGATCAGAATGCTGCTTCTAACCCAAATTATCATTTAGTGAACTGCCAATAATGATTTCTGCTCAGGAATGTTCTGGTATTGAACCCTTTTGATGGCAGAATAAAGCTGCTGTTAATAGACTCCTACTCCTATTTTTGGTTTTGTCTACATCAGTGTCATGTGCAAAAGCAGTTAAATAATTCTAATTTCTGGGCTTGTTGGTGTGAATGCGCATTTCCCTTCCTTATTTAAATACTGGGAAAAGGGCATTAAAAAGTCCTTTCATGAATAGTGAATGTGCTCTAAAGCTAAATATTTTAGAGTTCTAGCTTTCAACAGAGGGGAATGATGGTAGACCTCACATTTAAAAAATAAAGTATCCATTGTATTGGAGGAAGACTAGAAAGAGCAAGTCATTACGCGCAATCAGATGAAACAACCTTTCTGTGGTATGTTGGGACTCGTATCATCTGCTTTAGTAGATAACCTAAGACGTGGCAGAGATTAATCAGTTATTTGCTGTAATTAAACCACATAAAGTGCTTCATCAGCCTCTTGATTTTAGTGGCCTTTCACTTGCTTATATCCTGGCTGTGCTTGAGCCACCGCAAACATAGAAAAAGCTGAACTCTGAAAGAAAACGTCTCCCAACATGTCAGGGCTAAAAACTCCACAGTATTAAAATTATGCTCTGCTGGAGTCTATAATGTCCTAGAGAGATTTCATTACGTTTCATACAGTGAAGTTTGTACTGAACTCCAACGTACAGTTCACACATCTGATAAAATATTAAAGAAGGACAAATGTAGGGCTTGCCAAGCTGAGCTGCTGTAAACTTGTCCGTGTATATTTGGCCTTTCATGACTTATTGTGCATCTTTATTTATTGTTTCTGAACGAAGTGTATTGTCATGAAAATCCTATCAGGCAAAGTCAACCCCTAAAATAAGTGTTATAATAAATATGCAGAAATGTCATTCTTTACATTAGCCCAAAGGTTTTGTATAGCTTGAGGATATGTGCAGTAAGCTAACTATAAAAATAGAAGCTTGACAGTGGAGATGAATGTGTGTGTCAAAATAATATTACTCTTTCTGGGAGGATGGCAGAAAAAATGACACTACATCCACCAGCATGATTTTTATAGATCTGCCTCTTTGCCAGATGTCACCTTTTATAAACTACTTTATAACAACATGACAGCGTAGTGAAGTAGTGTGTTTATAGCTTGATAAACTTTTGTAATAAAGTTAGGATTGGCTGAAAATTAAAGCCTTAGAGCTTACTCATTAAGCATTTGGGAAGCTTGCTCTGACTTAAAAAGAAAAATATTAAAGAAATACACAGAATGAGTCACTAGCAGTAAGTGGCCTTTTTCAAGAGTGTATGGCTTCTGGTAGTGTTTACCAGCATGCCATGCAATAACCTATCCAGATATATTACCGGGATTTTAGAGAATAAAGTTTGCATTACTTTAAATGTAAACACATACAGACAAAATATACAGTGTGTGTTAAATTATGTGTTTCCAAAGAGTACTATGAGGACATACAGGATTATGCCATAAATATCTCCCCAGCACACAATTGTTTTATTACATAATAAAGGTCTGTATATTACCCTCTGCTGCACCATGCGACCTATAATTCAGATTTTTCATGACATGTCTAATTTATACAAGTCTCTGGCTCTAGAAATCATGCAGGAATAATATCTTATACTTAAACTGTTACTAGCCTGAAAGACTTCAACGCTGGAATTGCTCTCCCAGAATGAAGGCTGCTCTGTTGAAGCTGGGGTTGCCGCTCCGCCTGCCTCACCAACCACAGTGTGCCGGGGAAAGTCCCCTCCGGTCCGTGGGAAGGTTTGACAGACACCTTAAAGGCAGAGGTGGCAAAGACCTCCTGCCTACCCTCTTACCTCTTAGAGAATTCCTGTCATACTGCCTTCCTCACTTCTTCACTTGGAGAAACTTTAAAAACTATTCCACCAAACTTTAGGCCATACATATTAATAGACGGTGAGGAGAGGCCATTGGCACTACGTGCCGCTGTGTTTTGTGCATCGGCTGCCGTGATATGGAGGCTCTCGGGAAACAATATGAGGTGAAATATGGTGAACAAAATATTTCCTTAAAGCACATTTTATCTAAACATTTGTCAGTGTAATAGTGAGGATGTGTTGCTATAGAAAACATTAATTTGGTGTGGGTTTGGAGCCGGTGCATACTTGGATTTATTTGTACTTAGGCTGATGAGGCATATGATTTGGTGCATAGTCTGTGCTTGCTTGCAGTCTTCTGGCACTGAAACATTGTCAAGGATGATACCTGGCTTCTGGTAGAATACTATGGAACTGCTTTTATTGGTGGTAATTTTTATATTATCAGTTCTTCCTGTGTAGTTTTATCTCTTCAGTATTGAGATCTTCATGTTGTTTAGTCCAAAAGCAGACTGCAGATGACTTGTTGAAGAACACACTGCAGGTCAGATGCAGGACCGGGTCCAGGTGAGACCCTGGACTAAGCCACACCTTAAATTTTTGAGTATTGGTTTTTGGTTTTGTTGGGGTTTTTTGTTTGTTTGTTTGTTTTTTAATCTAGTAAATGCTCTCCCCCATTTAAAACACAGACATTACAAGTTTCTAGCATCCTAATGTGTGAGAGTTCTGCTTTGGATCACATAATAGGAAAAGTGTCTTGCTTACATGATTAATGGTGTCTTGCAGGTATTGTCATATGGTGGGTGCTTCTGTAAGTGTCAAAGTATGGAGGGGATGGGGTATTGGGCTTTTCCTGGGAAATGTTCCTTACAAATGAGCCCACAGGAGCACAGGCTCCTGCTGGGAGGCATCCTCTGTTGTTCTGTGTGCAACCCTGGGGTTGCTTGGGGTCAGCTGTCCTGGCTGTGCCCCCTCCCAGTTTCTTGTGCTCTCCAGGCTCCTTGCTGGTGGGGTGGTGTGAGGAGCAGCAAAGACCTTGACTCTGTGTCAGCCCTGCTCAGCACTAATGAAAACGTCCCTGTGATATCAACACTATTTTCAGTGCAAATGCAAAACATAGCCCCATACAGGCTAGTATGAAAAAAAAACAAAACACCTCTATCCCAGCCAAAACCAGCGCAGTAGGTTATGCTAGAGACAGATCTATTCCTTAAATTCTCTGCCCCATATATCTTGACTGCACAGATTTTGACAAGAGTAATAGATTTTGGGGGGAGACATCCAGCTGTTTGGGCCCAGTGTCCCTCATGTGTGCCTGTATCCTGTTATTTATGCAGTGCACTAACTACTTGTGGTACTTATCAGACAGTTAAATAATACAGTCCCTGCCTTACAGAGGCAAGTGTCTATGTTAATGGAGGAATATGAGGTGCTCTGGTAAATATCTAAGTACTCATTAATGGTTGAAATGGAAATAGAGGAAAATTACATTATGGCATTAGGATGGGTTAGATCTTAGGATATATTTTTAACATGGTGAGGATTAGTTTTGTTCCTTTAAGACTTCATATAGCTTTAAACATGTGATCTTAGAAAACGTTTCTTTTAAGTGCTGATACTGAGAAGCTGCTGGGAAGTCTTAGAGGCTAGTTACTAGTTAGACCTTTCAGCTTCTACTGAGCACGACATCAGAATTACAAACAGGTCTCGGTCCTGTTCTTTTGTTCCTGTGATCCAAGCAGAATAAAGTGCGATGCAGGTGGTGCTCTTCTGGAAACTGTGTGCTCTGAGCAAGACTACGATGTCCAGGTATTCCAGCAGGTTGGGTGTTGCACTGAATGGAGACTGATGTCTTGTTGCAAATGGCTGGGTGGATGCTGGGGTTCACCTGCCTGCACCTGGAGTGGAGATGGGGAGTGTGTAATCAGTTGAACAGCGGTGCTGCAGGTGACAGCCGCAGTGAATTATTGTTATAAATACAGTCAGCAACTGGAAGTGTTGAAAGAAGGTGACTTAAGTACGTCACCAGCATGAGGCATTGGACAATCATACCTGACATGGCTTTGACTGCTGATCCTACAGACCTAGGTTTTGTTTTATCCAAGTAGCTATGGTAGCGTGGAGCTCATTGTGGTCTAAGCAAACAAGTATTCACTTAGTTCCCTGTGCTCAGCTTTGTGCTACTGCAGCCAAATGCAACTATCCTGAAACTAGATAGTTCAAACTTCAGGTTTTTTAGCTTGACTGGTTTTCTGCTGGTTTAGTAGACTGCATGGGCTCCCTGAGGAGTCGCGTGAGCAGTGGGGTCAAGTGCACTGTAGTTACTGATGACAATTTAGTGACCGTGCAATTATATGCAGGTTCCAATATATCTGTACGTTTCTATATTCAGATGTTGACATTTATAAATTAAGGGATTTCCAGATGCATGTGTTCTTCTCACGGAGGGAACTTCTGCTTCAAATGAAGCACTTGAGCAGCACCGCCTGTTTTCTTCTAGCATACTTGTTTTTTCTTGATCCTTCTCCTGTCATGTTGCTGCTTGTGGGTTTTAGAGTCTTGGCATAATAAAATCCTTTGTCAAAAATGTCATGTTTCTATGCATGATTCCAAAGGGACGGGATTTGCTCTTTGCTTTGTTTAGTTCTTAAAAAACTTTAGTTATTAAAAAAAAAGGGGGAAACCTGTGATATTCGTGAAAACCTATCGAATTTACTATAACAGCACCAAAATTACACCATGGGTTATGTAGCTATTCCCTGGATTCTGTATGCGTATCTTCTTATGTATGTTAATTTGCATGAAACTCAAACTGAATGCATATAGAAAGGCATAGGTACTCCTATAAACACGAGGGTTAACTCTGGTTCTATATGTCTTATGGGCTCCCAACTGTCTGTTCCCTTTCATTCCACTCAGTTCCCGCAGTCCATACCCCACCCAATGCGTCTTTCAGAGACTGCAAAATGCCCCAAGAGGGGGCTTGACCTAGTGGGTTTGTTTCCAAAGCTGGATTTAAAGCTCAGAGGAATTCAGCAGTGTTTTGTTTGGCTCATTTCTGTTTAAGATACTCGCTCCCTGCCAGCGCTGAATGTCAGCTGTAAAGATAAGGAGTGATTCTGCATCACGCACAATGCACTGCTTTGTTTCATTCCATTTATTCAATACTTTGTCCTTTATGTTTTCACTCTCTGGTCCTTGACGGTTCCTGAGAAAGCACAAAGTGAAGTTTTCTAGCTGATTTGGGAAATGGAATTATGAAAAATTCTGTCAGTTACATGATATGATGATTTGATCTTTTAATACATCTGCTACTTCATTTCTCCAAGTTATTTTTTAAGAAAAGCTGAGATTTCTTCAAATTCTACTTGCAAGTTATTTTTAAATAGCTTATACCCAGAAATATGAAATAATTATAATTATAAAATGCAGTGAAATACCGCGAAAGGATTATGTAGCATTCCACTGTGTGCCTAAACGTTAGACATAAAAGATTTAAGCCAAACAGAATATATACATGGCCATTTCCATTTTCAAATGCTGAATTTTTAATAACAATTTGATTGTGTGTCTCTCAAAGTCATTTTTGAAAATAGTACTTTTGCATGACTTGTAGCCAGCGAGACCTATGCTTTTGGGTCACTGTCAGGTATGCAGGCTGCTCTGTTGGGGTTTCTTATGCTGAGTAAGTTCCTTCTCAAAATTAATGGGACAATCTGCCTTTACCTGTGACTTCTGGAATATGTCACGAAGATACCCCAAATTCAGTGCGTCTCAACCCACAAGCCTGGCTTCTTTCCCTCAGCAGAAGAGCTCGCTTACTCTCTTCATCTTCTCTCAGTTTTGGAGATTTTTACAGAGGGAAGTCGAGCATGAAGGCATGGAAGCAAGGTAACAATGAAGAAATGCTGGGGCTGGTGGGAAGCTAGCAAAATTTAAGATTTATTAAGATCCAAATATACTTTATATAGAAGAAAGATGCTCAATTAATTTTATTGAGTTTAGCATCTGACCCAAATAGGTCAGCAGTGAGATACTGTATGGAAGTGTGATGAGATTGTAGAGAATTATCCCAAAAGCAGGATAATCTCTGAATTAGAAAAAGCGTATGGAAGAATGGATTAGGAAGGGGTGTAAGTAGAATGTTTTTCAGAATATTAATAATAAAACTTTCTAGATTAATATTTCTGATAAAACAGACAATGTTCTTCTCAAAAGTGAATAGATTCTTTTAGGATGAGTATTTAGTGCTTTGTGGCAATAAATCATTACTTAGTTGAGAAAATCCTGTCAGATAAAGGAGGATATTGTGACAGAAGGAAAGCTTTTACAAGTGATTCATTCACCTTTGTAACTTCTACTTGTATAGTTATGAAACTGGTCCCAGGGATGCTGTTGTCTGATGTCGTCATTTTAGTAAAAATTTGAGTGCGAGTTACAGAGATGAGTACAGGACTATGCGCATACCATTTATTATGCATCATTTTTTCTTACTAGTTTAGTAAATAACATTTAATGACACGTATATATTAATGAAAAATACAGCCAGCAAAATGCCTCATCTTTGTGTCTTAATAGTAGCTGAACTAAATAAGCCTTGTTTGTGCATTACAAAGATTTAGGCTCTTCTGTTTTTGCAGTCTTTCACAGCTGTGGACTGGGCTTTCTTTTGAATAAAACTGCTTAAAAAAAAAAAAAAAAAAAAAAAAAAGAATTGTCCAGAAAGTAAAAGAAGCCATGTAAATCATGGCCATTTACAATTTGAGAATCTGAGGATCACGGCAAATGGCTTATTTTGACTTTCCAATAGATTTTTGCCTGTGCATGTGTCTGGTTTTTTTATGAAGAAAATTCAGTGCAAAAGATCAAAGTACCAATTTTCATTACTCTTGTTTTCCTGACTGCCCCCAAATGATGATTGACAAATGTATTTTAACAGCTTTAGCTAAAGGGTCCAGTTTACTGCCTCTGGTTTTTATTGTATGACAGGCAAGGTAAATCATCTTTTTCTTGTATGTATAGTCTGGTTTTTGCGGGGGGGGAGAATCTACTTAAAATTCCACCGGTTCCTAAGAGTGGCCATATTAAACCTGTCCAAAAATGTGAACCATGGACACACCGGAACTATTCACCATAGCTTTCAGAAGAATAAATGTTATTCCTCCATGTTCCATGCTTTAAAATAAACACTTGGTGATCTCCGTTTCTGCAGTGTGTAGCTATGTTGGATGTTTTGTTAATCTTGGCTACGCAATATGAAGACCATAATTGTTTTCCACGAGGTAATAATTACTTTCTTTTAATGTTGAAATTTTGAAATTGATGAAAAAATATTTTTACTCATGGAAGTGTGCTTTTCCTGAGTAACAGTAGCTCTATTCCTTTGGATATAGAATATCTTAAAATTGTACGGTAGAAATAGCAAGCTATTCCAGTATAGGTGATTCCAGTGTTTTGATAGGCTCTAAAGGAGAGCAACAGGGTACGCTTTGTGGAGTTATTGCTGTAATTTCAGGAATGTCAGTTACTGAAATTAATTTTCAGATAAAACCCCCAAAAATATAGATAGAGGGAAACTTTCTGACTTATTAAAAGAAAAAGAGTTTGTAGTTCATCCCAGTAATAGGAAACTAGGCAGCTAGCTAGTATGAACATTTAAGAAGTAATTCAAGTTTGGATTTTGATTAAGGGACTTCTGTTTGGCCTGCAGTTCAAGTAACTGTTTGTATAAGAGCCCTGGAAATCCATTGCAAACAGATTTGAAAGGGGAAGTTAAACCACCTCAACTTCAACCTCAGACAGAATGCGTCTTCTTAATCATTAGGAACTCCTGCCATTAGTGCTGGGGAGGTGATAAGTAGCCTGTCAGAGGTCTCTATCAAGCTGTCTTCCTTTATGTTTTTGGTATTGCAACATGTTAAGCTTCCAATTTTTTTCTGGTGAGCTGTAAGACCACAGATAATCTGTGCACTTAAGTGGTGTTCATATTCGTTATATTGACAACAAAATGAAGTATCTTAATTTCGTACTATCGATCAGAGGATTCTTCAGAAGACTACAGGGCTGCGATAGCTTTCTGTTGGACCTGGACTTGATGCTGAAGGTCTGTAAAGTGGCTGATATATAGCTTTTTGTTGTCTTCCATGTATGTTCTAATTTCTCATTTGATAGATGTTTTGTGTACTGACCAGCCCTGGTATATAACTTTGTGCATTTAAGGGGTCAGTTTGTAAGGCACAAAATAAAAAATAACCCATTTATATCAACTTCCACTGTCAGCCAAAATCTCTTGAGAGACCAGTGCAGCTGAATGTGTTTGAAAGATTGCGAGGGAAGCTCCAGAAAACATCCCGGCCGCGTGAGTAGCAGACTTCCTTTCCTGAAGGTAGGAGGCTTTGAAAAATCCCATTGTTAGGGAAGTTAATTCTTGGTTCATTTGCAATTAATCATGTGCTGTTGTTTGACAGCACATAATAGAACTAGAAAACAATCATTTAGAACAGGAAACAACTGTCAATTAATACACTAATGAATCGAGTTTACCAAAGGTGAAGCAACTTAGGCTCCCAGTGGAAAATTATTAAATACATAGCTTCTGTTGCACAGAAAATTCATCCTTTTAAATTTCAGATCCGTTTTGTTTTGTCTTCAAACAGTGGTTCCTCATTACTCTTGTAGTTTTCACGTCGGTACGTGCCGAGGCTGTACTTGCACATGTTTAAACTATTAAAGTGTGATTAAATCTTACCTCTGTGGCTGAGAAAACCTGTGTATTTATTTTAGTGCAAACATGAGAAGGGTCTGAAGCCAGGGCTCAGCTTCATTCAGAAATATTTTTAGTGTTATTCAGATGAATAGTCATTGTTTTTTTCAACAGGATGAGTCACAAAATAAATGTGGTGCCTGGCCAGACATTACCTGTAGTAAGTATTGGTAATATATGAGTGCCAGACAGATACTTTTTTTTTTTTTTTAATTTGGCATTCCACTGGTACTTGCAAACAGAGTCCAAAATGTGCTTGGATATTTCTATTTGCAGTTCAGTGTACTCTGCCACAAGTAGATGAAAAGTCTGAGACATTTCCATTTAAGAAACAGTCTCTTGGCAATTTGGTCTTCTGCCTCAAGGTTTTGGTAACCCACATTTTGGGTTTCATTGCAATGTGCTCTGTGATGTTGTTTCACGTTATTTTTGTTTCTTGTTCCAAAAAAAAATTGCAGTGTTTTTGTGAGCCTTAAAGGTGTCTTTGCAATGACAGTTGGGAAATCTCAGCTCTTTGCTGGAATTGAGGCATGGAAACCTTTTTGAAAGAGACCCATTGAATTGGAATCAGATGCACTGTGAAAAGGATGCAAAGACTGAATCTATGAAAGCTGTCAACGCTGTCTATTGCCCTGTGGGCTGGGCTGTCCAGCAGTGCACAGTTTTTTCTGTCTCCATAAAGGAGCAAGGCTGCAAAATGCCACGTATGGATTAATCTCAGACATTCAATTTACCGTTAGTTTCAGTTTGAAAGCTGTTGTGAATTTACCTGTGTTTCAAATGTAGGTGACCTGTATCTTCAAGAAGGATATTTCTTTTGTCTTGCATTTATTTATATATTTATATATATATATATATATACACACTTTGAATTTCAGTGCAGCAGCAAATCTTTTTGGAGTCAAACTGGTGGGCGTGAAGGTTAATTTTATCCGTTACAAACTTGCACAAGAGGTCTCCATACCAAAACACCGGTTGTGCTGCTGCCACGTCATACATCTTTGCTACCTGCGTTAGCCTGCAAGTTTACCTGTGCTTCCTCTTTCACTGCAGTGTCGTCTGACTGATACGCTGCTTTTAAATTCAGAATGGATCTCTAATGATTTGCTTTTAAATGTAAGAGAAACAAAGGCTGTATCTTCAGCCAGACAAGTAAATAAAATATGTCCTGGGGCAGTTCTTGAAGTGCCAGTAGAAAGCTGTATGAGAGAAACCATGTGCATTTCCCAGGCAAATAGTTTTGATATTTTCAGCATCCTGGAAACTTAGGCTGGCATAAAGAAAGCTGCAGGAGTAATACTAATGGTGTTTGCTAGCTGTGGAGAGAGCGGCCAGCAGAGAAACCTGGGTGGTGGTGGTCTATCAACTCATTATGGTTTTGGTTTTATTTCACTCGTTTTAAATAGTAGCTGTACCTCTTATACTTGGGTTTGGGGTTTTTACTGTTTTGATGCAAAATAACTTTCAATTACATGTTGTTGTGTTAGAGGCAAATATGGCATCTATAAAAATGGACACAGCCTTTTAAATTGACTTCTACTGTCATTGTAGGAGGTGCTGTACTGTAGGCTTTACTTCGGAAAATGTCACATGGTTTAAGAGGTGCACATGTTTGATAATCTTGGGAAACTGGCTTTTTTCAGACTGCTGTTATATATATATTAAAACATCGGGAATTAGCCTTTGATATGTGTAAAAAAAATCAACTAAAGTTTGACTATATATTGTATATTTTTGAGTGGTATCTTTGAAATATTATACTTTGTACCTGCTTTTAAAGTAGCAAAGGTGAAAAAAACTATTTTCATATAAAAGTTTGTTTAATTATCTATGCCGATACCACTGAATAACAGCATAAATGGTAAATAATGTTGCCTTTACACTTTAAAATATACATAAGTAGCCTTGCATGTGCTTCTCCTGCTTAAGGCATTTGGCAGTTTATTTCTCGTTTCCAGAATATTTCAAGATGTAATTTTTTTAATGTTCAAAGAAGCAGGGGTGTGAAACACCTTGTTTTGAAACTCCAAGATGAACGGACAATTGGAGATGATGTTCCTTTAAAGCACCAGCTGAGAGACTCCATTAGCTGTGTGGCAATAACACAGGGACCCACTCGGAGCACAACCGCGGAGGACGTAGCTGCAGCCTGAAATATTGTTATTGGCAGGTTTCTGAATAATTTCACAAAGACACTTCAGGCCAGGAATCTTGTTAGTGGAAACCAGTCTCACTTCAGTCTTTATATCTCCAGCCTGTAAAACTCTGTTGTATCCTCCGAAGACTCCGAGTATTATTTTTTTATTCAATTCACTAGCCGTGATTGACAAGGACCTCTTCATGAATATGTTAAGAAAGAACTGTTTCCTGGATATTATGTCCTTTCATATCTGTCATAACTAGAATATTCATGATGCTGTTTTTAACAGGCCTCCTATTGTAAAAGAAATATCACGGAAACATGTTCTAGTTTTTATAAAGTCCAGGGAAAAATGAATGCCTTAGGGGCCGATAGGTAAGGGTTTTTTTCACAATTTAGAAATACAATGTGACAGCTAGCATAATATATATCAGCAAGCAGAAAGCTCTTAAATATCGCAGTCATGGGTCTAGAATTGATAAACTGGTAGGGGTTTTATATTTATTATTGCGTTTTCTGATATCTGCAGTTTCATATTAAATTTATCGTACATTTCTCCATTTAAAAATGTAATTATGAAATCAGGTTTTCTTCATCATTTTTATTTCTGGATGCTGCGAGTCTTTTTTTCAGTCAAATCCTGCCAACACTTTGCCATGCACAGGCATATGTCTCTGTTGTACAGGAATGCTGGGCTGGTGAATGCCAACTGCCCTTCGATGGGTCAGTGCTGGCGTCTCTAGTGGTGGCTTTGTATGATAGAGGAGAGGGCAAAAAAATTGAAAGACTGAAGAGCAGCCACTTCTTCCATGCAGAAACAAGCATGTGCGAAACCCCTTCCTTCTTTAGAGCAGGTTGCATTACTTGTGGAAGATACTTTCTAAGCAAAAATATAATTTTGTCAAAACAAATTTTCCATTTAATAAAAAACTATTTATTTGATCAAAATACTTCTTCCTATAATAAATAGAAGTTAATATTTTGAACTAATTTCATTTTGACTTACAAAGTACTTTAATTCCAGTTTTTGAGATTAAAAGACAAAATCAGATCTCATTTTATAGTCAGCATTGGAATTTTGAATTACAGTACCATGCAACTTTGACGTCAGTCAAAATTAAATGCATTAGCTTTTCATATGAGCTAAATAGTTTCCATGGACAAGTCCCTCTTATTTGTTTTCCCTGAAAAATGGTAAAGCTTCTTCTAGGGAAAAGAAATACTTTTCTAGCTGATTCCAATGATTTCTAGTCCAAGAGGCGTTATCTGTAACCCAACAGTTCAGCTGTGTTACATAATTTTGTTAATTTTGATCCTGGGGACTTGCAGTGTATTTCCAGATTGGTAATGTAGACACTTAGAAATATGCTACCCCGTGAAATGCAAATGAGGGGGTGACTTTTTCCACCACTGTACCTGAGGCTGGAATTGTTAGGGTCTTACTCAGCTCGTTATTTCCTGGGGAAAAGATTACTCTAAATAAGGCATACATACAAGTAAATCTTACCTAACTACTGGATGCCATTAGTTTATTCAAAAGACATTATTATCCTTTTTTTTTTTTAATAAGAAAAAAGAAACTTAATGTTTGTAAAAAGCCCTGAATTTGTGTTATTGGAGGACCACTCTATTTAGTTACTCTGTGGCTAATCATAGGCATCATCAGCCTTCGGCTGGCGCATGCCATGTGCTGCTGTGAGTAGATTCTTCTGGGCTCCAGAAGTGATTGATGCCCTGTGCATACCTGGTGCGGTTGCTTCCGTCGCCACAATTTCATGCCACAAATAGGGCAGCCCTGCTTTTTTTTCTTTTATTAATGTAATAGGAATAAACTTGAGAACAGCACTGTGTTTCCCCTAGATCGCTGTACAGCACATCTTGTCTTTTAGTCAGCGGGAGCTTGCTTCTCCCAAGAGCAGAGCGCTCTTGTCCCCCGCCGAGTGCCCTGAGCAGCTCCTGGTGTCTGCAGGAGCTGAGGGCAGTCGCTGCGGAGCACACAGCGTGTGGCAAGATCAAGCTTCATAAGCTGGGGTGAAATTGAAGACACTGACCTACAGGTGAAAGGCTCTGTATCCTATTAGTGATCTTAGTATCATACAATCCCCCAAAGTAAATCATTCCTGATCTAAAAGCATGAAAACAGCCCTTCTTTAGAAGCAAGTGCAAACTTATTGTGTGGATCAGCATGCCTAGGAAGGTCATGCCTCTCTGTCTTGGGTAGTGAGCATTGCTGGATATTTTCTCTGCCAGCATGAAAAATACGTCTTTTGCAAGGAAGAGTGAGATGCATGTACCCCCGCCCTTTTGGTTTGCCTTCAGATGTTTTCTCAAAACTTTATTTTTCATAGAAAAGTTGTATGGCAGATGGAAGATGTTCCAGTTCACTTTGAATGCTCATTGATCCCTGGGCAATGGGAATTATTATAGGGGGTAAAAGGCACTCGATTTTGCTTTTGCCTCCAAAGAGGTTTCAGCTAGGATTGTACTTATACCTGCCCATGGAAGAAATACCTCACAAGTTGTTGAGGCTTCATTTCGCTTGACTTGAGATCGAAGCAACACAAGGGAAATGATAGGTGCTCATTTTTATTATGCTCCTTACGTGGACAGGTTTTCCACCCTCATGGTCAGCAGGATCTGTATTGGCATATGTTGGATGAGATTGACCCAGGACCTGCAGTGCACTGTGCATGTCTTAAGGATGCTCGTATTAGAGATATTAGTATATTATTTCTGATAGCTAATGGATTCTTAAAGACTTTATGAACATTTTACTCCTTTATGTCACTGTTTTTGCATCATAAGTCACTGGTGATTCATTGAGATCTCAGCACAAGTTCACAGGATTCTTCCGCAGGCATCATTGAACTAAATATTAAATTACCTTTTCCTTGCTCTTTTTAACCTCTGTCTCTAGCTCTCATGGCTAAAGGGAAAATGGCAAAGCAGAGCCTGGATGAGTTAAATTTGGATTCTGTCTGTCTAAAACATGATTAAGTAGAAAAAAAAAAGGAAAGCAATCAGAGTGGTGCTTTAATGCCAAAAGCAGTGAATAAAGAATGCTGCTGGCTTCTGTCTTAATCCATAAAAATCCCACAGTGGGAATGTATATGAAATAATCCTATATGAAAGAAACAGAGGAAGAGGGAGAAGCCACATTGGCGCATAACAATCCATGGGTGTTAAACTATGCTCATCAGCACAATAAAGAACAACAACAACAAAAAACCCCCACACCACCACAAAACCAACCAACCTAACAAAAAGCCCAACCCACTTTTTCTCCTGCTTTGAATAAATAATATAAGGTAGTATTAAATGAGTAGTATAGTAATGAAAGAAATAGGAATGATGAGGGAATACATGTTTTTGTGAAGAGATTCTTCGTTTCTATGGAAGTTCCGTCATTTGGGCATGGAGTGGTTATGGAGATGTAAGGATAAAACAGTTTGACCAGTTTCACAATAGTTATAAAAGATAATTCACATCCCAGCTAATACAGGGAATTGCCCTTTTGTTGTGTCTGTAATTCACAACAGCATTTATATGGAATGTCAATACTCCAGGATTTGTATTTATTTCTTCTTAGACCCACAGTTTTCTGAAGCTGCAGACACCCTGATCCAGGGTCTATATAGAGACATTTGAGCTAATTAGAAGTCTGTTTGACAAGCCTGTGTTTGAAAGTATGCACAGCCTGGAGAGTTGAGAAGTGCTGACGTGAAGGATGAAGGAGTGAAGCTGGTAGCTGAAACAGGAGAGAATTGGGTGACCTCACTGAGATAGCAAAGTGGTGGGGACAGGAAAATTGCGAGTTGGGAAGAAAAGAAATGGCATTGAGAGCTTTGGGGCAGAGGAAGATGAAAGGGAAAACATGTTTAAATAATCTTGAAAGATTATCTTGGGGTGGCAGTTGTTTTACCATATAGTAGCTCTTACTGCATTGTGCAAGACCCAGGTAGGTCACGTCCTGCTGCTAATCCCGTGGTGACCCGTGACTGCAGTGTGGATGCTGCTGGAGAGATGGTAGATGCTTTTACAGCTGATGCTCCTTTCAATTTGGAGCTGAAGGAGTGACTCAGAGTGATGGCAGAGTGTTCATGTGCGATATAAACCAAATGGTTTTGAATGACAGTGCCTTGCATCCAGGTCAGCTGGGCCTCAGTTGTGGTGTCCATACTCAGCCTGACTCCAGGCAGTATTTTAGTGTTATATTTCTGGAAAGAGATGGAAGCATTTATTTTATTTTTACATACTGCAGAATTTTCCTAAAAATAATTATGGGAGATGAGTGGGGCAGAATGTGAGCAGTCAATTAGAGCTGAATGTAGCATACGGTGATATCTTCCCTGTTGTCTCTGAACAGAAAACAGGAAAACATCTCACCAAATAGTTTTTATATTGAATGCTGCAGCTCATCATCAATAACAGCCATTCCATAAAATGTTCACCTAAAGTCTACGTTTTGCTAGCCACCATTTTAGATCTTCAAGAAAGAACATTGCCTATCTTTTGTACGGCACCTCCAATTCTGAATAATTAGAATAGAAAGGCTTTCAAGTTGGCTTCAAGTTTTAGGTTGTTATATAAATAAGTTCACAGGAATCTCAAATGCTTTACATAAATCTGACAGCAACTATAAAAGGCTTTTGAACATTTTTGTTGCCAAAGTCCCAGGGATTTCTGGAATCTTAAATAGCCTGTTTTAAGCTTCAATTCAGAAGCTTTTTGTCATGTTTAATAATGTGGTGAATAATTCCTTTTCTGTTCTAGTTTCCACATTTATAATCCACAAGGATCTTTGAGGCATGGAATGGATGTTTTCCAGAGCTACAAGTGTTAGGGGTCTTTCCTACCCCAAATTCAAAACTTGCTTTTCAAGTTCCCTTTGTATTTGTCTTTGTCTGTGTCTAGCTTCTTCTAAAGGACTGTCATTAGAAGATGCTAAAATGAAAAGGTTGTCAGTTGTCTCAGGGAGCTATATTTGAGATATCAAAGTATCAGACTAACCGTGATGATAAATACGTTGTAAAACCAGATGTGCATCACACGGCTTTATTAGGGAGAAGTCTAGAAACAGCAAAATGGTGGGATCTGTGGCTCGGACTCAGTTCAGGGAGTCGAGCTCCACTGAGGTGCACCAACGCGTTTTTAGGGTGACTTGCATTGCGGTGCAACATGGTAATTAAAATCCAAGTGTGTCCTGGAAACACAAAGCACAGACTTTCACAGAGGCTCAGAAATGCCAGTCCCTGTCATCCGTAGATGACACAGGATGTTGTTCCTGCCGTCGCTGTCAGGCTGGTAGTTCTTACAGCTGCAGGTTCAGAATTTCATTTCAGTTTAGTAGAAATGAGTGGAGTTTTCCCCAGTTTAGGTGTATTTTGTCATGGCATTCTTAATATGAGTAACACTGTTCCTGTGCCCCAGCCTGGGCAAATTTTAAAATTGGCCTCATGCTAACTATTGCAGTTCCTTCAATTTTTGTGCATGCTCTTAAATTGCACCGATGTATATTTGTTGTGTTCCTAAACCAGGTTGTTAGCTTTCCTAGGTAAGCAGAGATGTTCTCTATATAATTTTCCTCTTGAAATTTGATTTGCAAAGATAGAGTTTTTTGAATATGCTTTACTTTGTGCCTTGTGAATAAGTCTTCAGAATATTAGGATTTAAGAGAGTGTTTATGAAAATACATCTGTATTTGAGCTGAACAGTTTTTCTTTGAAGTTCCATTTCTTCCTCTTCATCACCACCATGAAGCAACATTAATTCTTAGCACACTGTGAAGGAATCATTTGGTAGCAAAATCATTTCAGAAAATATCTTGCTATATAAATACACGGAATGGTAAATGTTCTTACAGGCTGTACGTATCAAATGGTATGTTTGTGGTTTATTTCTCATAGTTGAAGTCCACACTAAATCTTTCTACAAACCTTAGAAATAATCATTCTAGCTGATATGAGTATTCTGAATAGTGCTTTTAATCCAAAATTGTGGAATTTGCCACAGGCATTCATTTGTAATCAAAAACTTTAAGAGATTTTGGAATAATGAAACATATATTTTTAAGTTGCTGTAAAATGAAACTTACTTAATTAGAAAATATGGTAGAAATGGAATTTTCATTTTGTGATTGAATAAAAAGGTTTATCTGCCTATTTTGATACCTATTACTGATTCTGCCTCAGTGATAGTAATGCCCCACATTGTTGAGCTTTCATCAAAACACACAATAAAATTGTTTTCCTTTCATGAATAGCTCTGCTGTTTTGCAATCAAACATCTCTCTGCCATTTGTCATTGTATTCACCACTCTCCAGTGTCGCTCTTTAATAAGGTTCTTTTATTTGCTGTTGTACACTTTCCGGGAATAATTTTTCCATTTCAGGGAAAAGTTTTGGCTTATTGTAGTTTTTCTAATCTCCTCCTTTGATTTTACAGACTCATACAGTGAGGTCATTCTTTTCTCTCAGTTTTATTGTATGGTCGTCTTATTACATGGTTCCTCTTATTTTATGATACACTTTCCTACTTCACTTTGCAGTTATTTCCAACAGATTTAACATTTAGCTGTCCACATCCACTTTATGGGTATGTGTAATGTATGGATGGCAGTACTGTCCCATTAATTTTTAATGAATTGGCTCTTTATCCAGTGCTATCTAATAAAGATAATCATCAGAGTGCATTGTCATACTGCAGCGCCCAAAAAACTTTTTAATATTCCTTATTGCATATGCATATTCCCAGATTCTCTTTTACTTTCCCGTAGTATACCATGGCTCAATCACATTTCCATTATTTAGTTGAAAACCTGCACGTTTCACTCCTAATACCTTGTGGCTCAGAATGAGCAGTAAATTGGCAGAGGGATGTGAAGAAATTTTAAAAGTTCCAGTGAACAGCGGCCACTCACTGTTATTTCATTCTCTGCTTTTTTCCAGAACTGAGAATTACTAACTTAAACTGAAATCAGTGTACCTGTGCTGATTCATTAAAGTCTTGGTGTTCCCAATTGGGAACTTTCTTACTGAAATTCTTCTGATGTCCACCAGGTAACTGTAACATCTGAGGCTGGACAGTGGAGGAGGGCAAAGTTACATTTTGCTGAGTTAGTCATAGCTCTGCAGATGTGCTGGAAGAGAAACCTGGATTTATTCACGAAATAATTTTATTCTGTCTGGACGCTCACAACATCTGCCAGCAATGAATGAGCTATTTTTTTTTCCTTATAAAATTGGTATTTTAAGTTCTTAAAGTACATAACCTCTTCTTTGTGCCGTAAAGAATGCTATTTCCTGCTCACTCTGTACCTGTATGTGCTGTGCCTGTGCAGGTGTAGATTTAGCACTTTTAAAGGGTGAGAATGAGGAGTTTCAGAGGAGGAACTCTCAACGCAGTCGCAGAACCATCCAGCACAACTGCTGAACTCTCTACAAGCACGCTTCGTTTTCTTCCCGGAGCCAGTTTCCATGAATCTCACTTAGCCATGAAACTGCCAAAATGGCTAGCGACTGCAACTGCGCTGTAGACAGTTGTCTGCGAGAACACTGGGTGAAGCTGGGAGTTAAATTAGCAGGGATCATTCATGTGTCCCCAGATGGGCACAACCTTCAGTCACTCCTGGATCTGAACCAAAGGTGGGAACGGAAGCATTTACATTACAAACATTTGATTTCTGCCAGTGCACAGGTGCATACAGTAAATATAAATACTCCCTTCAGGTTGCATGCTGAGAATAGGTTGCCTTTTATAATTGAAATGGAAAGCTTTGTATTAAAATGTAATGGACTGCTGTTCACGCCCCTGAAGTCAGTCTTAACATCTTCTCTCTCCACTCTGATTTTGGTGAGGATAGTAAATTACTTCAAATGTAAGCCTTTAGTGTACATAATTAAATGTGAACCAACCTGCTGCATCAGCTCTTAGGCTGTTCTTATGCTGCTCGCTCTCACAGACTACGTCATTTCTCAGCCCTTCCTCCCTGGCTGGTCCAGAGGCAATCTCCTCTTGCCCTCCCGCGCTGCCATGGACTTCAGAGCCCTGCCTGTCTCCTTCACCTCCTCTTTGCATGTTGCTGAGGCACCCTGTGCTTATGGCTAGCAAAATTAAGTGTGACTTGCCTTGAGGCATGCCCAGGAGGGTCACCACTCCCCTCTCCGTGCTGGTGGCAGCGCCTCAGCGCATCCCATTCTGTGCTCTCTTTGCCCACGGTGGAGGTGCAGGGCCACAGGACACGGTGCTGTGATTTGAAACCCTCCTCTGGCCTGTAGTGAACTTGTTAAAGAAATAGTTTGATTTTATTACTGTAAATTCTAGATGTAATCATGTTCCAATAGTCATGTGCTTTGATAATTGATCTTCAGATACAGACAGTTCTCTTGGGAACAGAGACACTAAAATTGCCAGTTGGGTTCTGAATGTTTCCGAAATGTCTTTGAATCTGTTTCTTTCTTAAGAACTAAAGTGCCATCTGTGTGTCAGTGTATATATAAAGTCCCTTCCTGTTAAGTAAGTGGCTCTTAAAACTCAGGAGATAACATTATTTTAATTGCTGTCTTGAATGGATGTTGTTGTTATTAATGTTGACTGGATTCGTCGTGCTATTTGAATCATCAGAGAGCAGGTTTTGTTACTTAAACAAAGGCATTTCGGTTCTTATTTGCTAAAATGCTTTTTAATGCTGAGGTTTCTTTATAAAGAAAATAATGATAAGAAGAAAATTACTTTACTGGTAGATTTGCTATGATAAAAATACCCATACTAGATCCAGCTAAAGTTGGAAACAAAGATAGCTGTGTTCTTCAACACATGATACGTGGGGAAGCCCTTTTGGTCGTTGCTCAGGCTGTATGCATTTGAATTGCTTTTGGTTTGCTCTTGTGTTCAGAGGGTTTTGTGCTTTTTCAAGACACTGTAAGAAAATATGAGATGTTGCTGAATTTTTTTTTTGTATCTACTGTTAAAACAGATATCCTGGAATAACATTCTGCTTCAAATAACAGCTTTGTAACTGAGCCTTGACTGTAGGAATAAGAGAATAGCAGCTGAAATGGGAAAAACACAAAAGTAGTTCATGGTTTTCTGGCCTAAGAGAAACAGTCTCTCTGGATACATCTATATCATAGTCACTTCTGTAGCTTGCATAGGACCTATATTAGCTTTAGATTAGCTAAAGAGACCTGTTGTTGGCATGGCTCAGACAAGAATATAATGAATCCTAGGAGCAGTGGTGGGCAACCCACACCGGGCATCAGGGCACCACAGGCGCCCCTGGCAGGGCTGAAGGAGCTGCAGGTCCTGCCTCCATTCGCAGCATCTCCCTGTGCAATTGCACTGCCACAGCTCCTGAGCCTGGCGCTTGTATGGTTTTATCTGGCATCTGCTGTTTCTCGTTCTGGTCTCTGTTCCTGAACATAAATCATTTAGGGGGGCAGGCGGAGGGAGTGGGGAACTCTTGCAGTGGTGGTGAATTACAGCTGCTTCTAAATTCAGAGCCAGTCCAACAGCTGGAATTTAAGAGCAAATCTAAAATCTTCAATTTTATCTATGGTTTGTCTTAGTTATTTTAGCATGAAAAAAAACCAACCACAGCTATTGAATACTGTCTGCTTCACAAAGATACCGTTCTTTCCAGCAAAGCAGATTAAAAGAAAACTCCCCAAACACACCAGAATACATTTCCCCCTCCTAAACAGCGTTGTTACGGTATGATTATCCTTCCTGTCTTTCCCATTTTGCCTAGTAAGGCATCTGCTGTTTTTATATGACCAAAAAATGAACATCAGGGCTGTCATAATAGTAAAAAGTGTACTTGGTATACATGCCTGCATATTAGAGTGAATAAAGATCCTTTGAAGATAGTATTCTCTCTTTGAAATTTTGTTTCATTGGCCAGAGAGCTGGCAGTCATAAAGACTGAGGTGATAGCGAAGCTCTGATAATACAGCTATTGATTTCATTGGGGCTAGGATTTCACTCCAAGAAAGAATAATTTGGCTATCGTTCTCAAGATAGGATAAACATGTGATATTCTCCTGCTGCTGAGTATGTAGCATGTTTATTTTGTACAAATTTAACCTTATCTTTCCTGGCTTTATTTTAAATTAATTTATCTCAATTTATATTGCTATATGTTATATTATCTGAATATTTTCCATAAAAAATCCAAAGCAGCATGTCCTTAGATTTCATGGAGTCTCTGCAACCTCTATTTTCAGGCTAAAAACTGTTGTAGGGACTAGGGACTTGGTTAGTTTTTTGGTACTTTGGATGGAGGCTTGTAACGTTCTGGGAAATATGTGGCATTATTTCTGTTTCAGAGCAATCTGCTTGGTAAGTACCTGCTGTCTGGTTTGTGTCGAATTTCTGCTTCCTAAGGTTATCACATTAGCTTAACTGTTATCCCATCGGAAGGAAAAGGACGTTTTTTTGTAAGAAGCTATGTGGATGCTTTATCTCTCTTTAGCAAAGAAAACAGTATTGAGTGAGAAAGGGAGAGAAATCCCTGAGAATACATAGCAGCCATTTCTGACTGTACACTGTCCCCAGGGGCAGAAGCCTTTATCCAATTCAAGACCTTTTTAACTGCCTCCTGGAGGCCACATTTACCCTTCAAAAAATAAAAAATAAGAGGAAAAAAAAAAAAAAAGAAGAAAGCATTTGATAATTGTGTCACCAGCTTGACAATTTTCAAAGTGAAGACAGATGATTTCACAAGAGATGTGAACATCTCAGTTGTATGTGCTTCTTTTCATACCTGATGCCTTCTGTTTTGTCCTCCCCATTCCCTGGTCTCCAGCACCAGTGATGTTTTCCCAGGCATTTACAAGCTGCAGTAAGGAACAGCCTACTTTATTGTTTTCTTAAACTGTCTTTTTAATATGCCCCATCATCTTAAGAATGACTGTAAAAACAATGGCAGATTATACCAATTCCTTTTAAAAAGAAGAAATAAAGTAAGTTCTTTTTATATGGAGGCAAGTTTTGCAAATCTGGTTACTGGAGCTGTTGTGTGTAATTTGCACTCACAGGGGCTATTTGGATATGAAAATGCATCATTTGCCCACTTACGCATGCAGTCAGTGGTGGGTAGCAAACTTTTAACTCCAACACGTTCTTTTTTAAAAGAATGGCATGTGTCCCATTTGCTTTCATGAGGGCATGAGCTGGGCTGTGGTAAGGCTGAACCAAGTTTTGTTGCTGGCTCTGAAGGCTGCCTGGCTCTCGGCAGGTCCTTGGGGCGGAAGCTTGGTTCTGGGATCCAGGGTGATTGTAAATATCTGCCTGCATGCATCAGCTTATGCTGTTTCAATCTAAATTAGTACACTTTTCAAATGAGCTGGCAGCATTATTTATCAGAACAGCTGTGATTTTTCTTTTTTCCTGTCACATATACAGACATTTATCTTTACGCTGGAACTTTGGCTTAGTTTGTAAATTCTCAGGAGGCAAGCAAACCTAGAAACTTCCAGAGCAAGGATGTGTTGAACCAGAAAAAACAGGACCTGCAGCTTTGAGAAACTGAATCTCTCTCTTGATAAGAGCTGAAGCCCTGGGGCATACATATATATAGCCAAAACCACAATAAATATCAATGCACAAAATGTGTCACCAGAAAAGGAACTGAGAATTCATTCTGGGAGCAAAGATCTGCAAATCAATAAAAAAGAGGGAGAAGAGAGATTTAACATGAAAACTTACTGTGTTTCAACAACACCGCCCCCCCGCTGCCCTGATGACCAAGAACTGGGTTTTACATTAAAAGCACTGCAGAGATAAGTTGAGCTGTAACTTGTTCACGCTACCTCTATTTTTCAAACCATTTAAATGCTATGAATATAAAATTATCTCAATGAAAGAAAATTATATTTGAGCCTGGATATACTGCAAGTCAATAACTAGCACAGTGGCAGAAATAATGTTCTGTTTCTCTTACAGGTAGGTATCTTCAGCACTATACTAGGTTTTAATTCAGTGGGGCTGCCCGTTGTAAAAGTCACGGCACATCTGCTGTCGTGATCTCCAATGGTATTATTTATAATGTGCATGCAGTTGAAGATTTGACAGATGCTTTACAAACAAGTGTGTTGAGATGGCTGCAGCCACGTGTAGCTTATCACACAGAATGCTGACATGCTGAAAGGAGATGGAGAAGCCGGAGCAAGCAAATTCAGTGATGGTGATTTGCCTGTGGTTTCTCAGTCCCAAATTGTTGGGTTTATTAGTTGAAACAGGAAAGGGGACTAGCTAGATGCCTTTAAGTAGAGGAATTTTGCTCAGGAAGAGGGGAAAAGCCTATGGAAAAATGGGGAGTGTCTGTATATAGAAAAAACATGAGGCATGAGTGGGAGAAAGTAGAGACCCTCGTGAGGATGGAGCTGGATTATATAGAATCAAGAGGACAGGGGGGTGAGGGGAAATGTGTGAGGGGAGGGAGGTGATATCTGAGGAAGTGGAGTGGCCCAGCACACTGAGCAAATGACTGTTTTGAATGGAGGGAAGGCAAGTATGTATGTGGAAATCAACGGGTGTATTGGGAAGCTCAGAGATCAAAACACGCAACGTTTCTTACAGACTTGGTCTACAATTAGGCATATATGTGAAATGGAGATAAAAGAGCTGGGGCCAATAAAGACAAACCCAAGATATTTTGCTGGTAGTTGTCCTAGGAGAGGTATTGGAAATGTCTGTAACCTGGACTTCTGCGCCTATGGAATTTCCTTCCAGGTACCAAAGTGTCAGCTTGGGATTTGGGATCAGAAATGCATTGGAGGGGCTCACTTGTTAAGGCCAGGTTCCTGACACCAGGTTAGTCTGGTTTTCTTATGGGTAATGAGCTTGCAAATTGTAAATGTTCTGGCTTTGTCAGTGGGAGAAATGGCCACAGTGTACAAGTGGGCTGGACATCTTCCCCCTCTCTATCCCCAGCAGCTGTCTTTTATGAAAAAGAAATGTGCATCTTTAAAAAAAGAAAAAAGCTCTGGATTTGCATACTATTTTACGTATACGTTTTTTAAAATCAGGTATGCCAAAATATTAAACCAGCTCCTGTGCTGGAATCACTTATCAGGTTGTTCTTTACTGACCGCTGTCTATGTGACCAGAATTTGTATGCGGCCCGGGTACCACCTGGGTGTGCCAAGTTCTGCACAGACTATTTGTGTGACACTGGCTTTACAAAGGAAACTAGGGTTCTGCCTTATTTAAGCACTTTCCTATCAGTAAAGTACTATCAAAGATCAAATATAACCTGATTCAGGATTTCTTCTGGTCATTGTAACCCAAGATTAAAGCTAATTACTTGATAGTATCAGTCAGTCAATCAAACAAGCCTTGTAGAAATCAATACAGCTCGTAACATAATAATATCCTTTGTCCAGGCTCTTTATACATCATCTGCCACCTTAATTGGTACTGATGTAGAGCCACACAATGGTTCAAGTCTGGACTGATTTGTTTTAGCAGTGACACTTTACCCAGCTAATGCAGGATCATTAACATCATTTTTCCAGTTACTGACCTTGGAGCAGCTGTTCCTAGTTTGCCTATGAAAATTATCATTACCCTTTACTTGTTTTTATTCTTCTGCTTCTTTCTGGATTACTCTTGACAAGAAGAGTCCAGAGTTAAGTCTTAACTGATCGGTGAGCTTATTTTTCTAGCTGAATCTGAATTATTTTGCAGCAATGAAGTTCTTATGATAACTAAGCAAAATTAAATTCTTGAGTGTATGACCTCCAAAATGATGACACTACACATCACAAGGCTTGTGGATCAGCAGTAAGTACCTGGAAGAAGACTACTGCTTAACTTATTCATATCTTTGTCCCTATAATTCATATTATTACAGAATCTGACAGTAGTTGTGCGGCCATTCGAAAGTGTGGAGGAGAAATTGTTTTAAAAAATTCTCATGAAGCCCTTTGGATTAACCAGTTTGCTGTCACCCAGCATGCCAGGTGACTGCTCAGACTATAGCAATAGCATCCTCCAAACTTTTCTGTGCCTGAGAAATTTATCAACTCTGTCACATTTAAGAAATCTCTCTTCCTGCAATATGAACATTACTCCAGGGATTTACAAACTTGGCAAAAGCTTTGCAAATAAATGGAATAAATTCCCTAGGCCAAATCCAAGTCTTGTTGAAGTCAAAGGAAATTGTGACAATGATTTTTACAGACCAAAATGGGGTTTAGCATATAGCTGTACATACACTGGAAACTGGTGGCTACTTGAAGAGGGTAAATGAGATTACCAAGAAAAATGAACATAGATCTAATTTATATTGCTGCATGAAGATTATATGATATCTGCCATATAGACATAATGGTGACTGGCAATCAAAATATATACCGTAGAATATGACCTGAGATAAGATACTTCATGGTCCGTGAAAACTCTTTCCTAGTTGTCATTTAATACAAGACACCATCTTGAGGGACAAAAAGTTGTTAATTAAATATATTAGGTGGGCGTATTTGGTTCAGTTCTGCTAAATGATCCTCCAGACAGAGCCACCTATTATCGTCAGTACCTTTTGGTAGTGTTTTAGCTTTTGTTGGCTTCATTTTCTAAATAAATAAGTGTATGACACATTAAAATGACAGGCAATGTCTTACAGAATCTGCTGAGGGTTGAAATGCTCTGGTAGTTGCTAATAGGGATGGGGTTTATACAAGACATCTGAAACGTTATTTAAATGTCATAGAATTATTTAAGTTGGAAAAGACCTTTAAAATCATCAAGTCCAACCATTAACCTAGCACTGCCAAGTCCACCACTAAGCCATGTCACTAAGCACCACATCTAGATGTCTTTTAAATACCTCCAGGGATGGGGACTCAACCACTTCCCTGGGCAGCCCGTTCCAATGCTTGACAACCCTTTCCGTGAAGAAATTTTTCCTAATGTACAATGTAAACATGCCCTGGCACAACTTGAGGCCATTTCCTCTTGTTCTATCGCTTGTTACTTGGGAGAAGAGACCAACCCCCACCTGGTTACACCCTCTTGTCAGGCAGTTGTATGGAGCCTCCTTTTCTCCAGGATAAACAACCCCAGTTCCCTTAGCTGCTCCCCATCAGCCTTGGGCTTCAGACCCCTCATCAGCTTCATTGCCCTTCTCTGGACACGCTCCAGCCCCTCAATGTCCTTCTTGGAGTGAGGGGCCCACTGGACGCAGTATTCGAGGTGTGGCAGCACCAGTGTTGAGTACAGGGGCATGATCACTTCCCTGGTCCTGCTGACCACACTATTCCTGATACAAGCCAGGTGGCTGTTGGCCTTCTTGGCCACCTGGCCACACTGCTGGCTCATATTCAGCTGGCTGTCGACCAACACCCCCAGGTCCTTTTCTGTGGGGTAGGTTTCCAGCCACTCTTCCCCAAGCCCATAGCGTTGCATGGGGTTGTTGTGACCCAAGGGCAGGACCCAGCACTGAGCCTTGTTGAACCTCATACAATTGGCTTCAGCCTGTCCAGGTCACTCTGTAGAGCCTTTAGAGTTTTCCCTTTAGATTTCTTTAAATATCTGTGCCTGCCAGTTAAACAGTAATAATGGCCATACTAGAAACATATGACTCCCTCAGAGCAGTTCAGAAAAGATTCAAATGCAGAGTGCAACGGACCACTTTATCAGCAGTAATTCCAGCACCTCGTTCCATGCATCAGACAGAAGAGCTCCCAACATACTCCCATAAAGTGATGTTGCTTCTCCTTCAAAACTCTCCTTAAGTATCTCCTTTTCCATGGTATATACACCAGAAATGTAGTAGTTTAAGTTTATCGAGAGAGAGACTACTGTCAAGATCCTGGGCAGCAATTTCTTATTCTGTGTTTCCGTCTATTAGGGTTCCCTGTCTTCTGCTGGATTATAGGATTTTCAAGCAAGATGGCTTTATATTCTACTTGAACTGCACTTAGCCTGGGGGTTGCGGTCCATGACTTGGCTCCCAGGTACTATGTTAATGTAAATGATGATGGTGGTGATAACCGTGGGTCTGTCACTTCGGTGCCTCACCGAACTCAGCCTTTGCAAAGGATGGGGTAGGGAACCTGCTAGCCTCCTTGTGAGGATTATTTGGAGTAAATCCTGCAGGAATGTTGTGAGCCCTTCAGTGCTGCTCTCTGGATGCTGTCAGGTTGCATTAGGACCTCCCTTTCCTGCCTCAGAGAGTCACAGTAACGTTTTTTTTTGCTGCTTGCAATGAAAGGATTAAAAATTAGAGTAGTGGCAGGGTGGCCATCCTCTGCCCTTTGCACTTACTTGGTGGAAGAAAACAAAGGAATTTGTTTCTTTAGATAGCACAGCACAGTCCCAAGATTTAATCATGAGACGTAACAGGGGAAAATTCTATTAGATCCAAATCTGAGCGAAGGCAGGTATCTTACTTCATCAGGGTCTATTAATTAGGTGCAATTTACGGGCTTTAAAAGAAAAGTAAATATAGCTGGTATTAGTTTAGCATTTAGCTGTCTTAAGTAAAGAAAAACAACCTCAAAATAACCTTCCTTTAAGTCTCCCTAGGCTTGTCTACCACATTTCATTCTCATATTTACACAGGATGGGAAAAAAAAAAAAAAAAGAAGCCTGAAACAGAATATTGCAGTGATTCAAACCCCTTTCATCTGAGTGTCTCTCAGCATGTTATTCACCATATCACAACAGAAATGATCACACCCCTCAGATTTAATTGGCAAATCCTATTGTTATGCGGCCTCGACATATACTAAAGTGTCTCTATTTTGCAGTGAGCCTGCAATGTGCTGTTCTCTGCTGAACACAATGAATATTTATATTCTTCCAGTCTTCTCTGGGAGATTCAGAATTGTTTTGTGGTAGCTGCATCCTTCAGGACTCTTTCATTTTGGTTCCCATTTCAAGCCTTAAGGTTTTCAGTGATTGTGAAAGTGTTCTCGCCAGGTCCTTCTGGCACTGTCAGGTCTTGGTTCCTAGTCTGATGCTTATGGTATCTTTCTGGAAAAAAAGCACTTTTTCTTTGATATTGTTGTTTAATATAATAAGAAAGCAGAAGATGAATGGTGACAACAACAAAAGCCATCTTAACAAATAATAATTTCTATTATATAGCATAAAAATAAAAAGTTCAGTTCTGTGCAAAGGACGTTGCCTCTTCCTACCAATGTTCCCATAGCAATTTTCACAGCTGCTCCCTCTCATAAGGATAATTTAGACTTTTGCCATCAGCGTGCCATTTGTGAAGCCACTTTGGTAGAGTAAGTGCTAACAGAAGGTACACATTTTACCTTAAACTAATCCCAAAACTGTTTAACTTTCCTTTGATAATGGAAAAAAAATGCCACGTACATGATATCATAGAGAAGATATTCACAATAGTCAATTACATCTTTAAAGAACCTCTGTATTGTGATTGGGGATATAAGCTAAAGAATAACTCAGAAGTCATGTTAAATACTGTACAAGTGCTAGAATAATCCCAAAGCTCCCTGCTACAGACAATTCCAATTTTATTTAAATTCCTATTTTCACATAGATATCATTGTCCTTTCCGAGGGATACAAGGTTTTACTATTGATTTTACAGGTGAGGTTGTCAAGAGTATCTGTAAAACTTGAATTGATTTAATGTCAAAGTCCAAATACCACATTACTCCTCTGGAAATCTAATTAATTGAAATATATGCCATTTTAACATGCTTGTAGTGAATGCTGTTAACCAATGCAGGTAACAAATAGTTTAGCTGCATTTCCTGGTGTAATAGAAATGGGGTTGTCTTGATAATGGTAAAGAACATGTTCTTATTTGGCTCAGGATATGCAATGAATGTGAGTTTTATTCGTGTGACTACCTATGGATGGAATTACATCTGGATGCTATATATTCACAGTGTCTCTTTGCATATGGATTGCACAGCATATCTTGCTAGGCTGATTAAAAAATAGTATTTCTATGTAGTAAACCTACTCTCCCATTAACTAGAATGAAAGGAGCAAGATAATAATTTGTGAATATATTTCATAAAGTCAATTCTGGAGGAAAACTGTCAAAATGAAGAAAAATGTAAATAAAGATAGTTGGCAGGGGTCAATGTCTCTGTGTTACTGTTGTGGAATCTCACGATACAGGGACTGGAATCTTCCTTGAAAGACGATAAACTCGCTATAGGTTATTGCGTAAATATAGCATAGACCATTGGGGTTTGAGACTTATTAGAGACAAAAATCACAGTAAAACTGTTTGTGTCAGAATCGTAGTTTCAGGGTGAAACTCTGAAATTAGTGCCACAGTAGACATTTTTAGCCTAATAATTTTTGTGATGGCAGGTGTCTATGGACGCTTGACGTGTAATAATAACATGGTTGGAAACCAAAATGGAAATTTTTGAGATCCCTGTTCCTGGAACTTTTTTGCATTGTAGAGTATGTGTCACTGCACTTTTCTAAAGTATCAAAGCTAATCTTTCAGATTATCTATTTTTAGTCATTAAGATAATTTTTTTTTTTTTTGCCACAGAGTGAATCGTGAGTAGTGAAGAATGTAATTTGAAGTACTCTGAGGCAGAATGTACCATGCTTAAAAAAAATCATAAAACATTTAGAAGCCTTAGACATGTTTTTTCAGGCTGTTGCGTCTAAATGGCATGCCTCAATCCCACAGGCAATTAATGGTGTTGTGCCTACTTCTCATGGATGCTTTGAAAATGTACACCTCTGGCATAGTGATGCAGAGATACAATAGCATGCTGTCATCATCAATAATATTTATTTTTCCTTCAGAATTGATCATACATACTGACAATTTAATGATTTTTCTTGGAGACTCCAGACTGGTGGAAACTATGTATGTATTGTTTAGTTACCTCATTTGGAAGATGGCTGCAAACATCAATATTCATTACCCTGCATGTAGCAGACACCCAATATCAGCGTAGATATTGTTTCCTTCTTTTGACCAACATAAATTACAATGGTTGGAGAGGGTAGCCAAGAGAGAAAAATACTCAGTTACCATATAGTTACTTTGAGATGAGTGCCCAAAGATGGCAGTGCTGTGGAAGGTATTCCTCTATGTCCACGGTTCTCAGCTGTAACTGGTGCTGGTTGCCTGAAAGCCTACTGGTGAGAAAGGAGCCGTACTGCTGTAGGCATCATTGCTGCGGCACTTGATTAACAAGTCGCTCGTGACTTCAATGGATGCTTTTACTTTTTGGCCAATGGGAACTTTGTGAATCAAATTTTCTCTTTCTAGTAACAAACAAATAAAGTAAAACCAGCTGAAGTGGATCTTTTCCTGTTTGTGAAGTATAAGTGATTTTCTATTAATACGACCACATGTGCCACATCCTTTTGTTTCTTTGTGTTTTTAATCTCTCTTCTTCCAAATAGCATCATCAGGCCCATCAAAATCTTTTGATTTTCTCCATATTGAAACAAGGTGGCTTTAAAATAGTGCATATGGAATTTCAAATGAAATGTAGATCTAATTTCCATATCACTGTTTTCTTTACTCTCTTTTTTTCTTCAGAAAACAGTCAAGGAGTCATTATATTTTCCAGCAAGCTGTCTTGTACACCCTGAAGGGAATATTATAAGATTAAATGCAGAGTAGCATTCCTCTAGCAAGGTGAATGTTTCTCATTACAGAGATCCCTAGTTGATCTCCTAAATATAATTCCCTGTAATAATGTGAAACTTCTGAATTATTTATTGTTTCATATTAGATCAGGAGTATAATTTCTGAAAATAAATTTATTGTCGTGAGCAAATCAGCTTATGAAGGTTATCTATAACCATGGAATGAAAGAGAACAGATGCTGTGTTTTGCAAGACTATTCATTGTAGCTACTTTTTGGCTTTTAGGAGGAAGCTCTAAATGTGGATTTAAAAATTGATGAACCATGGTTCTGTTAATGTACGGCCTTGGAGTCATAACACTCTGTGCCTTCACTATTTTATTCATTTGAATAAAAACCTCTTTGAGTGAAGATCCATGATTGTCTGTGAGCCTCTCTGACTGGACTCTTAGCACGTTACTCCTAATGCACGAACCACAGGTGACTTGGTGATGCCACCGATACTTTACAAACCAGTGAGGTGCCCATAAAATGTAACTGAGTCTTTTCAGAAATTACAGGTGTCTCTTACTTCACACAGGCCCCACACCTCCAGATGCAGAATGCAGTGGGTCAGCGCGTTCCAAAATTCCAGCTCTACCGGATGCTTCCTTGCCTTGCTGGTCCACCTTCTGCCAGGGTCCTTGAAATGGTCTTTCTCAGGTGGTTGTTCCTCATGGCGGTTCCTGTTTGGTGCTGGATCTCTTTCAGGTGCAGCTGAAATAACAAAGGGGAAATATTGCTGAGTGTCAGGGCATGTCCATAGAGGGTACTGGCCTTTGTAAAGATGGAGGTTCCCATTTAGCTTCTCCTGGTTACAGCAGTCAAGGTGCTTAGGGAAACTGGAGCGTTGGTGGGAGCATCTTTATGATGGACGCAAATGTCTCTCTTTTTTTTCCTGTCTCTGCTTTTTCCCAGTATGGTCACCCTCTCTTTCCATTTCGGAGAACGTTTTCAGTCTCCCCATACTTGAGGAATGGATGAGCGAGCAAACTGTGTGACTCCGTTCTGTTTACCAGGAGAGGTGACAGACTAGGACAGAAGTTTTGGGGTCTATTGGCAGAAGTAGAGCCCAATTTCGGGATGTGTTTCAGCACTAGCAAGCAGCTTGCCTTGCAGGGCATTCCTCGGAAGTGGCGAATAGCTGCTTGTTAACAGCTCACAACTGCAACTGTGTTTCAGCTCATCAGTAAAATAAATAGTGGTGTGCAAAATCAAACTGATTTTTGGGCTGACATACAGCACTGGCAAACCTATAAAAACTCTTGCACAGAATGACTCCTTCCGCAAAACCTCGACTGTTGTGCAGATCAGGCATTTCTGTTAAATGTTAACCATGTTAGACTGAAGGACTCAGCAGGTAAAGTGTCTGTCTCCTGTCTGGGACAGAGGTTTAAGTCACAGTTGAAGTTTCAATTAACAGGACCTCACGGTTTCCTGCTGTGACTCTAATGGATAATGGTCCACATTAAAAAGATCTAAACATAATTTAGCACATTTTGGTGCAGATGGCGGTCTATGTTGAAGAGATGGCCACCTGGTGACTGCATTATTTTTCACCCCTGAAGAATGGTTGCTGAGGTCAAGTCTTCAATCTTTGGCAGGGATGTGGAGAGGCACTTGTGCTGTGACTCTGCATGCCACCTGGCCTCACTAATTAAGGACTACCATCTTCTGCTTTGATAGCCCCTCTGCTTTGGTATATACGAAATTCAGTATGATTACAAACATCCCAAAATAATGAATGCTTTCTGGATCTGAAAAGGCAAATGTGGCGCTTTTTAGCTTTGTTCATTTTGTTTTGTAATTAAAAATATAGAAGTGAAGAAAAAAAGTTTTGTTCTGCTCCTGCCTTGAAGCATACCTCTGGGAATTGATACAAAGTTGAAGTCATGCCTGAATCTTTGCAGCTGAGCTAGAGCAAGCAACTGCAGAACTCCTGCGTGCAGCAGTTTCCTTAGCTGACTTTTAAGTTGCAAAAGATACTTCCAGGCCATTCATGCAAGAATTTTGTTACAAAATGTTTTAATTATGAACAATTAAGTAGTTAGATAAGAGTCAAAAAGAGCATTTCTTCTATTCTTCTGCATCTAATTTCTCACTCTGGTAAAGCTCTGAGTACAAATTCCAGCAGAAGAGTTTCCATAATGCATGTGAAAGACCTTTCTTTTTAATATTAAAATACAAAATTATAATTTCAGTATCAAGCTGGGAAATGATTAATTATTTGGATAATCAGAGAAACAAAGATGCGCTGGCTTGGGTGTATTATGATCCCTTTTGTGAGATTCATTAAATGGAGCCCCTGACTTCTAGAATCCATATCACTGTTCTCTGTCTTAGGGGGATTAAACTCTGTTATAGATTATATTTCATTCAACCATAGTGGATTAGTTGCAGTTTCTACCTTTTAATTAAACAGCTGCTGTAACTAAACACAAATTTGAATTATTTAAGAGTCCACAGTATTTTAGTCAACTCACACTGCTTGGATTTTTTAATTATATGAAGCTATACATTTTTTATGATGAAGGCTTTAGTCAGATCAATCGACAGCCACTAATAACGTATCCTTTCTAGACAGCTAAAGTGTTTTCCTAGAGCATAAAAATATTTAAAGTAAATTAAAAAACAAGACTAAGAAAATGTCTGTGTCGATTAAACTTGCTTTGTGGCTTTTGACAAAATGTTTGGGGTGTTTTTTTTGTTTTTAAAGGTGTTCTATTGCCCTAGTGTGTTGTCCAATTTACAATGTCTGCCTCATTATATCCAAGTGTAAACACTGCAGTAATGTTTAAAAGGTGGTAATTGTGCTAGATTAATGAGCATCATGCTCCGATCAAAACATTACAATACTGGGAATTTAAGTGTCAAAATTAATATACATTCAGGAGTTTTGCTTCGTATGAATACTTGCAGTAAATGCACAGAACAGAACATTTCTTTATGGCATAATTAAAGCAAATCAATCAGTCAAGTATCTGTTATCAGCAAGAATTAAATTGTACAACTGAAATAAGCCTTAACCATGTGTAAGGAATTATATCTAAGCCATTGCTTACTCTTTCCTTTCTTGGAATAGGAGTGGCTATATAACTCAGAATATATATATGAACACTCTATATCCTAAAAAGATTCTTAAAGCAGTTATAGAAATACTCGCTTGTTTGCTTGTTTTGCCTTCTATTGTGTAAGCTTATGCTACAGATTATGCATCTGTAATTTGTTAAGATACTAACTGATGTAAAAGAGGTTCATAGCTGAATTTCTTGGGCTAAAATACATGGTATGAACAGTAATTCACCAGTTAAAAGGTTGATGTAGGAATTCCTATGTTTGTGCACTTATATTATCTTTTTGTATTTGTGATTGCCACGAATGGTGACCAGCATGATGAATGGAAAGGGACTTATGTGGATAGAAGGTTGGTTGTAGGTGTCTAGGAAGACTCCTCCATTAACAGCGAAAATGCCTAACTTTTAGGTAGTAGTGCTGCCAAGAGCGTAATTGAATCTCTTTGATCAATGTGAGGAGAATATAGTGAACCACATGAAAATACTATTGACAAAATGTGATTAACACCATTAAAGCTAAATGAACATGCCTTCTTTATACACATTACTATTAACATTAGGGGTGTGTTCATCAGTCAAGACTGAATGGATGTGCTCATAAAGGAATTTCCAAGCTATGGCACATGTTATTAAGGTCAGTGAGCTTTTAAGAATGCTTTTGTTGTCACCAAGGAAAATAATACTTAAACTCGGGTGTTCTCTGGTTATAGTGCCTCGCTTCTGTAGGGCATGAGCAGAATTCAACAATGAGACAGTGGAGTCACTGAGGCTTAAGAGAATGGAACCTGCATTCAAGGAAGAGATCCTCCATATGTATTAAGCATTACACTTAAAGCAAGGGGAAGGATCAGTCTTTAACTGGGTGGGGACAGAAATAACTAGGAAAGGAATAGGAGAAAGCTTGTGTTAGGGTAAGTATGAAAAAGTCACAAGATAGTTCTTTTTACTAAGCAGATAGGAATGAGATAGCTGGTTAGTCTTCCTAAAATGAAGAATACCTGTAACAGTTAAAAATTTTCTTAATGGCCAATACATGAAATCAGTTAAAAAGCCAAAACAAAACAGGTGAAGGTGTGTAAGTCTTGTATGTATTGGAACTTTGGATATTGCACAAACCACTGAATTCTTAAGTCTTATACTAAACCTGAAAAACATATGTGTGATCTGTAAATATTAAAAAGTAGAAATCTAAGAGAACCTCTTATTTGCTGTACCTGATAAGAGGAGTTGTAAGCTGGTCTTCTGATTTTTAGGATGTGAAGTTAATGCTGGGCTGAATGTGGATAGAGAAAACTAACAGAGGTGGAAATAGGGGAAAACCAGGTGATTGAGGGGAAAGCATGAGTTCAAGGAAAAATCTGAAAACTCAATGCTTAAATTTTAATCAGAAGTGCCCAGAATTGTCCTTGGAAAGTTTTCTTGGAAATAAAGACAGAGTAACAGATAAGAAGCAGCAAGCTACAGATGATTGTCTATGAGATTGTTCAAAGACAAAGTGGATTCTCATCAGAACCAGTTCTGTATGTTTGAGAAAGAATGGGAAGAACTGTGCATAACGAGAGTAGTCCCTGACCTTTGTGATAGGGAGTCTGATCTTTGACTGGACATGGGCAAGTCCCTATAGTAACCGAAAGCCTTATTAATGTCACTGGATGGGCAAATATTTACACAAGGTCTACAGCTTGAGCAAGCAGAGCCTCTATCAGTAACTGTTGCTGAAAAGGACTTTTGCGTCAATGCAAAGTGAAAAGACAAAGAAAATGGCCAACGTTTGCCTTCCATTATGTTTTTTAATATACTTTTTATTGTTTAATGAGCAGTTTTTGCCCTTTTACTTGTTCTCATTGCCTAGTTAATGCAAACACATTTACGTTCTAGTAAGATATGAAGTAATTACGGAAATGTTTGCCATTATTACTTTAATATTATTTAATTTACAATTTAAAAAAATTCTTTCACCAACCTGGCAGGCAGCTTTCATTTTTTTTCTCTAGCATTAAAAAGAAAGCAAAGTAGCAGACATGGTTGGTGTAATGAACTACTTTCTTACAAGTTTATTTTTAATACATGAATCTCTCAGAAGAGCTCAAAATAGCAATTAAAAATCCTTACTTCTGCTTTTTTACTGGCTTGTTCTTTCTGAGATGTTGCCATCTTGTACAAAACAAGTCAATAGTTTGTTTGGTGGGGTTTTTTTGTTTTGTTAAATCTATCAGTCTGAAATACTGCTTGTTAAGTTTTGTCTCAGAAAGAAAGTTTTCAGTCAAATACAAAAGTCTCTGTAAGGTGGACTTTATGGTAAAATGATTGTGAAGCCTGATGGTTTTTATCTCTAGTAACATTTACCCGTGGTATTCTTAATCAAGAAGCTCTGATTATGGGGTTCATGGGGGTCTTGGAGGATCTGGCCTGCAGTCTTGTGGCACCATGGAATTACTCTCTCACAAACAGAATGTGTCCTGTTTCCTTAACTTCAAAGAATTACGAGGCCATATTTTTCCCACCACTTCAAAGTGGTAGTGACACACCTTTGCTGATATCCTCCATTCTGACCCTATTTTACTTTCTTTAGTGTGCTGAACTTGAATGTTCTCTGAGGTCCCAGTACAGCTTAATTATTTCATCAGTCAGGGATTCTGTTATCTATAATTTTCCTTGCTCGTATAGTAAAGTTGTAAGAAGGCAAATTAGAGGATGCTTCAGGACAAAAAGAAATAGGGCAACTCTTCTGAGCTTCTGCCAGAGGGCAATGACTTTATATATTGGGAGAGGAAAAGTGATTGCTCCAGGCTCAGTTATCTGGTTCTTGACTGTTTAGTGTATGATGCGTCTAAAAAGAAGTTAGAAACTTATATGGCCAGATTTGGAAAGCGTGTCTGATTTTTTGACTACAAAGTAATTTCCTTAAGAGGAAACATCTTATTTGATATTCTCCAATGGTCCAAATGTTTTTCCATGTTAGTTTGCTGATAGATCAGAATGTAAATGCAGAGCTTTCTTAAATCAACATAGAAAATAATTTTATTAAAATTATTTAAATTAATTTTTGGCAAGAACAATAAAAATCCATAAATATTTAAAGTATTAAAAGAAAAAAAATCTTATTTTTTCACTTGAGATTACTTTGTGGTTGCAATTAGAGAGCCTGGAGTTTGAGTTAAGAGTCTGAGGGTTGTACAATTTATGGAATTTCCTGGGAATTTCTTGTCAATTCATAACTGTAGGCAAATGAAACCCAGGATCCCAAGTCTGAATTCAGATTTATCATTTCACATTGCCCTAGCATGGGGTGAGTCTGAACACTTGCAAGTTTCTAACTTCCATGCTCAAGGGCCTCGATATGTGGATGGCTTATTACAGAAAGGTGAAGTTCAGTGCTCTCCGTGTCTCTATGGAAGTGCATTATCCTCTGACAGAGAGGTTGCACAGAAGAGATGCATCAGTTGTGACCAAGCAAAATTAAACTAATTTCTGTGACCTTCTCCTTGCAAGATTTCCTGCATTTCTTTTAACTGAACCTAATGCCATGTATGTACACTTATATGAAAAGGTCTTTGCAGCATGGACAAACTTGCAGTTTAAGTCCTCAGGAGGTCACATCCTGCTATTTCACCCTGCTTTTGTCTGGGACACACTGCACTGATGTGCTTGTGTCTTTGGTGTAGATTTGTCCTGTCCTCTGGCCTAACCCTCATGGATTTTATTTGTCCAAACTCTGAGCGTTCCCATGGCAAAGATACGAATGATACAATGGTTGTTGTGGAAGACAGAATAATCTTGAAATTGTGTTACCTGTAGCTTGGACAATATGGCAGTGTTTTGGTCTCAGACTTTTCCAACTGGTTAGGAACGTGTCATGTTTACATTGATTGTCTTCAGTTTTTGACTAAACTCACTGATTTTCACTGTGGTGTGGTTTCCAACTTGGGAATCTGCTGTCATGAAATAAAAAAGCTGTTTGGGGCAGCGATGACCTTCAGAGTTTGGGGTCTGGATATGATCTTGATGTGTGTCTCAGCTGAGCAGGTTATTTAGCCTTTAGGCTACAGCTTCTCCGAATGTAATGTTGTTTTCCTGAGTACCAAAAAGCGTAGCATGGGTGGATAAAAATCCCTATAGAATACAATCAATGGACATTGTATGGAAATTTGGGTTTGCTTTTTTTTAACATTTGTATATTTTTCTTTAAAACAGTAAGTGCTGAGGCCTTCCTCAGAGTTGTAAAGACTGTAGGGGCTGATGTTCAAGCTAGCTATTCAGTAGTGCTGTTGGGGTTAACTTAGTGCATTACCACAATAAGTGTATTTTGAAAGGAATGCAGGAAAGAAAAACAAGAAAGAAAGATGACTAAATATTGTTGGCACTTGAATAAAACAAAAAACATAGAGTAATAATTTCCTCAGTCCCTGCAGTCATTCTTGAATTTTTAATATTGCTCTGTTTATTGTACCTTTACATTGCAGTCATGTTGTTTACTAAATAATTTCAGGCCATTGTAGTTGGAGAATGATGGCTTCCCAGAGTCACATTTTCCAGACGTCAATAAGTGGTAGGAGCTTCTGGCTGGGTTCTGTTCCTGGTTGATTCATTTGATTGTAGGCTGTCAAGTTTGGGGGATTTTTAAATAATTTTTTCAATTGTGAGGTTACAAATGAGTCATTCTGAAAGGTTTCCCTTCTGGTGTTTTTAATGTCTGGGAAAAGTAAATCTAAAAAGGTCTTTATGTTTTTTCCTCACTCCTTTATTACCAGATCTTAGAAGTGAAAGCCCTTTTACAATTACTTTTAAGGTATCATTAAGGCCCTGTAAATATATTTAATCAAAATTTTTAGAAATTGTATAAAGTACAAGCTGTACCGACATTTCAAAGGCAATATCATGTTACTAAGTTTGGGTAGTACTCCTTTATTTCGGTAGCAGGACCCAGAGAAGCTCATTTTAGGCTCTCTTCTGCCTAGAGGAGCATAAATGACCTAGTACAGCAATCACAGGTCCACCCGGCCTTGTTTCTGAAAGGGGCCAGCATAACAGGGCAAGTAAATACTCAGGTTTTCCCACAATACTTCCCAGCTTCCAGCATGGATCTTTCTTTAGTATAGTAGCCGAGTTATTTTATGTTGTTGAAGGAGAGAACAATAAGGGCCATACACCATACCTCTGGAAACAGGGGGAAAATTACCCATTTGTGTTCACAGTAGGAGATGCCTAACCAAAGTCACTGGTTGTACTTTTAATTTAACTCCATTGTCTTGATGAGAGGCGTGATGTTTCCACTTGTCTTTATGTTAGCCATTGTTTTCACTTAGTTGCTTTTGACACTTCCTCTTATGTTTCAAATGCTCGATGTGTGTTGGCTGTATTTCATGCTTCTGCTGCAGTGTCTTTTGCACAGAGAAATCCAGGCACCGTGGAGATAGATAGCTAAACTGCGTAATCTCCCGGTAGCATACTGCATCCTGCTACTTGTAGGCCGGGTCCTATGTTCCTTGCTCAATTTTCACAGTCTTTACAAAAGCAATTTTCCTTTGACCTATATAGGTGTTTGCTTGAGTGAAAAAGGAGTTCAGATGCCAGATTCAGTGCACTCGTGGCTGAGATGACAAATAGACTGAGAATGCTATTACAGCTGGGGTTATCAGGTGGGAAAGATAAGATTCCAGTTTTGCTTACATATTTGATTTATATGCACTCATATCTAATTTTTAGAGAAATAGATATATGTTAACTGTAAGGAAAATGAGAGTTAATACTCCTCCTTTTTGCAGAATATACACAGGACTGTGAAAATTATTCTACTCCAATGAGTTTTCAGTTGAATCCATGGATCGGGATAATTTGCTGGAACGTTTTTGACCAGCTAAGGCAAGAACCTCTGGACTGTTGGCTCTGAGCTGAGCATCCTTTTATAATGGCGAGAGTAGGTGGCTATTCTAAGATCATAGTTGATTCTAAGATTTTGAGACTAGAAAGGACCTTTAAGATAAGGTAGTCTGCTCTTTTGTGTAGCACAGGGAGTGGGTGGATCAATGTGTTAGCAGTGGCAGTCCCTTCAAAGAGAAATTGCTTGATCTGAGTTTGTTTTCTAGGCTGGAGCATGGCACAAAGCATCTCTTTAAAGAAGGCTTTCAGCAATTTATATTTAAACTTTTGTGAAAGAAATTATGCATGCAAGTAGAAATCTATACACTATGCCTATGTAATTGGAACAGTAACATAAAATTACATTAAAGGAGGAAATTCATTATCATGCAAGTAATCAGGTACTGCAAGCTCATGGTCATTAGTTTTAACATTCAAGAAGGAGAAATCATACTTCAGGAAGTTGCACACAAAGAGCAATCTCAAAGAGAGCTTAAAAGTACCTACAACTAATCTAGCACAAAGAATTAAGTATTTCTCAAAAGATACTGTATTTAAAGAAGTGAGCACTGCAAAGGGGTGGTGGACAACAACCAGGAGTGTAAGTCTATCATGAATCCTCATGATAGCAGAGAATCATCCCCAAAAGAACCTTAAAGGTCATCGATAAAAATCTTAAAAATCAATTTTCTGAGTGTCGTGGAATGACTGAAAGAAAATCAAAGTATACTTAATATGCTGACATTGCTTAACACTAGATAAGACTTTTCCACCTAAATATAAAGTATGCTGAAGTCTGACAGAGGAATATTCCTGTAAACCTGCAAATACATATTTAATAATCAAGGCATGGTGTTACACATTTACTGTATGAACAAACAGCTGCCACATAATGTCCTCGGTACTGCTGAAGGGAGCCTATGAATTCTTCTTCATCTTTCTGATTAGAGTGAAACCAGACATAGTCATTATAACTGTCTGCAAATGAATGCTTTTAAATATACCTGCTCTTTCTCTGGCTCAAATCTTCTCTGGCTTATTTTAATCTTTATCCATATCTTGGTCAGGCAGAATAAGGATATTTCTTTTTTTTTCTGTGATGGCTCACAGGAACCAGGGAACCTTTTAGCTTAAAGAGGAAGAACTGACCTAGTTATAGGATGTTATTTATCTCTAAGGGATTTCTCCTTATTTAGTATCTGCAATATAATGAAGAATTTTGTCATAGATGCTATACTTTGTTTAGAAGTCACAAAAGGAGAATAAAAATTACTATATTTTGGGGAGATATTGGAACTTTTGTTCTTTTGAATGATATATATATATGTAACAGTACAATAACAAATACTGAGTATAGCAAGAAACTTTAATACAGAACGTAGAGAACTGCTGAAAGGAAGAATCACCTTTCTCTTAGCATTTCTAGGCATTTGTAAGTCTCAGTTCGTCAGTTCAAACTGCTTGAATATAGGTAACTACCAGGAAGAAGAGGGACAGTCATTTAAAAAGTATTAAGCATAAGCAATGTTTTGCTTTCTCTGCTTTGAAATATTTTATGTGTTTTTCCTAGGGCAGTAGAAGCTACCTCGTATAAAATCTCTGGTTTGGCCACAAATGTAAACACTTTTAAAACTAAAAATGTGATAGATTGGTGAGTTACCTTATCGTTACACTTGAATTCCAGCTGGAAATGCAGAGGAACAGATCAGACATTGTCCTCATGATTTTCCAACTTGTTTTTCAGCTTTTCCTCCCCCATGTTTTATTTGAGCCAGCTCTCTCAACATTTTAGACAACCCACTCCTTTTTTCCGGAACTATCAGAACAAATAGCTTCAGGTCCAGTCAACACAGTAGCTTGAATCTGCTTCTGGGCGTCCCCAGTTGTTTCAGAGAATGGTGCTGTAAGTAGTTGTCGTGATGTAATTCCAAATAGGCTCTGTTCACAATCCATGAGATTTTAAATGATTCTGTATTTTTTTGTTACCATTAGCTATTTTGGCTATCCCTGTTAGCCATATAGCTCATCCATCCCTTTCTGACTGTGGTTAAATTACTTTTTCAAATATGCCTTCTGGAAGCGCAGCCTGGCTTTTCACAGTGGGGCAGCAGAGCCAGTACAGTTCTGCTGTGCCAGTGCCAGAACGGTGCTGCTCCGTGAAGTTGTGTTGATTCTCCTGCCTGGTGACAAGGGGGAGACAGGTCCCCGAGGAACAGATGAGTCGATGTTGTGCCGTGGACATTGTTTCCTTCTAGTATATGTGTTGTGGAAGAGCGATGTCTAGGTAGGAAGCTTCTTTTTTGCTAAATGTGCTAGCTTGTTGTTTGAGCCATGCATAAATGGGGAGTTTGCTCCTGGGAGAATGTGTTTCTTTCTGTTTGCCCAAGTGTCAAAGCTGTCGAGTGGTTAATGAAATGCAGTGTCAACAGCACCTTTAGGAATGGGAAGTTTAGAAACAATAGTGACTCTGCTGACGCGTGTTCTCCTTCTCTCTTCAGCTAAAACATGCTTCAAGTGAAAGATAGCTATGGGGGATGAGGACGGTCTGGTTTTTACCTGCCAACACATCAAAGACTACATATGGTGGGGTCAAACAAATGGGAGCAATGGAGGTTGCCAGAAAATTCATAACATCAGAAACACCATGTATGTCAGGAAACAGTTAATATTAAAATGATTGATTCAGTCTTTGATGTTCCTCATACTATACAAGTCAGTAAATAAGTGAGATATGGAAAGAATTAAAAGAAAGCAAAAGAAAACACTGGTCCATTAGCACATGGAATGAAGGGGGAAAAGTTATGCTTTTATATTCACCTGTAACTCTATCAGAGAATGCCAGACAATAATTCATCTCTAGCTGCCACATAAAAATATCTTCAACAAATATAGTGTTAGCTTCCCAGAAAAACACTAATCTTTAAGACAACAATAAAAGGGCAAGGAAGAGAGGAAGAATGGTTGATGTATGAGTAATGTGCAATATATTGTACATGCTGGATTTTAAAACCAGTTAGATCACAAAAGGCATATATACCAAAGCCAAGATCTTCAGGAAGAGGAACCTAAATCCTACTTAGATCTCTGTGTGTTCTAATAATTGGTCAGTGCTCCTGAAAATCAAGTAGGTACCCGAGTCTGTATTTAGCAGCCTAAATTTTAGGTTTTCTTCTATTTTTTTAAGTATAGTGGTCTTCATAACTCTGCACATATACAATTATGTTTGTCTAGTTGACACAGAGGCACTTTGAATCCTAAAAGGGATGGGAATGCCCAATGAAGTGGCTATAAATGTGTCTATTTCAGAGACTGAATGATAGTGAAAAGAACAAGAGAAAGAAGTCAGGCTGAGTACGGCATAATGTCAGGGTAACTCCGTGCCAGACTGAACTTACATGCAGGAAAGACCCCAGGCACATATATATGCTTTCAGAAATAGAAGTGGTGTAAACAGCTTAACTAGAAAACATTTGGGGTACTTGAAGTACAATTCTGTTTCTTTTGAGGTATCATAGTGGTTTGAGTGTTTAGCATGGGTGAAGTTCAAGAGTGGGTACTGACTTCCAGCTTCCATTAATGTATGGAAAACTCCAGTGTTCATCTGTGTTTCTCTTTGTCGCCCTGACAGTCTGCTTTCCCTTACCTCTGGCGCAGTCTGTTGCCAGCCCTCCTGCATGGTTCAGTATATCATCTTCATCATTTTCTATCTTCCCATCTTCTTCATTAATGAGACGTTTCTGAGGTATGTGGTTTTGTCCCCTTTATTCAGCCAACTTGATGCCTCCTATGCATCAAAAAGTGCCATCAAGAGTCTCAGCAGTAAACAATGGGCTGTCGCCGAGGTATTTTCTTGAAGAGGTTGACCTGATGGTACCAGAATGTATCATTCTGGTCTGGTATACAGGCATGCACTTAATAATATGTGTGCAGGATGAGTATTTACTCTTTAGATTTATTTGAGATATTTAGTTACCTAATTTTACTGAGTACAGTCATTTGCCTCCAACCCTGTAAGCGTAATGCAATCTAGCGTACTTAGGTACTTTGAATGAAGCTGTTTGAAAATATGCAGTCAGCCAGCTGGATTTTTGAAAAGAAGTGAAGGTGTAATATTCTTCAAATTTTAACTACTTGCACAGAGACTAAAACTATTTTAGAACCAGCAGAGGTTACTGCATCTTTGTAGAAGTGTACAAGGGCTAGATACATTGCCTCCAGGCACAGCAGATGGAAAGCACCCAGCAGGGGAATTTGGGAAGAGTAACCAATACATGTTTTGCAGGTATTTTTGTGCTCTTTGTTCCTTTCAGTTCTTCCCAGTTGAGTCAGTTCCTAGGGCTTCAGGGCTGCCAGAAAGGGACCACCATGTTAATATGTAGCTTTAAAAAAAACCCCAACCAACCAAATGTGCCTATTTTACTATGTTTTTCTTTTCTCTACCTCTGAGGTGTCATCTTGCTCTTTCTTGCTTAGCTGTCATTTCGTGTCCTTTACTCCTGAGGAGAGAAATACCTTAGCCTTCCAGGTATTCCTGGCCAAACCAAATACTATTGGCACCCTGACATTTTTCTAGCAGCCCAAACCATACCAAACATCAGTGCTCTTCCTTGCCACATTCTGTGCTAATGAGTGCCCCACAAGTGGAGGATGGAGGAAAATCTTATTCATATCACTTTGATTTGCACTGTTTTCTTACCTGTGCACTGGAACCCCCAAATTTCTCACTACCTATTTCCCTGTGAGCATGGAAGCAGAAGTGTTTACAAGCGCAAAGTAAGCAAGGCTATGGTGCAGATGTTGCATTTATGCTTTTACCTATCTAGACTCTTCCATGGCTTCTCAAGCTCATGTTTTTACCACTGATAGTAAAAATACTGTTACTGCTGTGCCCAAGGCTTCACCCAGAGCACATGCGACGTCTTTTTAGTTGCATGGTTTTATCACTAAGTTACCCTGAATCCGGTGCAGAGGCTGTCTAAGAGCCTGCTTGCTCTCTGCTCCCTGCTACAAAGAACAGCTGAGGTGCCTCTCTGGACTCCACAAGCTTAGAAAGATTTTTGCCAGAAAAAATGCTCTATTTTAAGGTTTTGAAAATGTATTGACTTAAGGAGTTACACTTAATGCTGCTTTCTTCTTCACTAAGCATCAGTAGAAATGCTTTTGTGAAGGAGAAATCTAACGATCTTATTGCAGGACTTTGAAAGATAATTGAGTTGTCTACCATAAACTTATGTCTCTTATTCATTCCTGTTGAAAGATTGCAAATTTTATTCGGTGTGAGCTAGTTCTTATGTAAATTGTAGTAAATAATATATGAATGTATAGGCCAGCTAATGTAGGACTATACAGTGTTTGGTTTTGAAGAATTGTACACACTTCCCAATGCGAAGGCATGAAGGAGGAGGGAGGAGCAGTTAGTATTTCATATCCATGCATTGCAGGAAATAAAAGTTACAGCTCTAGTAAAATTCATATGCTAGACAACTGTAGAGCTGAAGAGACAGAGAATCCCAGAGGGTTAACTCCTTCTCACCTAAGCAAAGTAAATTATTTGACTTTTTGAAATGTCTTCTGAAATGTAATAAAATCTGAAGGGGGTAAGGATCTTCATCTCATTAATACAGGGTCCCAGAAAATGTCATTTTCTAAGCTGCTTTGGGAAATGGGATTCTTTTCAGATTTCAGCGAATAGTTCGCAGTCACAGTGCATTACTTTAGCAGCACATTTCTCTTCCTTACACATTACATGCAGCACAGTTTAAACAGTAGAGCGAGCTTATTTTGGCTTCATTCCTTTATATGAACAGAGAGAATTTTGATTTGCTATATATTTCACTGCTACTGTAGATTCCCTCTCCTTCTTAAATGGTAGTTTATTAAGATTAAGTGCTTTCTTATGTAGATGTATTGAAAGGACCTTTGATTTGGTTTAAATTAAATTTGATTCAATTAAAATGTAAGATAGATTGAAGCACTTTCGTGAAGAGAAAATGAAAAAGGCTCCGTGAAAGAGAACCAAAGCTACAATAGACATGGAATCCAGAGATTGCTATCAGATAGGCAGGTTTTGAAAATTGGATACCAGAAACATTACTTTCAATGAAGAGTGTAACCTTGTGGTATCTAGGTGGAGTACACAAAGAGTGAATCACGTGGCTCATACCCTAGGAAATTATCCAAAGTGACTGACTGCTTGGGTCAGGTCTCGTTAGCATTCAGCAGG
>NW_009258661.1:3343523-3395182 GCF_000687185.1 Egretta garzetta
AGGACTGCTTGGGCACGAAGAAAGAAGAAGAGAAAAGAAACATGAAAGGAGAGATTAAAGGAGGGGAATGAGACAGGAAAGAAAGGAGGATTTGTGACAGCGTTTTTTCTTTGTACTCTCCTCGATCCATGTTAAATCCATACACCAGGATGTCCTCTGGACAGGGCAAAAGTGTGTAGCTCACCTGCACTGAAATCACTGCTGGAGACCTCTGAAAAATTTGCCTTGGTACTGAACCTTCAAATGGGTTTTCACCGTCACATGGAGGGGTTTACAAGCTGCCTTTAGAGTTTAGAGCCACCATGAGCGGTGGATTTGGGGTCCAAGCATTTCACTAAAAGTTGTTCACTAAAATGGTAGTGTGAAGCACCCCAGGCTGTGCCAAGGGTGTGTTACAGCCTGGAGAAAGGAGCTGAGCCTCTCCCTGGGAGCTGGCCCTGACTTCCAGCCCTGGCAAGGCAACTTTCCAAGGTCAGAGTCCTTACCCACTACTACAAAGCCACCATTTTTTTCCACACAGACCATGTCACATTTAAGCAGCTTTTGGTCATTTCCAACACAGGTCAAATTTAAATCAGCAGTCTCGAAATAGGAAGTATTTTATTGTGAATAGCCAGAGCTGCTTAGCTCTCGGCAAAAAGTTTAGAAAAGCTTTTTTTTATCCCCTTTTTTTCTTTTTCATCGCATATGTATGCTTCATTTCAAACCTGGAAATGCGTATAGCTTTTGCATGCAGTGGCTTTATATATGATTTTTTACCATTAAGTCATTTTATGATTGTAAGTCAGTATGATCAACTTAACGGTGACTTCTGTTTAGCAATACAATACTAACAGGCCACCAAAGAAACAGTTTGTCTTGTCAGTTATGTATAAACTGTCTTCTCACTTACATAATTGAAACTCTTAGAAATGCTTTAATTTTTTTTTCAGACTCTCAAAGTTAGATATTTAAATTCTTCGCCCTGCTTTAAAGATTTTCTTTTCTTCTTTCTGAGTCAGAGTCACAAAGATCAAGTTTAATGTTAAAATACTGATTCTAGAAACAGTGATCTGTAAGAAAGCCAATTTCAGCATTTTGTCTTGATTTAGTGAATTGCATTTAGATATTTTGCAGTCTGTTTATTGTATGATATCACATAGCAAATGTAATCGTCTGATCATGTTGACTTAGATTTGACGTTTTTCATATTTATGAAGTTATTTGAACTTAAACAAGTTTTTCCTCCGTGCTGCTTGGTGGCAGGTGATAAGGGTTTGTCCCTTAGTTTGTGTTAGGGACAAAGCATCGATTTAATGCCATAGTTTGAAAAATACATTTTTTTAAAAGAAACACAATGGGATTCTGACTACATTTGCAAAAGTAAAGGAAACAGTAAAATTCAATTTTAAAAAGGAGCCACTAGATTCAGATATGCATACTGTTCTTGGAATAAGTGCACAGATATGTGCCTTTCTTAGGAACACTCATGGTATGTTTTCTGAATGCACATTAGGAGGACTAAATAGACTGTGGAAAAATCTATTAGGTATTATATAGGTCCATAATATGTAATGCGCATTTCTGTTAATTGATGTAGCCAATGTATGGTATAATAGCTGCAAAGGAACTGTTATGGTGCATGCTGTGAAGGCATATTAAAACAATACAAAATACTCATTTAAATTCTAATAAGTCCTTTAACATACAGCAGTATCGGATCCTAGAGCACGTCTATGATTTTCCTGTCTCAAAGGGACACATTGTATGTTTTTATTTCTGCAATATTAGTAGAAAAGAAATTATGAGCCTGAGTACTGCTAGTGTATGGGCTATACTATGTGTATACTTATTGGTTTCGTGTCAGGTAATATGAGTTTATTTTAGGTTAAAGCAGGTTGAATAATCTTTGTGCTTTTAATATGAGCAGCTAAACAACAGTTTCTGATAGTACAGTGCCGTTAACGACTTTGAAGCATTTTTGCTGGTTAAAAAGCTGTCGTGTGTTATTCTTTCAAACACCTGAATTCCTACTTGTCCATGTAATTCAGTGCATTTCAAGAATGTGAGATGTCCAGAGCTTTTGACCTCAGTAAATGCAATAACACTGGATAAAGAGTTTTTCAACTACCAGAGACCAAAACTTGGTGGCTAGTGTAAAGTCAGATACAATTTATCTGTGGCACAAAAGGAAAAATGGGCACTGAACAAGAAAGGTTAATAAACAAAGGTAAATACAAAGGGTGTTATTTCCCTCGTATAATCCTCTGCACAGTAGTGTATCTTAGAGAATATGATGCCCAGAAGCAGTGATCACAAATTAATCAAATATCACCTGAAAAGTAGAACTAGGGCTAAAAAGGACAGAGCTAATAAAGCAAAGGGTGAGATGAAAGATTGCATAGAAAATGTTGTTTGTCGATTAGAATACAGCAATAAAGATAAGGATGAAGTGTGTTTTAAAAACTGCAGTAAGTTCATATCTCACAAAGAAATACTGTGATATTTTTGTAGTTCATATATTAAAAAAAAAAAAAAAAAAAATCTCCCTTTAGGGATTTACACTGTAAAACCAAAGAACTAATCCCTTTACAGTGGCACCATAAAGGAGACCTCCTAATCCTTGTCAATGACTGTGTATCCAGTTATTGTATCAGTTCAGAATTTTTTGACAAACTCGCCTGCAGCCAGACTTGTCGAGAAACAAGATAGTCTTGGATGTCTTGAAACAGGCCATAGAAAAGCTGCTCTTACAGTATGAAACACTGTCTAGACCCTTTGAAAGTTCATCTGATGAATTTCATTTTATACTAAAGAACCATTGCTACTTAGCTGCTACCTCCCATTTGTCTTGATTGTACCACAGCAAGACTGAAAGTTCAAAGGTGTGTATCAGAATCTAGAGCAGTGGCAATTCTTCGAGCTGAGTTGAAGGTAGACCTTCAGGCAAGATTTACAAACGTGTTTTCCTGGAGCTCACTTTTCACACTCTTCAAATCATTAATAATTAGATAAGTTGTGTGTGAAAAGCTTAACGTGAGAATAATTTGTGCAGCAGATGATCTTTCCTGCATTTGACCCCATTTTGCTTTTACTGAGTGGAAAGAGTTCAGATAAATGGATCAGTTTTAAAAGGACAAAAGATAATTTGTGCCGGAGCCTGAGTCCAATCCAAGGTGACATTTTCAGAGTCCTCCTCCTCTGAAAATACAAACCCTATCTCCGTATTTGATTTCATAGGAAAAGTGACCCACATCTGCTGGAAACGTGCTCTGGTAGCAGCAAGCCTGGACAAGAATTTTCCCTAGCTTGAACAAGCTCATTTCCGAGCTGGGATACTCACTTCAGTTTGGAAAGAAGGGAAAGGTCTTTGCTGGTCTCTAACGATGCCTGTCCTCTGCTGTCACTTTCCCTTCTGTGTCTTGTCTTTCCTCCTACAAATTCTTCTTAACTTTTAATAGGAGAATATTGAGGATATTGACAGAAAATGTGTCTTCCACAAACGTTGGATGCTGAACAGTCCTTTGTGTTGCCTTTTTATTTCTGCACTGGGGACAAGCCACAAAATGGGGCTTCTTGCTCACATAAAAAAAAAACCAAAAAACCAAACAAACCCAAAACCTCTTTGCAAGTTCTAGCTATTTCCTTTGTCCCTTCTTTTATGGCCCAACAGAGTTTTTCTGCTTTATGCTGCCCTGCTGATATGCAAGCTGTCAAGCATTACCACCTCTGTCTCTAAAAAAGAGCTGATACCACATGTGAAGGGGAACAGGCAAGTGCTTTCTACCCAGTGAGCAGAATGGAAAAGGGATCACCATGGCAGCGGTGTCATTAAGTGCAAAGCCTCTTTTCAATCATTTTCATTATATACCAACTCCCCAACACTATACTTTTCCCCTAAAGGTGGCAACTGTATTGCACGCTGGCTGCAAGGCACAGGTGCCAGGTTCAGAAATGCATTACGGGGTTAGCTTTGAACCCAATAAAAATATGATCTTGTAAGATCTGTGCTCCAGGCTTTAGGCTGGTGCAGTGAAGGATGTGGACACGGTTTATGGGACTGGTGTCAGCTTACACGACTGCTGGGTTGCCTTCCCCATTCAGGTAACATGGGGGTTTTTTCTTGTCCAGTGATTCAGTGTCTCTTTTTCCCAGCGAGACACAGCAAGGGAATAAGTGCATGAGTGAGACACCTTAGGAAGCGAATGCACTTACATTTCTCATAAAGTCCTGGAACTGCAATAGGTTTGAGATAATTACACTACTATTATGCTTGATTGCTTAAATATACTTTAAGAATTCATAAACAAGCATAGACTCCTCATGAAATAATAATGAGATAAACATGGCAGATGCATATTTCCATTTCAGATTTAGATGAGGTGCCTCTGAGTTCAGTTCGTCATTAATTTTACTAAAATACAGTATATGTAATTTGGCTGTTTAGATGCAACATGCTTCGCTGTGCATTCTGGCCTGCTCTCTATACATTGCCTGAATGTTACTCACACTCGACCCCCTCCTCTGTGTCTCACTGCATATTTCAGGCAGACTCCGCTGCGTGTGCGCCTGTCTGTTGTGCTGCTGTTCCTTAGTTACTCTTGAGCATTTTATTGGCTCAGACTTTAGACTGAAGCGACTGTGCAACCTGAAGGATACGTATCTGTTACTGAATCTACAGGGAAGTGATTGATCTCATTCTGTCCCTACTTCCATGCTGCCAAAGCCTATACCAACATGCAAAGCAATGGCTTCATCCCGTAGTGTGGCTTTTGCTCATTAATGAAGCTTTTATTTTAGCTCAAATAATAGAAGAGTAACAGGAACTCAGCAGTCTCCTGTGTTCTTTACCTCCTCAACAGGTTTCCAAATTGAAAGGAGGCTGCAGCAAGGTGGGGGTCAGCCTCTTCTCCCTGGTAACGGGCAACAGGACAAGGGGAAATGGTCTCAAGTTGCGCCAGGGCAGGTTTAGGTTAAACATTAGGAAAAATTCCTTCACAGAAAGGGCTGTCAGGCTCTGGAATGGGCTGCCCAGGGAGGTGGTCGAGTCCCCATCCCTGGAGGTATTTAAAAGAAGGATAGACGAGGTGCTTAGGGACATGGTTTAGTGGTGGGATGGCAGGGTTCGGTTAAAGGTTGGACGTGATGATCTTAAAGGTCTTTTCCAACCTAGACGATTCTGATTCTATGATTCTATCTGTCTCTCCTTCTTGATTTCTTCAATGGTAGTGAGTGCAATGAACCACCACTGGAATTCAATTTTGTCACCACTGTCTGAACAAGAGGACTAAGTCTCTTGGGGACTATAAAAGGAATATAAGATGCCCTTTCTGTTGCGCTAGGAAGGCCATGCCATGTCTTCTCTTGGGTAGGGTGCACCTTTTCACCTAATGTCCTTAAAGATGGCACCATTTTAAGGGAAAAGAAAAAAACAAACCAAAACAAGCAAATTGTGTAATAACAGTACCACAAGGAAAGTGAGCTCAACACTGGTCAAAGAAAACTCAAATTTGGTATTTCCATGTGAGTCTTCTTAATACCTGAAATGAAGCAGATAGAGAAAATGTACTGTTGTTTCTATTTAAAAATGAACAGCAATATTACTATTCATTTTTATTTCAAGGAAGAAATAACTGCAGTAACCTAGTGTTTGATAGCTCTTGGCAAAAGCTGTTTTCTTAAAACAGTAACTGGTATTGCCCAAGGAAAATAGAAAAGCTTCTCAGTGAACCAACTGAAATGTACCTGTTGCTCTAACAAGCTTTCTGCATATCAGTGAGCAGAACAGGAAAACTTACGGCTTGAAATTTCCTCTAAAAGACATGTCAGTGGGATAAGCCAGGTATCCATCACCAGTACAACACGTAAGTAGCTCAGAATGCTTTCCTTCTGTCAGAATCATGAGGCATGGAGCGCATCTAGGGATTCTTTAGTATTACCAGTGCTTGAGAACAAAAATTACAGATAATTTTCCTTTCATCTCTTCTTCCCCATTTATATTTCAGGGTCATCATCATCCCCTTAAAATCAGGACCCCTCCCTGTAGCAATATGCTAAGATTGCTCCTATTTTCTTGGAGGTAATGCTATGAAATTACTTACGGTCTTTTGGTAATCTACGCAGTCTTGTGGATGAAATCATATTTTTCCTAGATAGATTGCTATCCATCAGTAGACAGCTTTTCTGCCATGTTCCACAAGGTTTACTGAAAACTCTATGAAATTCTTTTAATGTGCCATAAACCTAGTATTTGTTTTTAATGTATTTTCATGTCGCCTGTATGTATAGTAATCAGCTGTGTTTAGTTGTCAAGTATCAGGGATGACTTCATCCCGTGAGGATTGAGAGATCTTTAAAACAAGTTATGGTGGGTTTAAAAAAGGGAAAAAAAAAACAACACCAAAAACCTCTATGTCTTTTAGTAAAATTAGCCAACTTTATTTTCACATTTTAATAGAACAATTACATGTAGTTTTCTACCCTCTCAATCAAAACAAACAAGCTGGTGCCAGTATCTACCTGGCAAATATTCATATAACAATTACAAAATGCTAGAGAAAGTGCTCCTCTCATTAGCCGAAGAACAAGGAGTGCTATTAGAATATGGAAAACATTATCCTCTACGCAGTACCTTCTACACCTATTTACCTTCAGAATACTTTTTTTTTTTCTTTTTATTTTTCCTGATTTCCAGCATGGGTTTCAGGAAGACGATGTATAATCTCATGAATAAATGGGTATTCATGTTCAACAGTGGTTATGAGGCTCTGTATAGCGCTAAACAGCATGAAATGCTTGTAACAGGAAAGGTTAATGAAGGCATAGAGAAATGAAGTTATTTGCTAATGTCACACAGCTAAGTTTATGACAGAAGAAATAAGTTGAAGGAAGATTGCTTCATTTCTTGTCAAATATCTTAATCACAGGATTATCGCTTTTCTTTTGGGATGTAACATAGAACATGTTGCATTAACATTTTTTAGCTATTGAGGTTTAGGTCATTAAACACTAAACAGTCCATATTTTTGAAAGGGCGGAACTAAAAGCACTCAAGCAGTTCTTTTGCATCCTCAGCAAGAGACAGCCCAATACCAATACTTGTAATTGGAACAGAACTTGTTTAGACAGAGAAACATGCAAACCAAACAACTCTGGTTTTCTGCCCATCAGGAATTGTATGTCAGCCTCCATTCAAAAAATTCTCCCAAACTTTGCAAAGAGGCTACTTAATCACACGTGATTATGGGCAACAGCACTGAGTTCTGCTGAGTGGAAGTCGATTGCACTTTGTTACTTTCTTATTTTAGTATTTATAATCCATGACATGGATGGACATTGATAATTTCCATTACTTGGTATATATATACACATTCCCTCATTTGCACACCCACACATAAGTGTATGTTCTATTGTTAATCTCACTCCCCGTTCCTAGGCCTCTCACTTCTTGCAGGTAGCAAGGTGTGAATGGATTTTCTGGTGGTCTAATTACCTCTGGTTTTGGTTCTCCAGTATCTTACCAACCTGCCTATTGCAAGAAATTGCTGTGAATGGAAACTAGTGTGATTCATGTAGAGTCTCTCTGTCAGCCCAGGCAGAAGGAAGGCATGCTGGCTTCTTTTTAACGTCCTGACCCTGCAAGTTTAGTAATGGAAGAGGCTCAGAATAACTGAACAGGATGGGTGGGAGAGGAGGGGGAGTTAAAGTAGGTGATAGAGGCTACCTATGCTGTTTTACAGGTTGCTTGTTACATTGGCCTTTCCCCAGTTCTAATGTAACATGGAGGATGGGTGTCCAGGAGGTAGTTTTAAGCCTTTTTTTTTTTTTTTTTTTTTTTTTTTCACTAGAGAATTTTAAGGCCCTATTTCAGTTTTCAAGGCAATTTGAAATGCCTGAAGAGGACCAATTGCGAAAGGTCTATAGTGGTTCAAGTTGAAAGATGTTATCTAAGTGAAGATTGTAGTTGCTCTCCTCTTACTGCTTTAGATAACTTCTTATTTAAATAGACCTAGTACATTTTAATAGGTTTCTGTGCTACCCTTTCATATTTTGATTTTCACTCCAGGCTAATAACTGATTTTTAAAAGTGAGTTTACAAATAAAGTTGGGTGATTCCAGGGTACCCTTGGCTCACTTCATGCTTGGCAAGCCATCAAAAAAAAATTGTCAGGTTTCCAGCAATGGCATACATTTATATGGCTGCCCCTATAAAAATGTGATTAAAATGCTCAATAAGGTTGGGGGTTTGCCCAAAGCACTCTGAATTTCTTTGGCTTAGCATATCTTCACAGTGATATATTTGGCGTTCTCATCATATCCTTTATGCAGATTAAAGGTAAACACATCTTGAATTATTGATCAGATGGAATCGATACTCTTTGAATGTACAATTTTAACAGCTGTAGCTCAGTAGCGTGTGTGTGTTGATATATGTGTAGGTATTTATAGATAGCACACACCTATGTTTTTCTGTATGTTCTCCTGATGCACACATGGTAGATTGTAGATATATCATATCTTATTGGATACGCTCCAACTTTCTGTCTGGTAACAGACTAGTTTGGGTTGCGTGCCACAGAGATTTCATCATTTCCCATCCAAGGGAGGGATTTCACTGCTCAAAGATAACACAGAATCCCAAGTCTGGGACCAATTTAAGGTACAGTGGTTTCCAACACACCAAATGTTTAACTTGAGCTTTTCAGCATCGGTAGCAGAGATTTCCAACAGCCTTTATGGACCTGGCAGGGGTGGAGAAAAGGTGCTTTAAATTGTGACATTTCCATGTAAAGAGATTACTATGAGTCCTTCCTTCAGAACCAAGTGTGTCAAGATGAGAATAATTGCAAAGGACCATTTTCCCAGAGGCTTCTGTTTCAACAGGAATGGCCCGTGAATGGCTCTGGATGGACACAAGATCAACCATACCAAAATCAGCATAAAACGATTTCTCAGCTGCACTGCTTTTGTAAGTTCGAGAGTGCAGAACAAGAGAAAGCAAATTTATGAGTAGCTTTTGTGAGCTGCTTGTTTCAGGAGCTTCTGCCAAACTGTGTAGCCAGCACCATAGCTTGCTTGCTGGGAGGAGGGAGGTTGTGCAGATCCTTTTTCCCCACTAAGGGCTTTTCATCTGGCGGAGCCTCTCTGAATGCAGCTGGGTGCTGCATGGAGCTTCCCAGGATCTGGCTCTCAGGGGCCTGCTTTGGCAAATGCTGTTCAACACTGTCAAAGCACCGTGCGATGGCAGCAGGCAATTCGGTGCTAGAAAAGTCCCCCAGGTTTCAGCGATGTAACGCTTTTATGTATGCTTACCACGTCATCAGGTTTTTTTAATGAGAGGTGCAATCCTCCTTTGGATGCAGTCACACCAACTTAAAACTTCAGGGGTTTTGTTTGATAATATTCTTCTCCTCCTTCTATGAAGAAATGTGATATTTTAAAAACACGTACCATAGAGATACAGTGGATTCTCACTTTACCTACCAATCCATACAGTCAGAACAGCCTGAATTTCTTGTGCTAAACAAGGCCTAATGGAGCAATGCAGTTGTTTCAAATTTTTGGTGATAAAGCATTCTCTTCATCTTCCTTTACTTGCTTCCTGAACCCCTGTAATGTACAATGTATTCATAAAAGGACTGAAATTATGTGGCCGTGGCTGGAAGCTCTGGGAATTAATTGGGATGAGCAGTCTCTGTTTTCCTTTGGAGTCTCTAATACGCTGTTCTGCTCAGGTCCTCACAACACCTCTGCAGTCAAGTTTTAAAACCTGGCTGTTGCCCCTCTTATCGCTGTAATACATAATTATATAAAGGGAAGCTGACAGAACTAATTTGGGCCTTTTCCCTAAAAGCTGTCATCTGGCAATCTTTGTTTAAAGAGTGTGAATGTTATTAATCTTGGTCTTTATCTCTTTTTTATTCTTAAAATTAGTCCAAGTTTGAAGCAATTCTCATGGAGAAGTGAAGATTAGGTCTATGTCACGAGTAGTCAAATTGGTTTATAATTTGCTGCATGGCTTGTAAGGCGATTCAAGTTCTGTGCGGTTATTAACCGTGTGGATTTTTCATCTGGATCATGGATGAACAATTTTGAACATAAATATACATAATATAGATGGAATTTGTCCTTGGTAGATAAAATTCAACCGATGCAGGTAACGCTTGTACTGCTTTGCCCATCTTGCTAGCAGCTTTAGTAGGAAATATTGTGAATTGTCATGGAAATAACTGAGTCTTTCACATAAGATTCATAGCAACAGTGAGGTCCATACTCTCACTTAGCACTTGCAATGGAAATTGAGTATTGCAGGGGTCTTGCAGTGTCTTTTTACTGAGGCATGTATTTTCATCCTGTGTCTAGTTCATGTAATGGTGTAAGCAAAGATTAATTTGACATGCCAGAAGTGGAAAGGCTAGCTACATTTAGGACTATAATCTTCTCTTATAACATATTAATGACAGTTTTATATCTCTGTCAAAAAGAAAATGTACATCTTAATACTCTTAGTGGTGGATAATATTTTATTTATTTTATTAGTAAGACAAAGAACACAAGATGTGAATTGGCATTTCAGCCAATTGTCTTAAAATTACATAGTGTAAGGGTATAATTGTTACCTTTAAAAAGCTAACTGGACTTCTTAATGATGCCTAAAGGTTGTGGTGCCACTTGAAGCAATTACTGTTGTGTCTTTCACTGCTGCCCTTTAGCATTAACGTAGCAAGAGGCCTAACTGAAAAAGTCAGAAAAAAAAAAATTGACGCATTAAATAGACTATTTCTTCAGTTGTTAATTGCTGGGGATTTAGCTGCTGTCTTCATGAGACAATGGGACTCCAAGACCAGTCAGAATAACAACAGGCTTTCATTTTCTTCTTGAAAGTCCTCAGGTTTCTGTATCAGCTCAACTTCTTACAATAGGTAGTAAAGGCAAAATGCCGAGACAAAACCAGTTGTTAAAGAAATATTTACTTAACACCTTAATGAACCAATCCATATTTGAATATTTTAGATCAAGGTTTTTGGGAAGATTAATCCTAAATTGCCTTCAAGTTTTTTGAGAAGACTGAAGGCAATTTCACTTATTTTTTGAATTAAATCTTGAAGGATGCTAATATGGCTGGCTGGAAGACATCAATTCCAAGGTGCACAAAGACACAATACTGTGAAATCAGCTTCATTTTCACTGGAATGAAAAGATCTTTTGAAAGGTTTTACAACATGCAAAAGCAAATAACCTGCTGCACTTCAAAGTTACTAAGCACTTAGTGTGTTCATTTGGCATGAACCAGATTCATGCCCCTGAAAGAAACAGCACAGGGATTTGAAGTTGGGTTTTCTGCATCCTCAATGAGTGTTCTTTGTTTTAAAATGTATACTGCTCTTTTTTTTTTTTTCTTTCTGTATGTTAGCTGCTTAATAAATTTGTTCTTCTACATGCTGAGCATAGGCTGTTAAAGATGTAATGGTTTCTTGTCCTTTGGTAACAGTCAAAGAAGTTTTTCAGAGTGAAGTGTGATCAGGTGAATGGTTTTGCCCATCTTTTTAAGCTTTTCAACTTACTTTGTTTAGAAGACTTTAACTGCCACACTGCCATGTTATAGCCATGTGTGCAGTATTGTGGAGCTCAACAACAATACAATGGCTTTGTTGAGAGATACTGATTCCTTTTAGTTCCTTCAGCTTCCTCAGAGAGTCTCTCTGGACTGAATTTTCTTCTGGTATGCTAAGCTGTAAATCCACAGAAGTTGCTGGAGCACTGTCTCTTCAGTCTTTTGGCCTTGAACCTGAGTTTCCAAGCTGTTAAGGAAAAGAGCACAAGGGATGGGATTTTTTGGAAGCTGTCAGGAAGCAAAAAAATCCCCATCAGGAATCATGTTCACTCTGTAGCTGAACAGTGTTTTTGCCAGGGCATGGGTAGTCTTCTGCACTTGATAGTGATGGGAGCTGGGAAGATCTTCAGTGTGAAGCCAGTATTATCAACTAAGCTGAAGAATAGTTACATATTAGAAATGCTCATGCTCTGTTGTAACTCAGAAAGGGGGTAGTACCCTTATGTGGCTGATTATACTACCAGTTTTGCAGCACATAACTTATAACAGAGAAAATGTATGATATGGCTGAAAAAACGCATATGGGCACTGCCCTTAGCTGCTTACAGCTATGCCACACCAGTTAATATTAATCTCCTAGTAGTTTTAAATTTTGTGTATAAAGTGGGCGCTGCAGAGGGACCTGGACAGGCTGGATCGATGGGCCGAGGCCAACTGTATGAGGTTCAACAAGGCCAAGTGCCGGGTCCTGCACTTATGTAGTATATATCTTAGTGAGACTTGTCACTAATTGAGGAATGAATGATTACAAAATCCTGACTTAAGAAGCTATGGGTCGATTCTCATGGTCAGAACTCTAATATGATGTTCATTGTTTTTGTGGAAGGTTGGTGCTGTACTATGAGAGGAGATGGAATTTATCTGAAAGAGGACAAAGAGTCCTATTCTGCTTTTCCTTAGCATCCTGTAAGTGGTGTTAGTTCAGTTTCTGCAGATTTCTTGTCAGGGCAGGCTGCCTTATAAGATGGCTAGATCAGCCCGGGCCCTAATTGTCCATACTTAGCTTTATGGTTTCTCGATCATGTTCCCTGTATCAGTCCTTTTCTGTCAGTCTCTTCTCCCTGGTAACGGGCAATAGGATGAGGGGAAATGGTCTGAAGTTGCACCAGGGCAGGTTTAGGTTGGACATTAGGAAAAATTTATTCACAGAAAGGGTTGTCAGGCTGACAGGTTGTCTGGGCTGCCCAGAGAAGTGGTCGAGTCCCCATCCCTAGAGGTATTTAAAAGAAGGATAGATGAGGCGCTTAGGGACATGGTTTAGTGGTGGGATGGCAGGGTTAGGTTAACGGTTGGACTTGATGATCTTAAAGGTCTTTTCCAACCTAGACAATTCTATGATTCTAAATGCTGAGAGTAGGGAAATGCTAAGCTTATGAAGGTTTTTGTTTTGCTTTATGAACGTAGCATAATGTGTGAGGAAGGAGAAACAATAGGTCAGTAAGAATTAGGACTGGACCAAACCACATTGTCTCAATTAGGCAGTGTCAGCCTTACTGGCTGCAAAGGGGAAGACAGGGGGTTGCACAAAAGTGCAATGCCAGCATGGTACAATTTGGTGCAGTACATGTGTATCACCCCCTCTGTCAGAGCCCTGCCTACATTTTGTTTGGTACAAATCAAAGCTGGAACTCCACTAAGTTACATGCTGCACAAACACAAAGTGATATAGAAGAGACTGGAAACTAAGTATAAGAAACAAACGTGGCAGGAGAACAGGGCACGGCGGTAAGATGTCATTTGGAAAAAGAGGTATGGCACATGAATGGCAGAGCTCAAATAGACCCTGGCATCCTGACATCCACTCTAACATCTTGTCCCCTTCGCTGCATTGCTCCTGAAAATATCCTGCCCTGAAAAATGGCAGTAGGTGCATACTGAAGTAACCTGTGCCAAGCTAGATGTTTCATTTTATTTTAATTTATAATTCAGGAAACACGTTTTGCAGAAAAATGTCTCAACGGTAATACTCATTACAAGCAGCATGTGCTGTAGGATTCTCATTCTGAGCAGAGAAATACCGTGCTTGCAGTCTGAATCTTTATTGCAGTAAACAACTAACTTAAGTCAAGCTCTGAATTGAATATTTGTCATTACAAATATGTTTACAACTGGAAGAGGCCAGGTAAATAGAAAAAAGATTTCCTTTGTGCAGGACAGGTGATGCCAGTGAAGTATAAATATTCAGCATTCTTGCTCTGATACGTTCTTCTGACTACAGTGACACCTGCTGAGATTATATTGGATTCTTTTTTTACAATATCCTTTTTCTAAATTAATTATCTATCTGTAATCAGTCAGCCATGGCTGCTGTTTGTAAACAACATCTCCTGTACAACTCTGAACAAGTGAATTAATGCCAATTAATTTCCAGTTATATTATTTAAGAGACAGAACGATACTTGGGGCAGTAGTTTCTCTTGCTGTCTTTATGAATAGTCTCTTGAGATCCTTAATGTCCAAGGAAATAAAAAAGAAGCAGATAGGAGGAGAGCAACGTCATATGCTATCTGAAAAATGGTGTCTTGTGATTGTGCACCCTTCTCAGGATGGGAATCTGGAGTTCTGGGTGTCAAGAGGAAAGTTTAAAGCAGTGCTCTCATGGGCTGGAAAACGAGCATGACATTAAACTACATGTAAAGGCTCCCCTTTGAGATAACAGTTGTATTAATAGTCACGTAATGATGATGTCTCTAGTTACAGGTGATCTTTTCTTTTTAAGCAGATGTTTTAGATATTTTTAACTTTACTTTCAGGGATTGTTATTCCTATCAGGAGATAGTCCCGTTTGCAGAGTTTTTATTTGTTGCTGCTTCAAAATAGAGATAGAGTTTTAAATGGGGCCATTGCTACCTAATAAGTCCAAAATGTGACCTGTTTGCCACAGCTGGATGATGGAAGAGAATGTACTGCTGCAGAGCCAGCCAGTGGGTGAGGCCGTGCAAGGATGGCTCCACCTGGGACCTAACCAGGACAGCAAAGGCAGAAGTGCTGGGCTGTGTTGTGTTAGGAGCACTGCTAGGAGGAGATGGAGCGGGCTTGGGATGGGGAGGAAAATCAATAAGACACAAAGCCTTACTGCTGAGGGCGCACAAATAATGGAAAGTGACAACACAATGTAATGAAAAGGAATATATATACATATGTATATATAATTGTAAAAAGCCTCATTAAGATGCTGGAATTTATTGTCATGCTGCCACTAAAAAGCACACTTAGAATTCAAAACAGTCCTCTTGCCAGCCAAAATGAACTGTGCTCTGGAATAATTAGACCATGCTTTTGTGTTTAGTATTTACAAGGCTGTATTAAGCGGCAAAATTAATGCGTTAGCCTTTTACCTTCTGGTAGGTTGGTCTAAAATCATTGCTGGCTCTGTATTTTTTAATTCTTTTTTTTTTTCCTGGCTGGGTAAAAACAAAGTGAGAGGTTTGCTTTGTAAATGTTTGTCTCTATATACCCATCTCACATTCATGCTATTGCCCATCAAGATGTTTAAGACTGGAAAAACATCAGTATCACCATCTTGAGACCAGTGATGGGTCATGTAGGGTTGTTCCCTTTGGAGACATCTTCCTTCCCTGTCTTCAGAGAAGATTCTGCATTTACCTCTTATTCTCATAAGCATCAAACACCCTTCTGATTCTCTGTATCTTGTGGAATGGTTTGCTTACAAAGGGTCCAGAAATACGGTTATCTGAATAGAAACCGTGTATAGAAACATAAAAACCTGTGCGGAAAGGCAGATATATTTCTTGTGACTCACTTGAGCCATGATATTAAGTGGATTTCTATTTATTATTAAAGTCAAGAACAAAAGAGGGATATGAGTCTTTCCCTGGGAAAGAGGAGGAAGAGATGTAAGGAGATCTCATCTGAACAAACTGAGGATAAGGCTGATATTCTTTCTGGTTCTTATTTAAATTAAAAATAATACTTGGGAAACAAAGTTTGAACTGGGCCGTTGTGTGACTACTGTGCTAAAGACAGAATTGTGTGGCATCTATTTTACTCATCGTTAATAAATTATTCCTGCAATATTGTGAGTTTAATTTAATACATACGTCCAAATAAGAATTGTTTTCCAAAATACATTTTAGGCATGTTTTGAGTTACGTACAGCTTTTTTAAATAGGTGTGTATATATATATTTGTGCTGTGTATTTTCCTAGACAGGCCTATTTCCTAGTTTGTTGACAGGGTATTCTTTTTCATCAGCCTTTAATATGCTGACACATATGTATCTCTTACTCCATGCACCAGCTGAGTTGTTCTATCTAAATGTAAAGAGTTTTCCTGGCTAGAATACAGTGCACAGGATGAGCTAAGTCTCTTGGGTCTTGCTCACAATCATAAGCTGACACTGATAGCATTTTGCAGATGGTGCTTGGATGGACAAAAGAAGTGAACATATACAGATCTAATGAACGCACTGAATTGGTTTCTGTTCAGCATTTCTCACTGGACTACCAGAGAAAGGAAATTAAATCAACTCACGACAGCTATCTTGCACATCTCACCTGGGAAGGTATGCATGAGGTAGGACAGGCACTGCTTAACATTAATCAGTCTCCTGAAGTCATTACATTCATGAGGAAATGTAATTCACATGTGATTACTTTTTAATTTACTCTGTAATCACATTCCAAGTGAACAGGGCAAGCTTAAAATGAAATTTAAAAGTCAAATACTGCTTTGTATTAAGAATTCACAATTTTTATATGCACTTAGGTTAATAAAGATTTTACAATAACCATTTGTGACTGAACATATAATTTTTTGATAGAAGCTGGTGCCATACTTTGGATAAAATGTATTTGATTTTTGTCCAAGCATTGTAGTGGACCCTAGGAGTTTCAGGATTATGTTTCATACTAAATTTTCATCTTGTTTAAACTTTCCTTTTTTTAATAATAGAACAAAACAAAATGGCTGTATCTCAGTTTGCATGAATTAATGCATTTTTAATTTCTGCTTTGCCTCTGAGGCAAATTATATGTTTGTTATATCCATCATCAGGAAAGGCAGGCAAGATTTCGTAGTAATAGAACTGAGTTTATAGATGAGAAATGTGGATGTACAGTCACTTCATGGTTCCTCAAGAGTTCCTTAAACTTTTTGTTTTGATCCTAATTTCAGTGAATCCATTATGAAATTCCTGTAGAAGCTGTAAGCTGGGAGCTTTCCAGAATAACAAACCCCCTTGAAATGACCTAAGCTTTTTAGTCGTTCTTAACTCTATGGTTACCGCTTTCATTTTTACAGGATTGTAATCTAACGTGAAGTGGTCAGAAGATAGTTCACTGTTACTGTGTCTGCGTATTGCAAGCTAGAAGGAAGGCTGGGGTAAATGAAAGCCAGTTTACATGGTTTAGTTTAGAAGGCAAAGTGAGTTCTTTCATGTAACACTGGGTTTTTGTTTTGTTGGTGCAGATCTTGCCTTCTGTTCCAGGCAGCCCTGCCTGTGGTGTACGAGTGACCTTGTTATGCTTTTGCAGAGTGTGCAGACCATGATGGTGTATCCCAGAGAGCCCTGATCTTCTAATTCCCTTTGCATGGGGTAGGGACAATGTCAGCAATAGAGAGAGGACAGAAACCGTGAATTCTCCTCTATATGCTCACCAAGCTGAGGACCGAGAGCCAGAGCTCACACTGGTAGTTGCTGTGGATTTGCTCCTTTGAGTTTTCAGGTCCAAAAAATTAAGAGGGACACACTCGTTTGAGCTGGACTATCCAAGCTGTGGGTGAGGGGTGGGCTGGATGGGTGCTTAGTACAGGAAAATGGTTGCAATTACTCTGTTCTGTTTGTGTCCCCTAAAGGAATGAGAACAAAATTTCTTTTTTTTTTCCTTCACAGTTGGCTCTGTGAAAGTGATGATTTGATGCATATGTTCTAACTGATCTCTTGGCAATGAAACACTATGCATTAAAAAAGGTAGCATCCACCTACATACAAATACATGCGGTATAGGAGTTTGGTTCATTTTCTACTGCTTATGGCAGAATACTCCCTGCACTCTTTATTTCTGCACAGAGGGAGAGGGAGATCTTGAATTAAGCTGGAGGAATTTCTGAAACACATGGTGCTGTTGCCTCCACCCTTCATTAATCAAGAAAGGATATTTTGCCACTAGAGCTCACGGATTTCGGAGTCTACCAAAGGTCTTGTGCCCTTTGGTTTGCTTAGAAGCATCTTCTGGAGTGAGAAAATGAACAGGTAAACCTCATCCTGCGGATCGTTGCAGGTTTGGTGTAGTCCTAGTCCTTGTCTTCAGAAGTCGCTGGCTCTCTCACAGCATCACTTGCTTCACTGAGCAGTTTGCACGCCCTGTTTCACTTATGACTATGATTTATATCCCTCTGCCTTCACATGTATCACTCGTAAGGGAAGTATCAAAGTAATTAGGGATATTGCTTTTCACCTAGACCTTTTAGTGGGAGGGAGACTAGTTTGAATTTAAAGGTATCTCTGCTTGCTGCTTACTACTGGTTTGGGGATTTCTGATCCCGGAGCCTGGAAGACATTTGCAGAAAGGAGACCATGCTGCTAACGTGTAAATTGTAAACACAGATTTTTATCTTGTGAAGTATTTCAGTCTTTGCCAACATCAATTTAAAATAGACCTTTTGGTGGTATTTTTTAGTTAACTAACAAAACCTGATTTACCATTTCAAAGAGCCATGATGTTATGCGGTCAACCAGGTAGCTAAGAACTGGTTTAAACTAAGACCTACAGTCTGCTAAAATCGAAAATTAACTTTTACAAATCCTGTGTAAAAAAAGAGAACTGCAGCCATGGTTGCATGACTCTCCTTGGAATCTTTGACTCCTTCATGTTTAACAACACAAAGTCATGATAGATGAGCCTTCAGGCCAACTTCTAGGCCTAACCTCCTTGGGAAGTTTTACTTTCAAAACAGAGATTGTCAGTTAAATCAGACCCTTTGTTGTCTGTGGGCATTATCCCTTGCTTCAGTACCGGAAATCTTCTGTAACAGGACAAGTAGAGGCTTTATATATTTCTAAAGCAGATAACCTTCATAAATAAGGACACTGAGCATGCTGTTGCTAAATTACTTCTAAAATATGGTGAGATGGTTGGAATTAGGTTTCCCATGTGCTTGATCTGTGCCCAGCTCTTTGTATGGGTTTATGGAGCATGAATAATAAGAGACTTTGTACACTAACATCTGGAAAGTCATAAAAGTATATTTATCACCACCCAAGATAGCAAAGCTAAAAAATGCTGTAGACCTTATATGAGTAGCAATAGTAACTGAGGAGGTGAGTTTAATTGATAAAGCTCTCCAGAGTATCTTCTGAGCTATGTCTCTTGTCAGATTATTGAAATTACAATTATAATAAAGATAATTATTGTGGGGCCTTTTGTTCTCAAGGACTGGGAGAAACACAGGTCATTTTCTGTTAGCCTTAGTGTAGCCTCTCAACAGATGAAGATAGGGTGTGGGGTAGTCCAGAGGTTTTACAGCAGTTGCTTTGCTCATCCTTTCTAAGGAAAGATATGGAAATCTTTTAGCAGTGCCCAGTAATATGTAAGAACTGGAAAAAACCCACCTTTTATATCAAAAAGAAAGTCTGTAAGCAGTTGTGGTCAAAATGTAATTGGAAATCGCCTATAGTGCCAAGATCCCCATCCCTGAGATGATACGGATTACCTCAGGAATTAAGAACAAGTCTATGGGTCCCAGTTTTTTGTGCCAAATTGTGGTCCTCAGAATGATTCTGCAACACCCACCTTTCTTTGCAGTGAGATCCTACATCTGTAATATCTCAGGGGGCTTGGCGGAGCAATCACCTCCTGAATCACCAGGGCTGAATCACATTACCAGCGCTTTGTCAGCCCCGGTACAAGTGTGCTGGCAATCTGCCTTGGGACTTCTCCTATTCCTACATATTCATTTCACTCAAAACAAAATGGGCTTTTTTTTTTTCCCTATTATCAGTTTGCTGGGAAATAGATATCTAGAATTGAAGAGTTTGAAAGTATTAATAGTCTGTTAATTGCAGGGGACTTCACGGCAGTTTGCATGACTATAGCGCTTTTTGTTTTGATGAATTTGAAGCAGTCTTCTGCTAACAGTGGAGCTGATGAAATGATCTTCTCCAAAGCCTTTCACTTTCTCACGCATCGCATCAATGAGGCCAGGGCTACGGTACCGTGCTCAGCTCTGGTGCTCACAGGATGATGAAAAATAGTGAGAGTGCAGAAAAGAACAATAACAATGAGTCAAGAAATGGAGAAAATGCCTAGGATTGGAGAAGCCCTTGTTCAGCATGGTCATTTAATCAAAAAGAAGGCTGTGAGATGCTGTGGCTACTGGGTATAAGTGTTGTCATGAGGAGAAAATATTGCATGCTAATGGGCTGTTTAGGCTTGCAGAATAAGGCAGAACACTTAACAGAAATAGAAACTGAGGACCAGCTTCACTGTCTGGAATTGTCCCACCAAGCCGATGGGGTTGCTCATGTTTAAAGCTGAGGGTAACAAAACCCAGAAGTTGGTTCCACAATTAGTTAAGAGACAAAAGCAACAGCAAAGCAGTTTCTTGCCACCTTAAGCAAAGATACACAGACAACTGAATCTGTTTTCTTTTTTCCCCACAAATAACTTATCTGCTGCTTAAAATACTCAATGAAAAAAATGTTTCTGCAGTTGGCATGCACAGCTGTAGGAAAATATTCCTTCGATTTGACATGTTAAAAATAAATCATTTGGATTTTTGTTCCAGAATAACATTTTCTTCTGAAATCAGTCTGATTTAATTAAGCAAGTTCTATCGTCACACATGCAGCATCCCAACCTGGAAATCATTTATTATAGATCAAAGAGATGGTTCTGGTTAGCCTGGAATAAAAATGTGGTGTTATGTCAGATGGGTTGGCTGTTTGGGGTGTGTGTGTGTGCTTTAATTTTAAAAAACAAATTTTTTTTTACATTTTGGCTTGTTGGAAAGCTATAAGTTCTCTGTTTTGTTTTCTTCTCCCTCCCCACCCCCCTTTTTAGCCAATGATCTCAAGGAGCAGCTATTTGACAGCTCTAGGCTTCCCTTTCCCATTTATTTGTGGAAAAAATAGCAGAGATGAATATGAATATCAGCATATTCTCAAAGACTTTTGCTGTCATTCATAAGTAAAATGTCAAAATGTTTCTTTCCCGTTTTCTTTGGCCTGCCTAGGCTGCGCTAACCAGGTTGTACTCTTTCCAGTGAGATTAAGTAACTGCATTTCTTTTGGGGGCAGAACACGGTATTCTCTAATAAAACACATCTGATGTAGCTGAAGGATCAGTCATGAGCTGACCTAAATGTGGGTTGGAAGTGTTCCTGAGGGGACTCTTCTTTCTTTGGTCCTTTTGATCTTTTTTAAATCCTTAGAAGTGGCAGCCTGGCTATATAAATAGTTCCCACTCCTAATTAACAGCACTACCTTGCAGATGCAGGAGTATATAGACTTTGCTAAGTCAGTCTTAAGTGCGACTGGCTTGTGTTTACCTTTCATTAGGTCAGTGTCTCTTCCCTTCACAGAAAGAAACTCTTTTCTTGGAGGGAACAGTCGCAGATAAATGTCAGATAGTTTTTTAAGATAAACTCCCTTCATGCAGTTAAATAAAAAAAATGCTTCGAAGGAGTGTTTTCAGTGATTACTCTGTAGCTTGGAAAGGGTCCCCAGCAATAGGTCTCTCCCAGTAGTGTGACATTGCTGAATCCTATCAGATTTATATGCAGCCTAGTTACAGAGGCACTGGAACAGACAGAGGAACAAAGTTGTGCTGCTCAGCAAAACTGTCCAGAACTAGGAAACAAAAGCTGAAGTGATTGATTGTGTGAAGATTTCCACAAATGATACCAAAATTAAAACATTAAGCTAATGACTTTAAAGAAAATTGCATTGCCATGTGCAATTTATTCAGCAGGGAGAAAGCAAATGCGGTTTTGTTAATAACAAAAAAAAAAAAAAAAAAGACTGAAATCAAATTGAGCAAAGGAACCTTATTTCTTTCCTTCTTTCTCTGTCTCCCTCTCCCTGGAGCTTCAAAACTTGAGCGGCTGTCAGAATTTTTCATCTGTTTGACCTGTCGCAGGAGAAGTCAGCACTGATCATTGACTATACTTTTTAACAGACGGAGGTCTGTAATTGAGAATAATTCCTCTGCAATTTGGTAGGCAGGGGTTGTTTCAAACTGGCTTTCAAAGGCACTGCCAGAATGGAAATGTTAGAAAGTCTGTAAGTGAATCAGTTTTTATTTGCGTGGCTGCAGAGTTCTTTTTGGTTTTGTTTCTGGATTTTTTTATCCCTAATGAAACAACTGCAGAACAGAAGCACATTTTAAACAGCAGTATTTCTTCCAGAAATGACTTGAAGTGTAATCAACTTCTACCATCTCCTGGGGTGCCCTGCAGCTAACATGAGAAGGAGCCCAGAAATGCAGTATATGCTCTGAATGAGGAGACGCTGATTGCGAGGGCTCAGATGCCCTGGGCCGGACATGTGGCACAGACAGCTGATGCACAAATGCCCAAGCAGCTGCTCTACTGTGGGCTCGTGCTTGGCAAAAGGAGGCACGGCTGCCAAAGGAAGAATTTTAGGGCTTCTCCGAGGTTTATCAGTTTATCAGTTCAGCACTGGGAGTCTTTGGTGAGAAATTGTAGTAGGAAGCCCAGGTAAAGGTAGTCCTGTTGCTTCTCAAGCATAAAAATGAGCACTGCAGCAGGCGGAGTTCTGTTTACAGGATGAAGGGAACTGTGAGACTTTGTGGATGATGCTTCTGCGTTGGCCTTTGTCCAAGAGCAAGTCAGTGGGCACAGGTAGAAGTGCCATAACCCATGAATTATAAGAATTGCAAGTGAAATGCACAGATTAGTGTTGAGTGCAATGTCCAAACACAGGAGGTAGGCGGCAGCTGTGCCAGAGCTTTGTAGTGGCTGATAAGAAGCCCAGGTTTCTGCTCACTTGGGCTTCTCTGTGCTGTACTCCATCTCCTTGGGCAGAGCGGCCTTTGGCCAGGCACATTCTGTATCTGAGCTGGTCCTCGACGTCCCACAGCCATCATCTTCAGCTGAGGATGCTCAGTTATAGTGGCCTGTTGGAATATTGACGTGATTTTGGGGTGGCTTTTTAGATGGTGAGGTTACAGCATCTTCAAGAGTTCTAAAGGGCACGTTGTGCTAAACACCAATCTATGGCTTTCTCACTTTCTGAAAAAGCAGTTTGTCCTTTAGTTAGAAATCTACAAAACTTTGATGGGTATGAACATTCAAGTTGCTCAATACTGCAACATCTCTAAAGATATTTCCTATTTTTTCCTCAAAGCACTGTAATATTTATTGGGCCATTGGGCTTTTATTTGAGATTTCCACAGCAGCTGACTTCCTTGTGAGAATCCTGTTCAGAGTGGTCACAGATGCTGAAGTTCATATTCATTAGACACTGTCTGGTCAGACACAAAGGAATATTAAAGAACCAGAAAGTAAAAATTGGAATGTTTGATTCTCTTTAATCTTCCTCCCAACACCCCTTTATTCAGCAAAATAAATCCTTTTTTTTTGCCATGTTAACACTATGGAGAAAGTTTAAAAACTTCAGGTGATTTGAATACAACTAGTACACTACAAATTCTGAATAAGAAATATGTTTGTGCTGCAGTTGCATACCTTTACTGTACTTAGACTTGATTATGTAAATTAATACGTTCAAGTGGATTATGTAAATTGAGTTGATTTAGATCACAGCCTAGGCTGAGTACAATGACTATTTGGGGTTATTTGGCATGATACAGTATTATTCCCTTCCTCTCCCCTGGATATGACTGCATACTCCCCACAGGCCAAAGCGCAATTAATTTAAAACATGATCAAATTCCGCAATCATTACTGGATGTTGTCCACAATCTCTAGAGAACACTGATAAGAACAACAATAGACTAAGACATGGTAGTCCTCTCATCCAAAGTCTAATTACAAAGTTATACACTTCAGCTCTCAAAGGACAGCCTTTTAGCAGAACTTCAGTATCTTTGGGTTCTCTTTGTGCATTATATCTATACTTTTATCCATCTTTCTTTCTTTCTTTTACAAAGCACAAGAAACAGAGGCTAAATGTATAATAACTGGAGTCTGGTGTGACGGTATTAAGGGTTTTATCATTGATGGATTGGCTGGTGTGATTTCTGTGAGTGTGTGAACGACAGAAATCTTTTTTTATCATTTGTAAACAGGCACAGAGAGGACAGGGAAGTGGTTCAGAATTCTCCCCACTTTGTTCCTTTGGTGCTCTTGGGACAGAAAAACATTTCTTTGACCTTGTCTTGGATTTACTTGCTTCCAGCAGACTCTAATTATGATCACTTTCATTTTTTTTATTGAACAATAATAATAAAAAAACGAGCCAGAGCTCTTGGGCAGATATAGACCTAAATGATCACATAGCTTGAATAAGTTTTACTCTTAGAATTTGAGAAATTAGCTGAAATCACAATTTAAATACCTACCACCTCTGGAGTATTAAGTTTCAGGCAGCCTTTATTTATTTATTTTAGTTTAAAGACATCTTGTTGATGTGTGATAAAATTCTGTTTTCCTTAAATCATTCTGAATATAATGTACCATTTTTAATCTTTGTTATCTCCAAATTGCCAAATATTGATTTATACCAAATTTCTTCACTGTCTCCAGTACTACTAGGTATGCCATCCTTCCTCCAGATGGACTAGTGACCTGAAAAACAGCAAGGATACACTTATTCCTGCTTTTTTAGATGTTTGTGATCTTGTGAAAAAAATTACACTGGTTCCTGCCTTTGGAATTTACTTTTTTTTTTTTTTTTAATTCAGAGGTCTAATATGAACTAGTCCAGTTGCTGCTGCAGAGGCATCTAACAAATATTTACACTGTCTGACTTCAGCTCCATCTGCCCTGGTTACAGATTGGACTCTGTTGTGTACATGCTCTTCCATAGGGCAATTCCAGTAATCCATCCCGTAGGAATAGGACAGCCAAGGAAGATTGAGTCCCCAAGGAAGTACCTGAGTTAGCTTTCTATGTGATGGCACTGTGAATACATTAAGATATATGTAAAGGATATAATATAACAGATTTTGACTCATGCTTCTAGCATTTTTATCTGTTACTTTACTGTTCTTACATTCAAACTATGTTTCAAGCCTCAAAATATACAATTCTTTAAAAAAATCATTAATGACGGTGAATGTAATGATGTGATTTTTCTTTTCACCTAGAAAGTAAAATTGATTCACTTTTTCCTTTTTTCTGGCTGTTTTTCTCAAGGTTTTTGGAAAGGATTAGGCAGAATTACTGTGCTGTATAATGACACATCCCAGCTAATTCTCTGTGCATTCATGGAAGAGAGTTCTGCTGGTAATACAGCCTGTTAGCATGCATTTTGATCTATGTAAATGTAGAACTAGTTGGGCTACCTGAAATACGTAATACATGGAATGGAGCAGAGTTTCATTTGGCACAAATGCCAATTAGTAATTTTTTCAATTTTTTTCCTTTAAAAACAAACCAAATTTTCAAACATTTAGTTTTGTCATTGTCTAAAATAAAATATTTTCCTTTTTCAGAATAATATTTCTTTCAAACAGTTTCCTTAAAATTTACTTAATTTTTTTAAGTTCCAGGCTGAAATATAACATTTTAATTTTGTCAGAAAAACCTTTTTCTTTCCTATTTAAGATCTGTCAATAAATTTTAATCATTGTTTTCATTTTCAACTGGAACTGATTTTCATCTTTTTTTTTTTCCAATTTTATGTGATCTAAATATCTGCCTTGTTTTTCCTTCTGATTTCTAATATGTGAGCGTTTATTTTGGTACACATGGAAAGGATATTAATTCTAATTAAGTTTCTTTCAATATCTTTTTGAGAGAAAATTTTCCTTCTAGGGTATAGGTAAACACAGACCATGTGGAAACCTCATTCAAGGTCCTGCTGTCAATGACAAAAACATTGGTAAATATAAAATATGCCATTTGGCCCATCAATAGCTCCAGAAGGCAGAGGTACAAATGTGTGGGATGTCAAATCATCCTTGGGATTTTGCACTGCACTTTAGCTAAAGCTTGACTACTTGTTCTAAGTATTTTTATTGCTAAAGCTGTACACAGCAGTTTTATTTATAGTTTCATCAACTTTATGCTTAAGTGCTAAGGGACACAGACAAAAAGAATTTATGTTAATCTACCCAGGGGGGTTGTGGAATCTCCTTCTCTGGAGATATTCAAAGCCTGCCTGGACGATGTCCTGTGCAACATGCTCTAGGTGACCCTGCTTTAGCAGGAGGGTTGGACTGGATGACCTCCCAAGGTCCCTTCCAACCATTCTGTGATTCTGTGATTCATAAAGTTCTTAGCCTGTGTGGACATACCACTGATCTGCGCTTGGTGGAGGGGTTTGGTTTGATTGTTCTGGTTTTCCTTTCCCAAGAAAAGAGGCATTAGTAAGAAATGACAGCTTCCTTTCCTAGGTGGTTATATATTAAAAGGGTTCCAGTGAGTATTCTGAATTACTTTTTTTTCTTTGTTTTCTTGTTCCTCCTGTGGGTTTTTATAGATGTAAATTTTCAGGAAAAAATTTGCTGAAGTCCCAGTGCCACTCAACTGACTTCACAAGTTACGCTGGAAAAGAGCTCAAGATACCACTTGAGCCAATCTATGCAGTCACTCCTGTGATGCTATTAAAAAGTCTCCACCTCAAGAAATCCATTGATGCACTATATTCTAATTTACAGTTCTGTGACTCACATTTGTAGCTATCAACACCAGCTGCCAACAGAGTCAAATAAATTCCAGCAATTCAGGGTGTACTGATTTATGATAAGATCCCTTAGAAGGATGCTCAGGAAAACAGATACTGCAAAAAAATGTTACTGTATATTGCAAAATGATCTTGTGTTCATTCCATTTTCCAAATACGATTACCAAATAGGCAGTAAAATTATGTCAAGATCATCTGCATTAAAATGGCTATTAAAAGTTAAAGGTGCCAAAGTACCTTCTGTAATTTTTCCCTGCTGTTTGTAATAGCACCCTGTGAGGCTTGAAATTGGAATTGGATTGTCATCTGAAATGTTACTGTCTTCTCGTCGTTGTGCTTATGATGCTGTTGCTGAGAAATGTGTTGAAAAAGATATATTGCATTAAATTCTGCTCCTTTACAATACTACTGTGAGTGAGGCAAGGGCAATGGGAGCTACAATGTTTCTTCCTGTTGAGATTCATCACAAAGGTCTTCATCAAGTGGATCTGTTGCTGATCTCTCTGATACATTGATAAACACTGAGAAACGAATCTTTACAATCATTTTTTTACCAGCTGAATCACCAATTTTTAGTTTTGATGGACACAGTCATTATAAAATTGTTTTCTACATATACGATGAGAGGAAATGGCCTCAAGTTGCGCTGGGGAAGTTTAGGTTGGGCATTAGGAAAAATGGGTTATCAAGCACTGGAACAAGCTGCCCAGGGAAGTGGTGGAGTCACCATCCCTGGAAGCATTTAAAAGATGTGTAGACGTGGCGCTTAGGGACATGGTTTAGTGATGGACTTGGCAGTTTGGTTAATGATTGGACTTGATGATCTTAAAGGTCTTTTCCAACCTAAATGATCTATGATTCTATGAATAGAACAGGTTAAAAACAGTGGTCACAGGAAGGTTAGATGACCAGAAGGAAGGTTAGATGAACAGAGCAATGTGCTGAGGAGGAGCAGAGCCCCATGTCCTGAGCAGGGAAATGCACAGCAGGGAGCAGGACTTCGAGGCACCTTGCATTGCACTTCAAAGACTTTCTTCACTAAATCAGCCTTCATTTCTTTTAATTGTGGTACTTGTAGTGGTGAGGTACCCTGAAATATTGAAGAGTTTGTACACATGAGACTGGAGACCAAGTGAACCAGTGTCTTGCAGCGTGGCCATTGGTCATGGATGTTGGTGGGCAGCACAGTGCGCCATACGGGGAGTTACATGCTGCAGAACTGTTACTTTGGGGTGCATGCTGTGGTGATAGTGGTGAAGTCAAGATTGCTTTTGTCCTCTGCCTTCCACTCCGTATCCCCAAAACCAACCTGTTCTCATGATGCTGTTTGAAATAATTTAAAAGATGTTATTTTAGATTACAAAGGGGTTATTCCATTTTTGTTCATTCTGATTTGTCGTTTCCAGTTTAAATCTGTTCTCTGATGGCTTGTTTTCATGAGATAGACTTGTGCCATTCTGAAATCATGATTACTGAAAGAATATGAATCTGTTGTGCATTTAACATGGGCAAGATTTGATCTTCCCCCTTATTTCCTGCTGAGGGAGTTACTTGCCTTTTACACATTTTATACCAAAAAATTGCTGTACTCATATATAGGACTAAAGACTCTATGTGTGCTAAAAGGCTTTTCAATAGGGCTCTGACTCCAACTGAGAGCTGTCTGCTGCTGTTACTACCAACAGTGGATAATAGCTGTGTTATGGACCCATGGTGATGGGTCTAATTCTGCAGGAATTGAGGTAAATGCTCAGGTGGTATAAATGGTAGTAGTGCCAGTGTTTACCACTTTTGACTTGCTGGTCACTAGATTCACACCAGTAAGTTATTTGAGACCAAACCTGTATCAGAGAGGTTACTTGTGTGGCAGCATTCGCAGGATCCGATTTTGTGTTTGTGCTCTGAAGTAATCAGTCTCCTGGGGAAGAGTGTCATTTTTACATGGTATTTTAGACATAAAATCTGTTTGATGTTTAGGTTAGAAAATTTGATTAAAAATCAGGAATTAAAAATTTTAGTACCTCATAATTTGATGGTACCTGTCAACTTCCAGCCCAGGCTATGCATTTCAAATTCATGGGATGTTTACTTGAAAATAAATGACAAAAATATGTAGTGTGGGTGGGGTTGGAGGTTTTTTTTTTTAGTTTAGAATATAGCATTTATATCCCTTAATGGAATATTTTTGCCAGCTCCTGATAACCATCAGAAGTGGATTTCTGTGTAATTGGTTTAACTGAAAAATAATATGCCAAGATGGAGATGTAAGTTGTGGCTTTCCGTGGTAATACCTCAGTTATTTCGCTTTGGGTTATCCCTGATATTTACAGAGTACTTCAAAACCACTTACCTGACTCTGGTTTCTGAACTTATTTTTTCTTTTTATGCTGCATGCATCAAAAGCATTTAAATGCCATTTAGTGCTTTGTAAGCTAACACTAATATTTTGTGTTTTGCAGAAGACAGCTGTAAGGCTAATTATTTTCCTCTTTAAAGTCTTTTACAGTTTCTTTACCTACATAGTCTTAGAGTATTTCCCTTGTCTTCTCCACCACTGAAATGCTTCTGCCACCAATCTGATCATTTTAAGCTTACCTGGGCTGTCTTCTCTTTCATCAATTCATTTTCCAAGAAAATATTCTTTTTTTCCCACCGCACTTCATCAGATATTGGTGAAATTATTGACCAGAAGTAAAAAAGTGATAGATTTTGGTACATTTAATGACACTAGAACATCTCTGCCCTCCATCATTAGCCATGCTAATCTTAATATCATACAACAAATGGTATCAGGACAGGGTCCAGGTGGAGGAATTTTAGCTGAGAAACTGCCCTTGAGCTTGCCCAAAGACAAGCGAGTTGTCCTAATCTTCCTGCCTTACAGCTGAGGAAGGATCAGCATCCTTTTCTCCAGAAAGTAAAATCATGTGAAAATCCGTATCGGGGCAGATAGCAGCTTCAGCTCAGAATTACTGCTCTTCTCAAAAGGGCAATCATAAGCATGTGTGGGCTCTTCCAGTGCAAATCACAGCAAGGTGGCCTTAAGTAATTGAAGATGATTTAGGTAGAAGTGTTTTCCTTTGCACTGAGATAAAACTGGTTGCTTCACATGCCCAGTCAGGGTGTCTCAGCTGAAGGGAGGTATCTCACAGCTGGACTGTAACTTGCCCAACTCTGGCTGCTACAGTGGCACAGGGAAAAGGGAAGCCTGTAGAGCAAAAAGGTTCAGGAGAATGCGACTTACCAAATACCAGTATTTTAAAAGTTCCTGTATAAATACACTTTTAAGCAATGTAAGCTGATGCTTGCAATGACAATTTAGAAACTAGTAGAAATTCTTATAAGCCCAATCAGTCTCTGTGCTAATTTGCAGCACTTGCAATTCTGTCTCCTACATTTTCTCAAGTCACAGGAGAGAGAGGAAACAAGGAATGGAGCGAATGGGTCTTTAACTCAGGCAAACCAAAGGCTCTGGTGTGAGGCAGAAGATTGGGGGGGGGTGGTGGTGTTATCATTATTATTTATCAAAACCAGGCCCCATCCAACTTTCTTGTATGCACCATTTCCCTTCTCTATCTTTAATTAAAAATTAGAATTCATCTTTGTGAATTAAGGCTTTTAACTGGTAATGGTGTAACACAACTGCAGTTTAGCTTCTCCCACTGCTTTTAGCTGGTGCTTCTTATAAAAAGGGGTGTTACAGAGTGACTTAATTTATATGTATCTGAGTGCATGCTCTATCAAGAAAGGCCTGGTAATTTGATTTGGTCACTGCATTTCTGGTATGACCCATTTTATCACCTCTGTAAATTCCACTGAAAGGCTTTGCATTGGTCATATAACTATATTTATTGTGAATACAGTATACACTGTGGCATTGCTCTCTAACCCTCCAGCTAAGGGTAATTAAACTGTACCCTGAAAACAGGCCAAATAATCTTAAGCAACATGAATATACCTCATCTCCCAAATCTGAGAGCAGTTGCTCCTCTGCTGTCTTACATGCTCATGGCATAATCTGAGTAATCTTTTTGGCTTTTCAGCCTATTTTTAGTGTGCTGTTTGTTTTGCATTTATCTACATAACAAGTGTGGGAGATTATATAGAAGAGAGGAATAGAGTGCCTTGACCTACATTAACTCGAAGCTGGGTAGCAGCGGCGTTTCTGATTTGATCTGACAACACCTGGTTAAATTGATGCGTTATCTGTCCTAGCTGTTACTTTTTGAGATGCGGCTCTGTGCTCCTCCCTACCTGTCTGTGCTCTTCCCAACCTCAACTGCTCAGGGCATTTTTTTCTGTGGGAGATAGTAGACGACTGTTCAGGCCCATGAGCTTTCCCCAAGCTATGCAGAAAGGGATTCTGGCTGATTGTAGGCAGAAGTAATTTCCTTTCTTAAGTAGCAGTGCCACCTATTTTAAAGCTTTTGTTCTGTATCAGCTGTTCCCGAGCTTGAGACAAAGAGGGCTGAGAAAAGCCACATAGCTCTAGCTGCCTTGTCCTCACAGGAGAGATTCCTCGGACTGCATAGACAAGAGGATGGATGCCTACCTCCCTCCGGATTCTTCCTGGATCTTTAACGCTTTCTGATAAAGGTTGCTCGCTAGCCCCTTCTCAAATATTCAGATACTAAGCCTATATGTCCCTTACTATTCAGCAGCTGTCCTTTAGCCAGCTTTATCTTTGGTCACTAGCAGAGTGAAGCTTACCACTGGTTTTATTGCCAGAAAAAGGAGAAATTAACTTCACTGCTTATATGCTGGATGGGCTGTGGTCCCAGCCAATGGTAAGGTATAGGCAGACAGCTGAGAGTTACAGGGATGGATTGTATAAATGGCTTCATTCAATAAGAGATAAACTACAGGTTTCCAGTTCTGAGGAGTGACCACATTGTGAGCACTGCCCTTTGAGAACGAAGCTCAGCATTTCTTCTGCAAGTGCTTAAATAGACAGTGTGTCAATCTTAATCTTGGCCTAGTTTAGCTTTATTTGCCTTAACCACATTTGATCTGTGTGAATGGGCTGTTTATTGCTCTTAGAAAAGGCAAGGGTAGTATTTGCCTTGTGTTGGCATATCCATGTACCTTTGACTTTTAAGATGTTCATAGTTTGTTTTATAAAGCATCTGTCTGTGCTATTGGCACTCCTGTAAATGTAAACACTGCACAGTGCATCGTACCGGATCAACACCCTCCTACACCACACAGTGCATCGTACCAGATCAACACCCTCCCACACAGTATAAAGTACTGCTCCATCTTAATGAACAACTCTACTCCGCGTTTCACAGCCTTTACCTAAAACTACAGCAACAGATTGGCCATACAGCATGTCTTAAAAGTCAATTGATGTGGACGAAGGGATTGGAAAAAGAAGTGGGTTTCAGCATTCGGTCCTTTACTGCAGACCTCCATGTATGCTTGTGAACTTTCTTCGCCCTTCAGAAAAAGTGTGCAAACACTTCTTCCTCTTGCAGCCCCTCTTCTTTCTCTGTGTGTCTGCTATATGTCTCATATGCCTGCTCTTTTATTCCAGATGAATGCCGCCTCCTCAGCTCTTTGTGTGTTTCTCCTCTTTCTGCTTGTGTGACAGCTTCTACCTCCTTTGAACACCTGTCTTTATAAATCTTCCTTTCCCCTACAAACTCTCCTTCCACTGATATTCTGCTCCTATCTGTGGCCCATCATTCTGTACATCTCTCTACATATTTATTTTTGTGCTTTACCCTTTTATGTGTCTCTAATCTGTGTAGCGAAAAATCCAGTCCTTCTCTCCCTATTGATGATTGTGAAAAGGATTGAAAGCTCTGGAGAGATGGGATGACAAGTTTGGGGATCCTCCTCACCAGACTTGATCTGCTGATCTTTTGCCGGTTACATGAACATTTCCTGGGTTGATAGCCTTGGCACTGACCTAGTTAAATCCATCCCTACAATAAATGTTCTGTTTCCCTAGTTTGAGCTATGTCATGGTGCACCGCTTCCAGATAGCTAAATTTCTGACTAGCAAAGACCTTTGTCTGAATATAAGTCACAGCATATGTCTGTATCATACATACACACGTTTTTCCCACTGTGTGTTCCCCACCTCTTGCCCACAAACCCACATTTTCCTGTATGGCCTTAGGGAGCTCCTTCTGCCTTCCAAGATGTTTCTGCTTTTCTGAGATGCATTGAAAGCACATACATGCTGCTGATTGTCAAGGGGCTGGCTGAGCCTTGGGACTTCAGTGTAAGTCAGCAACATTTTCTGTTCAGCTATTGTGCTTTGGGCAATTTCTAGTGCTTTTGTTCATTCTAGGTTGGTTTTGTCAAAGATCATCTTTGGGTTCTCTAATGATTTATGTCACAAACAAGTCCTCGTGTCTTCAAGATGGGCTGCCCAGACGGCCTATGAATTTGGTAGTCACTGTTCTGGTCAGGCATGTATTTTCTTCAAACTGTTGCGCAATTGCTAGCAGCTTCAGGCTATGCTAGTTTGTGTCTTGCTGCTGCAGCTCCTTGAAAGATTTGTTACCAAGAATATCAACTGCTCTCAAACTTTTAATGAGACTGTACAGTGTGGGTTTTTTCACCCTGCAAATTTCCAGCCCAATGTTCCTTACCATATTATCCTCAGTACAGCCTATGAAAGGGTTTCTGTATATTAAATCCAGTCCCCCTGATCTGAGCTATGCTGTGTAATTTCACTAATGTTGCAGTCAGATTCTCTAATGTACACTTAAGGTGATTAGAAATAGTTTAGCGTTCTTTCTCTGTCTCTTACCCTCTTTATTTTTTCTATCACTGTTACCCGAAGGAATTAAGAGCAGAAACTGTATGGAAACACTTCCCTTGTTACATCATTGCTCCACATCTTCAAATTCCCTCTATAACATATTCAATACCCTGTAATTATTCCCACTGTAACAGTAGGAACACACTTTTGGTAATTCCAATGCTCCCTTTCACCGCTAAAGTAACATTAGTTTTGTATTTAATATGACAGTATATCTAAGTTTAGTGTATCTCACAGTTTTACAACATTGGCATTCAGTGTACCAAGATTATCCGTTTTCAACTGCTGCATATTAATGTTGGCTTTGTGTGTATGAACTTTTGTTTTATGAACATGCTGCAATGCACTGTGCTGAAATTTGTAGATAGGCATAACATAGCATTTTGGCTATGCAAGATAAAATTTGAGAGCGTAGTAATAGCACAGCTTTCTGACAAGTGTAAATGCCGCTTGGAGAGAGTGCAGCAGAAAAGCTGAGGAGACAACCGGGAAGATTTCTCCCGACCGTTAGGGGAGGTCGGCAGGAGAAATCTTAATCCTTGTGTCACATGCTGGCGTTCTTTCTGCTAGTTAAAAGAATTGCTAAGAGTGCATACATCTGCCAAGACTCCTGTTCAGGCTGTGGTTTCAAAGTACTGGTAAATATTTAACCCAAATCCAATGGAACAACAATTATCCTGTGATATCACTGTTCAGAGCAATGTTGTAAATCTGTCTCTTTTTCAGCAGCAGCCTAGTGGAATCCAGTCTATGGGAGGGATGCATGGGTATCACTAGAGATGGCAGGATGTAAAAGGAATAGATGTGCCTGGGATTTCACTTTCAGCTCTATACATCACTAGGTCTCTTCACCATTTGTTTTCTCAGAAAGCTCCTTTCTGGTCTTTCACGTGCGGTGAATGTTGCAGAACGCTGGGGTCTTAAAGCTTGTCCAGGGCTTTCAGTAGCATAAACAAAGAATTCCTGGATTCCATTAATTTCTGAAAATTGCATTGCTCTTCTTGCTAAGCCTACTGAACTTTACATATTAAATCTTATATCCTGGCTAAATTACAAGTTTCAGAATTACATTCTATTTTATCTATATTCCTCCTCCTGTACTGTAATTACCATATTTTTCTTTGCTTCCCACCAAAAAATATACACAGTGGTGTTTGGTCCTTGACTGAACATTTGTAGCCACCCTCAGTGAGGTTCCATAAGCCCTGTAATGGTTACTCGCTCTGACCCTAGAACTTTAGCTGAGGTTATGGTGATTCTTCTGTGTGCAGTCTGCAGAGCACTTGAAACTAAAGGCATTATGGAGATGTAATACACTACTTAGAAATCTAAGCATGTCTATAAAATAAATACAGTTTTGTTTTTCATGTCATTGATAGTGTGTATCATTCTGGCTGTCTTTACTCCACCTGTTTTTTCTCAGTAATGGCTCTTTTGGGGTTCTACTGCTGAAAAAAAAAAAAAAAAAAAAAACAAAACAGGATAAAAAAGCAACATCCATGCCATCGTTCACCTCATATTGATGCTGTCTTGACTACCAGCCTAATGGCACACACTAGGCATGTTCCCTACCTTTCTTGTACAGAAGTGGTCTTTGACATTTCTAAAGGTTTTCAACCACTTTTCCTACTCAGGTGAATTGCATTGCTTTGGGGTGAAAATAAACCATTGAAAAAATAAATTGTAAAATTTGATTGACAGAGCTTCCTTTCACAATCCCCGTGTTTCCAACTCCTCCTCCTCGGGAAGCAATTGTAAAGAACAATCTCTACCTGGCACTTAAAGACCTAGAAGCTATGTTTTCACCCTGACTGCAATTTCCAATCCAGGTTGCTTTGTGGGATCTTCAAATCACATTGTGAAGGCTTAGATGACATTGGCTAACCTCAAGGATGTTCAGCTGCCACAACAGTTGATTTAACAATTTTTCAAACATTTCCCTGATGCTAGCTTCCTACTAGAGAGAAAATGACATCTGTTCCTTATTAAGTCTGTCCGTTCCCTTTCTTATCTCTTTGCTCTTTCTGCATAAAGGTAATGTCTCACATCAGCATGGGCCATGGGTTTAGCTGTTTTTCACAGAGGGCCACTAGGACCATTTCACTGTTTAGGTCGCATTCACGCTTCCACCTGCTGTTACAGAACGTCCTGGCACATAGTTCCAAGCACTACTCAAGGGCTTGACGTCTGATAAAGTTTGCTTGATGAATCCCAACATGTCAAGATGGCCTTTTGTGTTTGATTTCTGCAGGGCTTTTGGTGCTCTTCCTTAGGAGCTTTAAAACAGCATTCACTTTTTGTTTTTTTAAAGGCATGATAGAACATAACCATTCAAACTCCAATGTTTTCTTAGAGAATAGTATCAATTGTTAAAGAAGCACCCTCTGACCTTTAAGTTTCAAATGACTTTGTGTCCAATTCTACTGACAAGCTAAAGAGCGCAGATGTACAGAAGTTGAACAGAACTACTTCTTTCAGTGGGGAACAGAATAATGTGTGCAATCATTTTGTTTTATTTTCCCTTGTTATTCTTGCTTTTTTAACTGAACAGTAGGTACTTACAACTACTACTAAAAGAATATCTTTTATTGGGAAAATAAGCTGGGGCTGCAAAACATTCTGAGTGGCACGGTGATCAGCTGTAAAACCTAAAAAGACAGATGAGAGGATGGCCCTGTGGTATGGATATGGAGAAAGTACTGCTGGATTAACGACTGGCATTGGAATAGATCTGGGGCAGAAAATACTCCATGTAATACAGGTGGGTTTGGAAGCTGTATGCTTGGAAAACATTTGATGCCTGGAATTGTGTGAAGAGTGAATCTACCCATTGGACAGTGGCAGGAAGGTCTCTCTCTGGGTATGTGAGAAACAGCAGTTTCTCATCAGTCCTTGTATGTTTTTTAAGGTGAAGATCATGGCTTGTGAAAAGTTCTTAAAGTTTGGTGATGCCCAGAGAGCTTGAGAAAGACATTTTGAAACATCTAAACTCAAAGGCAAAAGAGTGATTTCCCAGTGCTTATAAATAGCTGTAAACATTAATTTTTTAAGACTCTTGGCAGTAAGGTCAAACAGGGTTTCTTACTCGGTGTTTTGATTGTCCTCTAAGTTGTCAGTTCTGACAAAGGAAAAAGGCAGCTGGAAATGAGAGGAAACAAAAAGCGGATCTTGTCTTGACTCACGGGCATTAAAATGAAAGGCACACCTCCTGGAAGGGAAAGCAGAGCTCTGCTATTGCCTCGCAGGTTGCCGAGGTAAGTTGGGAGCAAACATTGCTAAAGCATGTTTATTCACCACTGGCTTGCAGGTAGCTCTCTGGAGGACTCTCTGTACAAGGTGTAAAAATCCAAGCAAAATGACCTTCCCTGAGACATCTTCACAGAGTGCTCTTCAGTGTAAGCCTATAAAGACAGAATAAATAAATTAAAGGAATCCCCTAACATAAGTATTTCTATACCTGCTAAATCATCCTCTAAGTCCCTCCAGGGCACAAGTGTCAGTGTACGATATCATGTCTATCAAACAGGACTATCTAAGGCCTTCTTCTTAAATTAAAGTTAGCTGATGCATGTCACCACATGTGTTTATAAGCATCTTGTAAGCATATTTGCAGGTATATTGAAGCTTGCTTAGCATCAAAAGGCTGCATATTCAAGTCTTTTTGCAATTCCTTTGTATTAAATGGACCCTTGTGGCACAATCTAGTAGAAATCAGGAAATTCCAGTATGGTAAATGTTTGTTAGCTTTGCATTTGTTATCTCAGAAAAGGTTGAAGATAAAATAAATAGAGTTCACTGCTCTGAACTTTCGTATCTCCTTTCATCGACGCACGTACCTGCAGTAACACTTACATGCTGTTTCTCTGAAGGTGGTCACTGTTTTGAAGTTAATAGAGTTCTGTGTTCATAAACTCACAAGCTGTTATCGGCACTTGCTAATGTCTGATTTCTGTGGCTTATGGGGCTGGATCAGGGTTGTAACTGAACTGGTTTGGGGTCCTACAAAAATCCATGGAGGAGACTGCAAATATGAGCATCTTCACTTTGTGCTCCTTTATAGGGAGACCACTGTCCTTTGGACTTCATGCCAGATACCTGTGTTGTGCCTGAAGGCAGGGAGAAGCAATCAGTCGAGCCAGAGGTCTACACAGGACATGCCTGCGGCTCTAGACTCCCTCAGGACACCGGGAGCAAACAAGGTCCTGCCCAGAGAAACAGAACAAAACTTAGCAAAAGCAGAAGTTCAAACATGTGTTGAGACTAAAATTGTTTTAAAATTGTTGTTTGGTTCCCCTCAAAAAGGGGTCAGGTTTGAAATGTTACTCAGTGTGTGGGGAAAAAAAAAATAAAATTACAGAGCTTTTATTTGGAGTAGATGGAGTTGTGTATTACCAGTGGCATTTCCACATGCGCTCACACACACGTCACAGTGGGAGAAGCAGTGTCTGAGCACTCTTGAAAATCTGGCTCTTAGTCTTGTTTTCAAGTGTTTTCTAGAACTGTGGAAATAGTTGGATGAAGAGTGTTTGAGTCTCTTAAATCACGGAGTAGAGAAAGAAAAGGTATTAGCTAGACAATCTTCCGCCCCACTCTTCAGACAGCGTATGGCATAAGGAACCAAGCCAAGCTCGAAGAGGGCTGCGTGACTTCTGTCCTTTGTCAACAAAATGACGATTAGGTTTCTCCTCTCTAGAGGGTTGATATCATCTCCATTTTAGTTTGTACTTCCCATTGACCTGTTTCATTCTTGCCTTTGTATGCGGATTGCAAACTCTAAAAACAGGAATTGTGTTTTTCTGTCATTCTGTGCCTGACACAATGGTTTCTGCCACAGCAGGAACAGCAGGGGGATGGCAGGGGTAGAACTGCAATGAGCAGGGCTTTAAACGTGGGATGGCAACAGGTTTTATTTGCTTCTGGCCTGCACTAGATTGTGTCCCACCAGGTGAAGAGCTGACGACACACTTACATGTCTCCCAGAAACCTTGACTCTCTAGCATGCGTGTCTTCTGACATATTTAAGGGTTGAAGTCCATGTAGGATAGCACAAGGAGTCATACAAAGCATTAAATCTTTCTCCTTCCCTAACACATATAACAAAAACAGACAACTCCATTAAAATCAAACTTGTTTAAGAAAAAAAAAAAAAAGGACTTGCATTGTGACTGTGTGTAACAAGTCCCAGCCTAGAGCAATTTTGTAGAGTTTAATTATAAATTCTTGCAAACTGTGACTTATGCTAGTAGCAATGATACAGCCTTAGCTGTGGAACAGGAGCATGAACAGTTTCATTAGCGTAAATAAGAGCAGTTGAACTAATGGAGCAAGGTCAGAGTAGACTCCTTCTACTGGGTCTTTACTTCTGATCGCTGAAAACTACCAAAATACAGATGGGATACAGTCTATGTGGCTGAAAGCACCTGTATCCTAAATAATTAACGTGACATTTACAAGACTGTTTGCTTACTCTTTTCCTCTTTTTTCTTTTTTTTTTTTTGACCAATTACTTCCAATAACGATAGCAAGTAGGTTTCTGCTCCTGACTGAGTTAGTGATTATAATGTCAAAGAGGCTTGTGTAATGTCTTCTGTGTCTTAATAAACCTGTCAGCTGAGGTTATGTTGCTTTCTAATTTTCACCAGTGTAACATGCTGCTGCACAGCTGGGGAGAAATGGCAGACTCGGGAGCACGCAGCCCGCTGTTGTGTGTATTTTATTATAAGATTGTGTCCTGATCAAAACATACAAAATGGTTAAGCTTTAAGTTTACAGATTAATTCTACACTTTCAATATCAGTCTGCTGCTGTCTTTTTGTGTGCTTAGTTCTGACTGTTTGATCTGTTTTGTCAGCCTTTTGCGTGCTTTTTCTTAGTTTCCTTGGCGGTGCCTGGTTTTAACACGCAGAATATAAATTCCACTTGCAGCAGGGTGCAAACAATTAGTAATCAATAATAATAGCAGCTAGAAAATCCTAATGAATTACTGTGGAATATGTATATCTAGTTTTTTCCTTGATTTGTCTCTGTCTGTGTGATGTTTTAGAGCAAGCTAAAGGAAGAAGTTGTGGGAGGAGAATCCGTGGCTCTGCAGATGGTTGGAAAGAAAAGCATCTCATTAGTTAGGTGGATGCAGTGGGAGCATTAGATTAATGGTTGCACTGTGTGAGTTCAGTCCCTTATATTTACTGTACATAATGATTTGCTTATATGTAAGTGAGGCCTTGCAAACAGGTCTGTGGAGACAGTACATTCAGATAATTGCGGTTTCTACCAGGCAATTCTCCCTTTTACTGAGATTTCCAGATCAGCGGGGACTGTTCAAAGGGGAATCCTAGGCAACTGTTTTCCAGGCTTTCTGTGCTGGTGCAATGGTTGCATTCCTCAAGTTTCTGTTTTAGAAGCATCTTCAAAGGGGGAAAGCTGTTCTCAGGACTGCTTGGCTCTTCTTGTTGAGCATACAGCATGGCCAAACTATGGCAGCCTTCCACCTCAGTCATGGGCTGCTGTGCACTGAGAAGACCTGGCCTGTTCTGGGTGCTTGTGGGTCCTGTCTTCAAGGTTTCCTATGGCCTGGGCCCATAGTAGCAAAACGTTGCTGAGAGCCCTTGTTGGATAGACTAAGCCTCCTTGGACACCCCTCAAGACTACTTCATAACAGGAGAAGCCATCTTTCTGTTTTCGACAGTGGGTAGCCCAGTGCAGTCTTGGGATGTCAGCAGGGTGCTGGAATGCTTCGTAACAGAAAGTGCTAGTAAGGTGTCATGGTTTAACCTGGCTGGCAACTAAGCCCCACACAGCTGCTTTCTCACTCCTCCCTCGTGGGATGGGGAAGAGAATTGGAAGAGTAAAAGTGAGAAAACTCGTGGGTTGAGGTAAATACAGTTTAATAGGTAAAGCAAAACAAGGAATTCATTCACTACTTCCCACCGGCAGGCAGGTGCTCAGCCATCCCCAGGAAAGGAGGGCTCCGCCATGCATAATGGTGACTTGGGAAGACAAATGCCATCACTCCGAACATCCCCCCTTTCCTTCTTCTCCCCCCAGTACCTATGCTGAACATGACGTCATACAGTATGGAATAGCCCTTTGGCCAGTTGTGGTCACCTGTCCTGGCTGTGCCCCCTCCCAGCTTCTTGTGCACCCAGCAGAGCATGGAAAGCTGAAAAGTCCTTGGCTGTTGCAAGCACTGCTCAGCAACTACTCAAACATCAATGTGTTCTCAACATTATTCTCATACTAAATCCAAAACACAGTGCTATGCCAGCTATGAGGAAGAACGTTAACTCTATCCCAGCCGAAACCAGAGTAAAGTCACCTGTCCTGAACAGGGACCATGCAACACATTCACCCTAAAGCTACCAAGTCCCAACCATCTTCTTCAAACAACTGGTATATGCATTTGACCTGCTTTTTCTACAGTAAATGTAGTGATAAGTGCACATGATATTATCAGATTGATGACTGGATAAGACTATTTCTCCTAAATGAAAAAGCAAACAACCATTGCATGCTGTTTTCCCCTCTGAAAAAGGAACACAAAATATTTACTGTGCTGTCTAATGCACAATCAACAGTAATGTAAACACGGTGATAAGAGTGCTGAGTCCAGGCTAGCAGCTGAGCAGACCAGAAAGCCACAAGTTCCCAGTTCAGTCAATACGCTGCTGCTCAGGACATCTGTCTACAGCCTACATCCTTTTTTTCTGTTTTCCTTCCCTAATCAGGAATCACTGCCACTGGATATTTCTTTCATTCTTGTTTTAGACTGTCTCCAGCTTTCCACAAACATAATCTCTGTTCTTCCCTGGCATATTTTTTTTCTCCCCACTCTTGCCACTTATGGGTTTCCTCCTTCTTTGTCTCTCCAGGAGGGATCACCTTGCCTGAGGGTGTCTCATCTCACAAGCACCAAGGAGAGAGGACCAGGTCCTCCCCATCCTCTGCAACGTGCATCATTCCCGAGTTAGGATTTAATCAGCCACGGGAAAGAGCAATGGTACCTATAGCAGGGTGCAGCTCTGAGTATATGACAGAGGCTGAAATTACCCAGTTCAGCATGCTGGGCATGCATTCAGCCTGCAACACGGGCTGGATTCTGCACTTCAGTTATTTGTGACAAATGTGAGAATTTTTTTCTCCTCATTACATTTTCAAATTTGCATTACACAGAGCTAATCAATTATTAAAAGCAGCTCAAAATCTTCTCAAGACATATGGGGATTATTGGCATCTGTGTGTTTAAGTAAGCAGGTATTTTACAGCTTTAAAATAGCATATGCTGAAGGTTTTAATGTAACAATTTAGTTTTGAAGAGCTGCAGCAGCAACACAAGTGTCTGTAACTCACCTACCATATGCTGTGGTGTGAGGGGACAGCAACAAACACTTATGTTACATATCCTGTTTCTTTGCTGGAGCTGGCTAAAAATGTGTATTGAAATGTGTTTGGGTTTTTAAAATGGAAAATAAGATCCATTTAAAAATACTTTAATAAAAATCAGCATTTTAGTGGGCTGAGTTTAATGTAAAAATAAAAGTTGCCATGATGTGTACTGTACAAGCTGGGTTTATGTTCAAAAGCATTGGATCTGGTGGATGCCATCAGACTTTTGTACCTCGGTCACTTAAGCACTACTGGCAATTCCATCTGGAAGCCATTATTCCAGTTTCCATGTTTTTCAAGGTTTGCTAGTTTGCATACATCGATCATGATTTAAAGCATTTGTCCTTTATTTAGTTAACAAGAAGGCACAGCTGTTTGCTTGCTTCTCCCACCAATCTCTTTTGCAGCGTAGCTGTCTCCAAGGACTAAAGTTACCTTGAGTCTCTCTACTTAGGTAATTCACCGTATGTTCCGGGAAGGCACTTTCCCAAACATTTCTGATATTCATCTTTCTCTCAATTACAAAAAAAAAAAAAAAAAAAAAAAAAAAAAAAAGAGGGTATACCCCTTAAATAAGTTCTGCACCAGCAGGCATTTGGGATTTCATTTTATCTAATCTTACCAGGTTGATTAAGACATTGAAGGCAAATTTGTCCACTTTTGACTTGGAGCCTGACTTTAAGGTATAAATGATGCCATTTGTATTTTGGTAATTTATTTTCCTGCTTCTTTCTTTCCAAATAGTTTTTTAGAGAATGCTAAGGGCATCAGCCAAAATACACAGCTTAGCTGTGACTATAATCTTCTCCTTAGAAGAATGCAGGCTGACAAGGCTGCTAATGTGTCACCTTCTAATAATCTGATAATTATAAATGATGCGAACACGAGCGTGGGATAGTTGAACAGCAGCACACAACAGGCATTGCCTGCCTGATGATTACAGCACAAAAGGGCGGGAGCTTTGTAAGCTGCAAGTCCAAAGGCCACCATACTTGAACCACCTGAAGCATGCTTTAATTACCCCGAAAGGCACAGCCTGTCATGTTCTATTGCTATTACGAGTATATTATGGGAATAAGGTGTTATTTATACATCAGAGAACTTATTGTAGATTATGTTTTGCCTGTTATGAATCTAGAAAAGGGGTTGATTTTTGTCAGTAAATGTGGCGTTCTACTCTTTCAGGGGGGAAAAAGAAGTATAATTTGTACTTTAATTAACATTTTTTTTTCTAGACTGCAGCCTGTTTTGCAACTAAGAGAGTGTTATTGGTTTGGAATTGATTTTGGTGTCATATGTTGTCATTTGACAAAAAACAGTTTTACTAAGCTGTTTGACATTAGAACAGCTGGTAATGTCACTTTTGTTAATGTCTTTAACCACATTTTTAACAAAACAGCAGATGCTCATCACAAAAGCCATTTTCCTCTTCCATCCAAATGTGTAAAATCAGCTAACTTACTGCTTCAATTAAAGCTGAGCCTTCTAAACAAGGGAACTGACCTGAAAACAGACAACGGTTTTAGGAATGCCCTTTAGGTATATATCTGGTTAACATAAAGACCACTTTTACACCTATGAAATTTCTTTTTTGGAGAAATATGTTCCCCAATACATACGGATGCTGCAAAGGGACCTCAAACTTGTTACCTCTGAATTTTGAAGGATGTGTTTCAATGCTGAAATACTCAGCAGCCATGGGTAAAACTTACTGTTGCTACGTATACAGAACTATATCTTGTAGCATTATTGTGTCCTGTTTATTAATATAAATAATATTTGCAACTGAATAGCTCAACAGCTAGGAGGAACTGTAATCTGGGACATCATATACCTCAGATTGTAGCATATATAAAAATATTTGTGCTTACAAAAATGTGTCTGCATTTTGTCTGGTCACATAAAAGAGGCTTTCCAATGAGAGCTTCATGTAAGCACATGCTAACAAGTAAGAACTTCCCCAGAATCTGCTCATTTCTTTTGGTGACTGCAAATTCTATATATATTTGATTTATGGTGAAAGCAAAAGGTAATATGCATTTAGCAAATACAGTGCACATAGTCCATTTTTTATGCTATTCTTTGAAGTTTCTCAGACATCTGAAGTTCACTTATATTAGATTTCAATTTGGCTTTTGCTGTCAAGGTGACAGACTCATCCTCTGTGTCGTGTTTTAGCAACACTTCATAAAATCTTAGCTTGGATGGTGAAATGGGAAATGGATTAATGGGGGGATTATTTAACTCTTTCAGACATTTTAATAAGAAGAAGTTAAAATGAACCTTTAGAAATGGTAGCACAGTAATTTAAAAATAATTTTATATTTTTATATTTTTAATATAGCAATGCTATCTTCCTCTCTTTTGTTATAAAATATTTTCTTTATTTTTAGCTGAAGGTCAGTTCCAATACTGTAACTGTTACTAGGCAACAATTAAAAATGCTATCTCTACAGCTTTTAAATTCTGTTTATTACATGGAATATGTTAGGCTTACACATGCTTACTATAAAAAATAAATTATGGGGTTCTTTTTGTACGTGTGGTGATAGCAAGAGGCATATACGTCATGACGAAGAACCATGTAGTTCATGTTCTGAAGTCTACCTTTTAAAAAATCTCTACATCTGTAACAATCCCTGATAATACATTTTTGTTAAACTTTGTTACAAATTGTTATTGACATAGAATAATAAAATTATCAGAGTTTCACTTGAATTCTGAAAGCCTTTTTCTAATTTATAATTTTCGTGATAATCTTACAGATTCAACAGTACTGCCCTTGTACTAGGAGCAGGTTTTATTGTGCTTCAAAATTTCTGCTGCTGTTTTCTTCCATTTGTAGCCAAGTTACATACCTGTTTGCATGTTAACTTTCTCTGTGATTATTTTAACAAATGCATGTGCTAGGCAGGCTAGCTGTTGAAAAAACAAATATTTACCGGCTAAGGCACAGTACTTGTACAGCGGGAAATTTATATTCCTAATGCTGACCGTTCCATCTTTGTGCTGGATTACAATATGTACACATTTCAGTTAAAGAAAGAAAATTTTCAGGTGGACTTCAGTTGAGTGACCAACTGCAATAAACTGACCCCAAATTTCAATTTCTGAACGCTTACTATGAATTGCATCCAAACCATCTACTCTCTTATGCTCCAATTCCCTGAAAAATTATACCTGTTTTACCCTTTGAAGATATCTCACTGACCAGCTAGAACTATAAAGTTAAATGATAAATGGTGGATCTAATAATATCACAGGCAACGTTCCAATTGATTTACTGTGTTTAGAGTTTCACTCACTTAGACAAATGAGAGGTAAAATGGTTTTTGCTGTATTCTTTGTTTCTATATTATTATCTTGTGGATTTTCATGAAGTAGAAAATACTTCAGCAAAATTCCAACTGCAGGTAAAGTGAGTTTGTGTTGACCAAGGAGAGGACGTTTAGTACCTGTTTAGCTGTTCAGGGAAGTAAAATACCACAGTCTGCAAGGTGAAAGGGTTTAATTTGGGGAAGTTGCTGTAAATTACACATATTTTTGAGATTTTTTCAGAAACTACATCTAGCCATAGACCTTCAGCAATTCACTTACCCTTTACTTTATTTGAAAATTGCCTACATGAAACTAAGAATCGGGTTCAGATTTTGTTCCCATAGTGTTTTGGTACACTGTACCACTACTCTCTCTCATTTTAAATGTGTTCTAAAAGTTTTATAAAGTACTGTAAAAATGTTCTGTTTGCTGCAGGTCATGTTTCTTTATGTATATGTGGATAGCCCTTAAGTGAAGGGTAAAGTGAAATAATTCTTCACCTAATAAATTACTGATAGTAGCCCGTTTCAGTGGTTATACAGTACAGCAGAGAAGGTGAGAGTTCAATGTATGCTGGCAGATTTTGTGTGACTATATTCTGAGTTTATCAAAGGATGGTCCTTCTGGAAGGGTCTTGGGTCCCCTATTTTCTCATTCCTCTGGAAAGTTTCTCCTCGGTAGTTCTCTTCCTTACTGGGTGTGGTTTATTCCACTTGTGTCCAAACTGTTATGGCTCAATTCTTCATCTCTTCCTTCTTTGTCCCAAATAATAACCCTGAACTGCTGAAGCAGTTTTTTCTGCTCAGCAGAGTTCACAGGTTGTACGTTCCTTTCCTACCTTTCTTTTTTACACAGATTGATATTCCCCTAAACAGAGCAGGTTTAGTTGTTCAGTGATCTTTGATCTGGCTTTTTTGAGTAGGTTTTTATATCAGGATTTAGGGCCACAGAAATCACACTCTTCTTGCTCTTGGAGCCATATACATGACTGTCTTCCTCTGCTGCTTTAATTAACTTGAAGTACTGGGACAATCTCTTGAGTTTTCAGCCAATCTCCCAAGAAACACTTCTTGTTCTTGCTCTGAAATGGAATTTGCCCAAAACTTTTTAGATGATGCTATGGTGTATGTGGTAGCTCTCACAACTTCCAGCTCCTGCCATGTAGGAGCTTAGTCTCTCCTTCCTTGCCGCCCAGATAAAGGACAGTCAGTCTGTTTGGGTAGAGAATTGCTTCAAGGCACCCTTTAACATTTTCTCCAGCAATTTAAGGCTCTGCACACTTAAAATATGCAAAATGTGTGCCGTAGACCTATAGAGAGAGCTAGATATGGATGTTGACGCACTGTAGTTATTTTACTATCCTTTTGTTAAAGAATCCCTTTCATTCTCTAGAGATCATGACCTAAAGGTTAATAACCATCTTCCATTGACTTCAGCTTGTGTCAGATCAATTCCTGATCACTCTCTACATGCTATAGAATAATCTGTTTGAGTTTACTGATGGGTTTTATTTTCAATATCAATATTTTTCTTAAAACCTACAAATAAAAGATATTTCAAAGTGGGAAATGAAATCCTTAAAATCCATCCTCCAAACAAGTCAGTTATTAGCATCATCCATCTTTCAGTAATAATAGTAACTCAGAAGTCATGAAATACTGAAGATTAGTAGGCCCAAGACAACCTTGAATAATGCGTTAGTTCTATTCAAGGCAGTTATTGAATGCAAGCTGACAAGAAGTCAAGGTAAAATTTGCCATAAATGATTGCCAACAGTTTATTTTGTTTTCAGAAAGTGTATCTTTCTCTTGGAAGTTGAAATTAATTGAAGTTGTTTCACTGAATTTTGATGATAATTCCTTTATAAGAAGTAGTTACTTGAGGACAATTTGGGTAAATAACTGTTAAGAATCTAGAAAAAAAGCAATAGATTTCTGTAAGTGATAATGTACGCAGTGTTGGTAGTTGTCAGTAACCACAGTGCTTCTGAGCGATTACCTGTGCCTGAGTATAGTTGAATTGTTGAACTCTTAAAAAGTGTCAAACATCAAAAGCATGCACTTAGTTTTAAAAAAAATTATGTAATTTATGTAGTGCACAAAATGATTTTAAAAGCACATACCAAAGTAGCAAAGTGGAGTTAGGAAAGTCTCAAGTTAAGATTTCCTGTGCAATTGACTTGGGAAAGGCTTCCGTTTCCTTACTACTTGGATCCAACACAGAGTAGAAGCAATGGAGAGTGTGGGGAGTCCCATTTTAGTTCCATTTGGATGCAAACCTTGTGTGGCCCATCATGGTGGGGTGTTGCTGCTGGAAGGGATGTCCCACACAAGCAGGTTGCTGTTGCAGAGTTTCTAATGGATCAAGCTGCAAAACTCTAGGAAGTGCCTACTGTAAAGAGCATTAGGGAAAAAAACAGACAACATTATCGCTGTTAATCTTGTTGCTTAATATGTCACTCAGAGAAACTGGTCTGCATAGGAATAAGCATTATATAAAAATGATATAGGATGGCATAAATGATCACAGCTATGATTGTAACAAAGTTTAATTTAGCTGAATTTGAGCAGGCATTTGTATGGATGGAAAAAGAAATGTCCTGGGCAATTTCCTTACTGAAGATATGGTGTAAATGGAGCTTCTTAACAAAGATTTGTTAGAATCTTTAGGTTTCTGGAAAAAAAAAAAAAAAAAAAAAAAAGAAGTAATTTTCCTTAGCATGTTCCTCAGAAAGATTTTCACAATTATGGCCAAAAAACTTTAAAAAACAACTAACACACAAATATCTTGAGACATATATCTGTCCAAATTAATAAAATCTGTTGACATTAGAAAGTAGCTGTAAACAATGTGGAAAGTGACATTAATAAGAGGGGATGTTCCCAACTGGAGGTCCCTTAAAATTTCAGTCTACTTTCTGAGCTGACAGCAGGTACCCAGTCCATGACAATAGATATGTGATGGAAATAATAGTGTAAGGATTTTTACGACATTGGTTCTGAGGCCTGTTTTGTACTGCAGACCTCAAAAAATGCAGATTTGCACAACTGGAGGGGAGTAATTGTGCAAAGGGATGGTGTGGGGATGGACAAGAGTTGTCAGCCACTGTTGCAGCCAGAATCTTCATATACCATGAAACTGTGGGTGCAGGCAGCGGCTGTGTGGAGAAAGTAGACGGCAAAATCAGTAAAGTCCATAGCTCCTCTGAGGGCACAAGGTGGTGTTTCATACAGATTGTAGGAAGGAAGGAAAGAAAATGGTGGGACTACATGTTCCTTGCACAGACTGGGTGGTCTAGCAGAGAACTAGACATGCTGATTTGGTCTTTCTTCATACCATTTCCCTTGCAGGGAAAGCTCTAGGAGTTTTTGTTTCAATGGTCTCTTTTGTGTACTGGGCTATTGTAACCCCTCCAGGCTTGTGGACTTGAAACACTCTTGGGGCTCACTTTGGCAGACTTGAGAAGCACTGTTTCCCCAGGACCCATGTGCATGCCAGAGCTGTTTGCAAAAAATGCATGTATGTTGTATTCCAAGCTCCAGTTTTTTTCAAGCATTCATAGCTATGTCAGTTACTGCTTTTAAGAAGTTGTTCAATCCATCCTTTTCTAAGAGTTTCTATTGCAAAGGTCTCTATTAGAGGTGACAAATATTTTCACTCAGTAAAGGTGAGATAGAAACTGTTATGAGCAGCACAAACTGAATTCTGGATTGTGATAACGTGCACTATACTGGATGCCGTTGTGCATTTGTCATGATATTGTTGTGATGTTCTGTTTGTCTCAGCAACAGCTAGACTTACTGCCGCACTGAGGAGTGCAGAGGAGGACGAATGCCTGTGTTGAAGGTGGGAGGGCAAATATGTAATGAGTGCTGTTTGGAAAGAAAAAAGGTCAAAAAGAAATTACTTTTCTGAACAAGTATGAATATTTGCATTATTGTGCAGAAAATGGCACTGCTAAGATGAGATTTTACTAGTCACCTAAGACAAACTTTATTATATTATAGCTGGAACCTCCCAGACACTCCAAGCAGAGTGTGGCTACGTGGACGTGCCTTATCATCATTACCTACGCCGTGGGCCCAATTAATCTCAATGTTTTCAATTCTGTGTTTACAACCTTGGGTATATCAGAACTGGCTAGCGCAGGTCTTCGGTGTATGACACAACAAATAGCTGCTTTAGCAGCTTGCATAGCCAGTCTGTATTTACTCTCTGAATCCTCAGTATTTGATTAAAAGTGTTTCGATAGATTTAACTGATAACTCAGCCCACAAATGCTCTTCACTGAAAAGACAGATTCCCTTTCACTGCTCAGTTAGCAGTACCGGCAACAACTTGCTATCCTTCTGTACTTCAGGGAAGTCCAATAAATTGCACACAATTTTTTCGAGCTGAAGTTTTCCTTGATCTGTGTGAATTTAGAGTTATTTTGTGAAATGGCAAAGTTGAACCAGAAAATACCGGTTCATTTAGCTGAGTATGTTTCAGCTGAAACCTTCCTGGTTCAGTGAACTTTTCTGCATATGCAATACCACTGGAACTGTCTGATCTGCCTGAAAAAAATGTTAACATCATTTTCCCAACTGCAGCTGCCCGTGAGCCACAACTTTACCTTTTTGCCAGCTCCAGTGCAGATCAAATTCACATAGAATCACAGAATAATTCAGGTTCTAAGGGACTTCACATCTTCAGTGGGATCTTCAATTTGTCTAAGCTTCAATGAGAGCTCATCTCTTACTAGACTGCAGAGATCTGGGAGTTAAAGGAAAGGATATTTTTCATTTGTCCTGCTGTTCATGACACAAATTGGGGATTTGTGTGGTTTTCCTTTTGTCTTTATGCAGGAATTGTGAGTATAAACGATGAAGGGAATAAAAGATGTGTGACACCCCACAGGAACAGGAGATAACAGGGATCCTGAAGGAGGAGGAAGTATGTGTGTACCCAGAGATGAGGTGGAGTCAAGGGCTGAGAGATCCTGGAATGGCCCAGAAGGTGTGTTGAGGAATGAATGTTGTCTTTGGCACAGGGGAGACAATAAGAAACCCTGCCTGGTGGCAGAGAGAAATGTGAAGGTGAAACAGAGTCCTTGGAAGGAGAAGAGGAAGACAGCTGAAAAGGTGTTAGGGACACTGTGAGCTGCCTCTGTCTTAGGAAGGAGGAGAGAGGAGGGACAAGTTGTTCCGCAGCCACAGAGGAGGGGCTGTGGGCTTCAGGCAGCCCTGGTGGCATGGGGAAGGAGGAGGTGACTGTCTAGGAGGTCAGCGTGGAGTAAGGGATGGAAATATGGAGGAAGCTCTGGACTTCTGAAGCAAGCTCATTCTATGGAGCCAAGACCCACTGCGATCCCATATTTCTTATGATAACATCACAAAAATGCCAACCTCTCCGCACTGTCAGGTGAACCCTAATATACCATGGTCATTATATTGAATTTAGATCTTTGAGTCTGAGTGCACAATGAGAATATTACTTGCTACACCCAAACCTGGTGTCATATCTTGCGTGAATAGCACATAAGACATTTTTACATAATGCAGCTTTCTTGTTCCAACCTTTCAGCTAAATACTGCAAAATAATGACAACAAGAAAATAGTTTCTGCAAAGAAGCAGAAGTATTTTATGACAAAAGGAGCGTTTGGAGTAACATTCTAGAAGAGCACAGACACTTTTTTCCCCCTTGTCACTCTGATTAAGGCTCTGAGAGACTTTTTTGTACCGTGTCTCGCTGTTGGAATACCTGTCTCCAAACAGCTTTCTGTAGTGGAAAATCCAATTTAATCTCAAAGAGTTTTATCAGTTCTGCACTACTTTTTTCTCCTATTGGAAAATAAAATAAAAAGATCATATGTCAACTTGACTACAAGGTGTAAAGCTTCTGAGCTTGCATTAATAAATTTATGCATCAATTATATGTTTGCACATTCATATATGTATAGCTGAAGGCAGCCTCTTTGTAGGCTAAGGTTTATTTATGCTGCATAGAATATATTTTTCCAATTTCTAGCGTTCTTGAAAGGCAGATTTTTTCCAGAGATTGTCCAGCTTTCAGGTCTTCATGAGATGAAACTTAATTTCTTTTTCAGGGATAAGGAACTTGAGAAATTAAATAAAATGTCTGTCTGAGAATGCTATATGCATTTATTTACTTTAATTCAAATGTTAACTCATTTTTTCACTGTGTGCTCTTGCTGATGCAGAGGGGTTGCATGTGCTCACTCACGCTGTGCTTCCTAAGAACTAGGGTGGGTTTAGAGAGCCCAAAGGCAAAGGAAGGACTTAACAGAACCTTTTGTTTTAGCTCTGCAATGCAAAATGTATTTAAACGGTGGGGTCTGAAACTTGCTACCTCCTGCTTCTTTCTGAGTTGGAGATACGGACACCCCTGTCCAGGTTTTGCATCCATGTGCAGCCATCTCCAGGGCTCTGATTGTGCTTAATTGCCCTGACCAGCCTCACCTGGGACCTCCACCCACACACCCACAGCTCAGCCCTAAGCTGTGCTCTGGGTGCGCCTGCCCGCAGCTCTGGATGGAGCCTGGTCTATCCCTTGGGTTGTTGAAGGAACTCTGGAAGCAGCATCTGCCTTTGCTGCTGTGCCTGGTTGCTGTGGGGCTATGTGAGGTCAAGGTCTCTGGAGCGGCCCTCGATTCACCTTCCCCGTGGAGCAGCTGCTCCGCACTGGTTATACTGGCCCTGCACCAGTGACTTGCCTATAGCACCTTGCTGCCTTCGAGCAACATTGTGCCAGCTCCGAGTTTCGTATCCCTCTCTGCTTTCCAGGTCAGGT
>NW_009258661.1:3395193-3404568 GCF_000687185.1 Egretta garzetta
GAAGGCTGGAGGGTCTGGTTGAAGGAAAGCCCGGTTGTGGCTGCTTGTGGCCTGGTTTGGGGGCAGCTCTGTCACCTCCAGGGCCAGGAGATCAGTTCTCATCAAGGTGAATTTAAGAAGGAAAGATAGGCTGGAAACAGAAACCCTATTTCCTTTTTAAACAGCAACTGCGTAGTCGTACCCATAGGAAAGACTGCTTGCCTTGGCTATGAAATAGCGCCCATAGCTAAAAAGCTTTCGGCATTGTAAACGATCACAGGTTTCATTTCAAGGTATTTTCTCTTTCCTTCAGGCACCGTTGTACAGCTCTATTGCTCAAAACATGGCACTAGTTAATACTGCATCAAACACTTGAAAATAACACTAATGTAGCACTAAGAATGAAAAGTACCCCAAAGTCAGGAAATACCAAGGGCCGCGCTGCTTCTGGAGCTCTTCGCTTTGCTATCGTGTATATTCGTACATATTTTATGATGTACTGAGGTAGCACGCTGCTAACATGTTTGATGAGGCCTGGGTTTATGAAGGAAGGAGGAATAGAGAAAAGCGTGTGAGGCTTCAGTTAAAATTTTGGAGCTGCTGGAATTTGTCAGTTCTTGTAATAAATCTTGCCCAAGACAGAGTTGTTTTACCTTTAATCACCTGTTTGAAAGTGGATACAAAGCTTTCTCTGGAGCAACTGTAAATTTTTTGCACTGACCCCCTCGCTGTGCACGCTGCCCCTGGCAGTCTTCCTGCAGCCGGACCTGGAGGCTCGGCTTCCCCGGCCCCATGCTGGGTGCCTGGCGGGATGAAGCCGCCTCAGGGGGCAAGGAGGCCGCTGCGGGGAGATGCCAGTCCTGCTCAAAGCTCCGGTGGGTGTGAGAGGGACAAATACTAGGAAGAGGAGTAAGAATAGAAACTTTCAATCTCGGTAGTGAATATGTCAGAAGGGGCCTGAAGCACGAGATCGATAATTTTTCTGTCAGTTTTGCTGCTGGTGCCTGCCCGTTCACACAGAGACTCTACCAGCGGCCTACGCTGGCACTTCCTCGTATTGAGCGGTACCGTCTCCCGCAAATAGCTCCGATCAGCAGGCTGAGCTAAGAGCAGGAGCAACAAAACCTGACCTAAATAGTGATAAAAAATGCTTAATAAAGTGAGATCAGGGACATCATGGGGATTTGGGAAACTGTGGCCGGAGGGTGGATTAAAACCCCTTGTGGTCCTGGACAGTGCTGTATTTCCTGTGCTGAGCCCAGCTGCAATGGTGGCGTGTGACTGAAGTCGTAGGAAAAAACCTCTTATGTAGATTTTTGGGTTTGTTGGGGTTTTTTTTCTTTTTTTAGCATATGTTGGCACCTGAGGCTGGTGATTTGATTGTACGGGATGGGAAATTTGAGGTTGAAGGGTGTACTTGAGAGTACCACTCCTGCGTCTGGGTTGTGAGGGGCCTTTTCAAATGGGAGCACGGGACTCGCCTGGAAATGGCGCCCTGTGGGTTGTGTTTGCAGACTGGGCAAGTCCCATATAGCAGTTGCCAGGAATCAGAGCCTTCAGCGAAATAAAGGTGTTATGTTATTTTCACTTGGATATTAAGTGATAATTAGTATTCTGCGTGACCATGTCTGCAAGATGGGATGTTCTCCATTTATTGAGAGTCCTTAGAAACACCGGTGGTCTTTCACTTCATAATCTGAGCTACATTTGAGGTAAAGTGATCTTTGCTTGCACTATAAATGTTTATTTCCTGCCTCTACTGTTTGTAAATTTAATTTATAATGATCTGCTGCTGGTTATTATCAAGTATAATGTGCTCCTTTATAGAAAATAATTAGAATAATGTATTAGGATTAGTTGTGAGTCTTCTCGATAATGTGCATGTGGGCGTGCAGTTTGTCATTGGTTTAGATACAAAGGAAAAAGGGAGGTTAAAACAGTAATGCAGATGATACAGGTGAAAATACTCAACAAGGCTTAGTTGATTGAATCTTTACATTATTTTTTTCTAAACACTGCTGTAAAGCATGCTAGGTGTTAGAGCTGTTCTGTTACATATTACTCGAATCTGTGCAGTGTCTGAGCTGCAGAAAAGGCCATTTGAAATAAGTGCTGGTGGTGGATAGACTTACTGTAGTAACATCCTTGATTTTCACAGCATTAATGGTAAATCTATTTAATTTATTTCTGTAAATACCATATATGTTAAATGATGTATTGTGTTTGCATGGCAAGGTGTTGGTAGTGGGGTGGCTTCTATGAGAAGCTGCCAGAAGCTTCCCCTATGTCTGATAGACCCAACGCCAGCCGGCTCCAAGAGGGACCTGCCATTGGCCAAGGCTGAGTCCATCAGCGACAGTGGTAACAGCTCTGGGATAATGTATTTAAGAAGGGGGTGGGGGGGAACCTATGTGGGAACAGCAGCGGAGAGAGGAGTGAGAAGATGAGAGGAGCAGCCCCGCAGACACCCAGGTCAGTGCAGCAGGAGGTGCTCCAGGCTCCAGAGCAGAGATTCCCTTGCAGCCCCTGGTGCAGCCCACGGTGGGGCAGGCTGTCCCCCTGCAGCCCATGGAGGCCCACAGGGGAGCAGATCTCCACCTGCAGCCTGGGGAGGACCCCATGCCAGAGCAGGGGGGTGCCTGAAGGAGGCTGTGACCCTGCAGGAAGCTTGCGCTGGAGCAGGCTCCTGGCAGGACCTGTCGCCCCATGGGGAGAAGAACCCACACTGGAGCAGTCTGCTCCCAAAGGACTGCACCCCATGGAAAGGACCCATGCTAGAGCAGTTAATGAAGAACCCGCATTGGAGAGTAAAGTTAAGTCTGGGAAGAAGGGAGGGGTAGGGGGAAGGTGGTTTATGATTTAGTTTTTATTTTCTCATTACCCTCCTCTGATTTGATTGCTAATAAATTAAACTGATTTCCCCCAGTCAAGTCTGTTTTGCCCATGTTGGTAATTGATGAGTGGTCTTTCTCTGTCCCTATCTCAACCCCCTAGCCTTTCATTGCATTTTCTCTCCCCTGTCCAGTTGAGGAGGGGAGTGATGGAGCAGCTTTGGTGGGCACCTGGTGTCCAGTCAGGGTCAACTCACCACAAATGATCAGTGTTAGGGGACTTTGATGTAAGAGCACTTTGCAATTCTTTAAAGGCAATCTGAGCCCATAAGTTTTTTGGAAAAAAAAAAAAAAAATCATTTAAGATGTTTCATGTCATTGAAGGGGGCTAAGCAGAAAAGCATTCTGTATGCTCCCTGAATACCAGTATTATTTTCATGCTAATCTGCCTGATTGCTGGGTGTCACTGAAATACGTTTATTTTCTTTTGACATAAACAGCAGAAGTGAGAAGCAGCCATTGATGTGTACTGTATCGGTGTGTTTAGCTGTCACATCTGACAAAGACTAGCTGAGTCAAATGAGGGGCCTTAGTTCAACAAAATGCATCTGTGTGCATCTACAGTCAAATGTGTGTATAAGTCGTCTTCTGTTTACTCCTTTGACCTTCACTGTCACCTGCAAACTTAGGCCATGGTCCTGCACCCTGCTCTGCATGGGTAGATTATAGAGAGACATGTTTTACAGGAGCAGATCAGAAACCACAGTGAGGACTCTTGGTGTATTGCTGTTACATAGTAGACCTTATTACCCTCTCGCATCCTGTCTTCTGGTAATAAATGTTTACTTGATTGACTGAAACTACTCTTAAGTAAAACTTGCTGTACACAGTGGGGGGGAAAAAAAAAAGTCTCACAGGCAATTGGCACTGCTTTGGGTTTTCCTGAACTCTTTTAAGTATCTAATATGTTTGTTTAAATAAAACCACAGTTTCCTCTGCCCTTTCTCTGCCCAAAGGCTTGATATCTTTCTCTCTTTTAGCCTTATAAACATTTGGTGCATTGGGAAATGTATACACTTCAGTGCTTAGGAACATCAAAAGAGATGTTGTGTTCGCATCAGTGATCAGCACTGAGTATCAAGTAGTATTTGGGAAAGAATCTGGCATATCCCTCAGTGACTTATCTGGGAAGTGTGAATGGCATTTAATAAAACAGATTTTCCAGCAAGTGACAGGCCAGAGCCTTGAAGCAAAAAGTACTTCTGCCCTGTGCCAATCATTCACTTTCTTCCAGCTCAGTGATTTATCCCATGTAAAATGTTCTTGTATTTAAAACTGGTCCACACTGCACCAATGGTAAGGTGTCAAATCCCTCACTGAAGCAATATCATAAAATATGAAAACATGAACGCTAACCAGAGTTGGGATACTTGTCACTGCATGGCCTGCCTGCCTTCCTGCAATTACTGGCAGGCATTCAGACTACTCTTGATGAGCTATTGCTTTGCATCTTCCTTAAGGAAATAAGGTGTTTGGTTTTGTTTACGGAGCTGTGGGGTTTTCTTTGTTTTAAAGATATATCTATGTATATAAAAAATATAGCAAAGTAGTTCTGCCATTGAAGTTGATGGCAAAGTTTACTTTGACTTAACCTGTCCAGAATTTTTCCTGAAGACTTGCACAGGAAGGGTAGCTCTGAATTTTTAGTTTAGTCTCCTGTACGGTGAAAGATACATCATTGGTGTGAAGGGTTTATACAGCCATGGAAACATTCTCTTGCAAAACTGAACAAGCCATTACTGTAGTAAGACAGAAGTTGTGGTGATTTCTCCTGTTGCAGTTTGATCTACTTTGGGCATATCTGTCCTCTCTGGGATTCCTTCAAGTGAGGTTTTGTTTCTTTAGCGGTATTCCCATGTAAATCCACAGCCAATCCAAAGAGATCTCTTTACCTTCCCTGCTCCCCTGTGCTTACCCTGTTCTTAGCTCTTGAGTTTTAATTTCATTCCACTTACTGCATTCTTCTTTATATTATTCCCAGTAACAATAGGCTTGTTGCCTAGTACACCTCCAAGCTTAAAATTGTACTGTAGACAAGATGCTTGTGAATTTTAATATGCATTGTGTGCTCTAAGAAAGCATTAGTATTCTGTGTACTATTTGCTTCAACTAATGACATTATAATAAAGCCATAGTTTGCCTTATCTAACCTAAACTTTAACACAATATATATCTATTAACCAATGTGTTCCTTTCCCCCCAAAATTGTTGTTCACAGGACATACTGTAAACTACTATTTAGCTAAGTAGGAAATCATGCTTCCCATTTTAGCTTTCTTTTTGAGATAACCCTCAAGGTAAACATTGTTCTAAACACCTTTTCAGAGTTTAAATCATACTGCTAGTTACATCAGCATGCTCCATCACAGAAAATAATGCCTCATTCTTCCAAGGTCCTACGTTCTTTTTTACAGATCATATTAATTTTCCATGAAAAAGTAATGCATTGCAGAATATTGTGACATTAAGCAAGTTCAGTTGTGTTTTGCAGTTGTTAATTACCCTTACAAGGTGGATAAGAAGTCTGTGGGGAATTCCTTAAAAGAGAAGTGCTTTGCCCTTGGGATGCATATTACCATATGGAAAGCAGGCTTATGTTCTTAGTTAATTATCTTTGTTGTTTCAGTTCATTTAAAGGAAATGTAATAATTTGTTGGTTGTTAGTACCTGTGTATTTTAAAAAGGGAAATTGTTAGAATAATAAAGACCCCAAGGGGATGCTTACAGTACTCCAGAAAGACACTTTCAATTATTTTTTCCCAAGGCATTAATTTTTTCTAAGCGGAACTGACAAAAATATTAAACAAAGGTGATATACAGCATCTTTGGGAAAGTGTGTTTCATTATTATTACTATTTTTGCAGATGGCTCGAAACTCTTCTCCTAATAATAACCACATTCCTATTTCTTTCTGCAAGACTGGAATCACACTGAATTTGATAGCTTTGAGGAACAAAATATCAAAGAAATAATTGAAAGTGGGTAGGGTGATAGTACTTAGTCTTGTCTCGTGGAAATGTGAAGGTCATAGCAACAGGTGAGGGAAAAGCTCAGTATTATAATAAACAAACAGATATGGGTATGATCCTATTGAACAGAGCTCCTGGGATTATTCCACGTGGCTGGGGACAGGATACTGCTTCTGTCATGGTGAAACAGAGTTCTTTGCTTTACAAGGTGTTAGGAAGCTCTTTGTTGTTTGGAAGGCGGTGCGTATCCTGCAAATCTGTGTGGGAAGCCAGCAATTTAACTTCTCTAAAAGGCTCACGTCTGTGGTCAGGACTAAGGCCACTCTTGTTTTGCTGTTCCTACTGTAATTATTGCTGCACAGTTCCATTAACTTTTGGCAATATTTGGAAAAGATTTGATTTTTATTCTTTAAGGTAAGATTAGGGTAATTTTTTCCTCTCAGTCAAACTAAAATTGTAGTTTATTATTATTTATAATTTGTAGCTTTTTCTAGTTGAGTATTTTTATATAACCTTATGAAAACAAAGGGTCAAACTGAAGAGGTTATTCCACTGATTTCAAGTAGTTGCTTTGGATTTACCTCCGTGTGACTGAGTAAGAAGCATCATATAAATAAAAGAGCAATTATTTCCAAAGCACTCAGAAATTAGTAGGTTTATTGTGTTTCATTCTCTAGAAGAAAACAAAATCGGCTCTAAGCATTTCTTTCCAAGGCATTACCTTAGGAAATCATTATGATTCTCCAAAGCTGAAATCAAGAATGGTTGGGAACTTCCTGCATAGGCCCCAGATTTGTATACCTACTCCACCTGACACTGGGTTGCAATAGAAAGGATAGACCTCATTTAGGAGGAAAGGAGTTGAACAGCTGGCATCTGCTGCTTCCGTGAACACTAGGAGTATGACTAGGATATTTTGAAATGGAAATAAAGACTGAAGCGGAATTAAAGCACCCCATTCCTTCTTGTGTCACTGAACAGGTACATCGCTGCTGTGCACTCTTTAGGGCATAGTCAGCTGCCCTGTGCTGGGTACTGGAAAAACAAATAGACCCTTCAGTGTTCACCGGCATGAGTAAACATGTTCAAATGTATTCCCAGAGGAGTTTCTTGGAGCTTGGAATGGACGTCATCTAAAAATCCTTACTTGGATTGTCTTTTCAAATTGCAGCAATTTTTTCTTTGCTACAAATAGCTTGCTACAGACATTGCTTTAAAGTTAGGGTAGATCAGAAAAATCACCTAAGAATGTCACCTCCTTTGCCAACAAACCAGTCTCGTGTATATTCTGAGCCATGTGCGCTGCCTTTGTCACATTTGTGCTTGCTTTGTATTCCAGTTAGCCTCACAGAGCCAGGATAGCACAAGCATAATTGAGGGCGAGTTTTGGTCAGGAGAATCTTGTCACTGCTGCCGCCTCGGCAGTGTGAACCAGAAAGAGCACAGCTTGACTTTCATATGTCTGAGGTTGAGTTTGCAGAAAGCTGAACAAACTTGATCTGGAAATGCCAGTCACCCTCCAGAGGAGAACTGTGATTTAATTTGGTGAAATGGCTAGTTCTGACAGTATTAACCAGCTCGGGTCAGACAGTGTCTAAAGCCAGCATCTCCTTGCAGTAGCTGTTGCCATTAGGAAGCTATGCCCTGTGCCGAGGCCAGCAATGTTACTGTGCGATTATAATTGGCCTTTTTATGGGGATGCTTCCTTTCAACATTGGTATGGACCTTGCTTAATTAGAACGAGGCTGAGGTGGGGTGAGTACAGGTGTTTCATCTTTAGCAAAAAAAGTTTTACTTTGTGTTTCTCCCCTCTGATAATTTGTCACATCAGGTTATTAATATCATTCAGAAGAAAAGAATGCAAATACATATTATGTGGAATGGAGATCATTCTGCTGTCTTTGGGGGAAATGCTTTGGATGTGTGTGGGAGCATAGATTGCATTTATGTATTTCACGTTCTCAAATCCATGACTGCCTTATCAAACTAAGATTTTGCCAGGCTCGTGGGGCAGGCATGTGAACTCTATATCTGAAAATAGATGCATCTGGTTCTGAACTGTGGTTTTCATCTAGTCTTTTAATTAAGTGTCTTTACACACCAAGATGCATCCTGGCTTATGTTGTGAAGCTGTTATGTGCACGATTATATTGCTGCTTGATTTCTGTAAACTCTGCTTTTAAAAAATAAATTGAATGTAAAATTATGCTGGTAATACAGACATACAATTCTTACTTGTCATGAGCTCTGATTTGAGATTGACTGGTGGTCATTTTACAGTGCCTTCCAGATAAAGTGGCAAAAGATAAATATATCTTCTGAGCTGCTATTTTAAGCATCACAACCACAAATGAGAGTGACAGTAACTTGCAGTTTAGGTCACCTAGTACATCCTAGCTTATGCATGATAAAACAAGCACAGGCTGAGCTTAATCACTGGCCTGCCTTTCTGACTTGGAGAGAGCAGCCTGTCTTGGTGTTTAAAGATTAGAAGATCCCATTTTAACTTGTCTAAATAGCTATTAGCCATTGGTTTGGTTGTTTTATGACCATTTCTTCTCAATTAGGAGAACATAAATTTATTTTCAGAAATGATTTGGTCTTTTGTTTATAAGTTTCCTGTCAAGTGTGTTTACTTTTACTAAGAAGATCTCATTTCATCCATAGTAACATAACTATGGAGGAAGGTAGAGAAAGTGCAAACAGCATGTTCACTTGAATGTCACCCTAACATGGGGGTGGAAGATGGGTTGGATTTACAGCCAGGAGTAGTGAAAAGGGGATTTTTGTTTGCTGTACTATTTCATATTTCTCTCAGGTCATGTGAAGTGTTGGTGTGTGCCTCTGATCAGAAGGCAGTGATGTGCCAAATGATGCCCAAGGGGCAGTTACGAAGTATAATGCTTCTTTGTAGCAGCCTTCTTTTCCCCACCCTAGCTATTGCTGGTAGGTCTGTCTGGATCATCACTGCTGAAGTCAAATTTTGTGGAGTAGCCTCTTGTAGGTCCAACCCTTGGAGGTCCAGCTGTGGGCAGCTCAGACTACTGGTTCAGAGTAATAATCTGGGGTGAAATATAATCCTGAGTAGATACCTAGCAGATATTTGACTTAGCAGATAGCTAGCAGCTATATGTGTGGACAATTTAAACGTTTTAAATAGGCCAGAAATAGTAAAGAAGCAGTGTATAAGCTTTGTTCTAGCCCTCCCCAGAGAGATGAGGTCTGGTTAAAGGTTAAATGACACTTAGTGTTTTTTGGACTGACATGACGTAGAATCTCTTTGGTGTTGGAGGCAGCAGACAGGAGAGGAGGCAATATAGCCTTTGTCAGCTCTGTCCGCAGTTAAGTTCAAAGAGCAAGATGGAGAAAATAACTGTCATTCAAAGACATCCAGCCATTCACCTGTGTGGACTGGGGCAGTTGCAAGGGTGTCCTTGCTGTGTGTGCTCAGCTGCCTCTGACAGCCTGCAGGTTTTTCACTTTAGAGCAAAAAGCACAGCAGCAGCTCCAGGAATTAACACTTGAGAAGTTGGTTT
>NW_009258661.1:3404588-3417293 GCF_000687185.1 Egretta garzetta
CAAAAGATTTATCTGAGATGTTAAGCTGTATCACTGAAAAATGGACAGGAAAACACCTCAACAAGCTGTGTGAGGAACTCGAAGGCCATTTAGCTGGAGAGAAGCTGCAGGGTGTTCTGAGCACAGCGCACAGAGGAGTTGAAGAAATACAATGCATTAGATTTTAATGAGCATTACACAAGATCTTCCTAAAGTATTGATTAACTAGGCATCAGGGACTTTTGAACCTTAAATGTCTGCACAAGCATGCCGGGTTTAAAAGGCTCATCACTACTCCACAGAATAAGAATCAGGTTCTGGGTAAAATGACTGAATACGGCAAAGTCTTTGGTACAGCTATTTTGGGCTACAAAGAGCCTTTGAGTGCTCAACAATAGCACCGGTATTGGAAGCCCAAGAAGAAAAAAGAACAGAAAAGCCATATATTCTGAAAATCATCTACATGGCATTTAAGCTTGGCTACGAGAGAATGAAAAGATCTGGATAAAACATGGTGCTGCACAAAAAAAGGCTTTATCTCATTTACATCCTCACCTCCTATTTGGAGAGACTGTTTAGAAGCTAGAACCATGAGAAGGAAGAGACATAATTAAAAATGCTAGGCATACATATTATTAGACCTCAGTACTTCATGTTCTTGGGGCTGTAATAATTTTTGCAGGCTGGTAGTACTTTACCAGTGGTGTAGATGTGCTCAACTTTTCACCCAAGATGGTAGCTCTGAGTATCCTTAGAAATGATAGGTCCTACTGCTACAAATCAAGGGTGCTCACATCTGATGATGGCTGGGTGTGTAAAGAGATTGGGTAGTCCCACTGAAAAAACACCAGGAGAAAGCAGTTGTCAAGATTATAAACTTAGTATTCTTGGTATTTGATGTGTTCCAGCCACTAACTGATTTTGGTTTTCTTCATTCTCAAAACCACATAAAAACAATGGAGGTATAATCAGATAGTTTAAAGTAAATTACGAATCTTGTGGTTCAGAATTTCATATAAAGTTTATATAAATATATATATGTATATGTGCTAAACCAGGAAGTAGGAAAAAGCTACAGTGGATGTAAAAGAACTGAATGTTAATTATGAAGACTGTGACAACTTGGCCAAAGAAGATGAGCATCAAAGATGGATCAACATTGTTTGAATTTCCAAACACTATAACAAACCAGTAGTTTTTTGTTTCAAATATTCACATGACACCTGTTCCATTTAGAAATGCTCAAGGAGATGGAATAAGACTGAAGTCAAAAGGATAGAGTTCTTGAATAAAATATCCCCATCATATGAAGGAAAGGAAGAAAGAAAAAAAAAAAAAAACACAAAAGAAAAGAGATTAAATCAACCATGCTAAAGGCAACAATAAAACTCTGAAGAAAGTGAAGTAAAATCAACAGAAGGTGAACATATATCTGACAGAGTGGATCTGTCCAGTGAAACACTGCAAGCCTTGCAGAACATGCTTACTTTAACAAAGAGATGCTGGTACAGGAATAATGACCTGGGATGGGTCCAATAGTGGAATGAATGATGCTGGGATAAAGTGTGCTTGAAGCCACAGTTTGCATGATTAGTATCTTTTTGAAATTTATATAAGCAATAAATTGCTATTTAGTGCAAATCTTGCGGTTATGTTTGCTACTTCTATACATTTAGGACAATGTTGCTGCTGGTTGAATCTGGTTAATCAGCTATTTCACTGTTGATTAATTTGGCCCAAGAAGTATATGTGTCTGATTAAAACGTAAAGTTTTTGCAAATACCTGCTATGTTATCATGAGAAGAGACATAATTTTGATTAATTGCAAACTAAGCAAAAGCAATTAAAGATTTTTTTTAATTTTTTTTTTTTTATTTTTATTTTTAATTCTGTCTCCTCAGCACTTCACTGAATTTTCAGGGCTTTACCTTTGGACAGTTTATTCACCTGTGAGTGAGAAACTGCACAGAATGAGAATCAATGGATAGTCCAGCAAAGCATTAACAAACCGTGTCCATGGCTCCATGTGACTTGCAAATGTCCTTTTTCTGCTGTGATTTGCTAGGAAGGAGAGTGTAACAGGGACAGCGTTGCTAATGTTGGAGTATATTTGCAATTAACAGCTTTCACAGCTAACTTACATCTTTACCTTTCTGTGACATTTAATCACCTGCAGAAGGCACTTTTTCACTTGTGTATTCTAACTTGAATGTTATCCTTTAATTGTAAACAAGCAGAAGTGAATTACTAGCAGTAGAAAAACTCACTGCAGCAAACAAAAAAGGGAATATATATTCAAAAGGTTTCACAATACAAGGCTTGTTCATCTTTGTACCAGACCTCCTACGTTTCAGCCATGCTTGCTTTCTCCTGGGAGCTTTTGAATCCATTGTCAGTCTGTAAAATTAGAAAGAAGAGTGAGTTAAAACCTATGTAGATGCTAGACTTTTCCTATTACAAATCATCTCTGCTTCAGTAGATTATCTGCATATCCATCCATTGCCAAATGTTCTGAAACCTTTTCATCCTGTTGCAATTTTCTTCTCATACTTCTTTAGTGCATTTAACAACTGGGAAGTTTGCCTGAACACTGCTATGTAAGAGAAAGTAAATTCTCACAGAAGAGATGGAGAAAAGGTGAAGCAGGCAAAGTATGACAATGTCTCAGAGATGTATGTAATGTTGATGTGCAAATTCATGCCTAAATAAACAAAAGGCTGAATGGAGGTAGTGTATAGGACATTTTAGCAGATGATTATGTTATTAGAATATTCAAAGAATAAAGACTCTATTACTCCATTACACTTCTGCACATTCAAGTCTGTCACATCTTGCTTAAACAAGATGGTATTTGGGAAGATGTATGTATAGGAATATGTCAGTTATTAAAGGCCAGATCCTGCAACAGGCTCCAGGATTAGGTCTGTAATTTGTTAGAACAAGACAAAGCCATTCGTTTAGAAATGTAAATTGTTTCATAAGAAGGGGTTACAGAGCAGCTCAGCAACCCTTTTCCATTAAGTACAAGTCTGGATTCGTTATAGCATATGACAGAGTATAGAAACAAGTAAAACTCTGTAGAGATGGGAAATTAAAATGTCAGACCTTTACTGGAGTCTGTTTATGAGGATGATTTCTAAGCAGGAACCCGTTGGCCAGAATGGTAAACCTTCCAGTAAACCATACTGCTGGGACTCGTGCTGCCAATATTTTAACAAGGACTAGATTATCACAATAGGGTGAACGAATAAATAAATAAATAAATATCCTGTTAGTGCTGCATCTCGGGGGAGAGGAACACTGACGTGGTGAGGTATCGATTCAATTATTTTCCTAATTAAACAAAAATTATTGCAAATAACTACAGGCAAGGAAAGAGGCAGCAGAAGTGCCCTCTGTGGAAAATGGTGATACTTTGCACATGACACAGATGTTGAATGTACTGAGGATGCTACATGGTATTCAGTCAGTCTCATCTGTGTCCTGTTCATGTGAGGGTGAAATTCCTGGGGACAAGGTAGGGGAGAAGCCATTTTTTTTGCTCTTAATTCACAGCAAAATAATGATGGCTCTACATAGGTATTTTAGAAGTCTTTGTGGCCAGGATTGCTAAGCAGAAACGTCACCATGACACAGAACTCGTTGTGAACACACAGTTAATTTGGATAGCAGTTTTTTTCAGATACACACTCGGAAAATGTCTGCCAGAACTTTATTTGCCAAGAAATACCAGTCACTCTTTTAAGATGATTCATTTATTAAATGTGTATTCTAATCTGCTAGGATATTTAAAATAGGAATATTTCCTAGATGATCAGGCAATTAATGGTCCTTTCTTGCAGTATGTTTGATTTTATATGAATAAATAGTGTTAACGGGGTAACAAAATTCAGTTTCTGCTGCTCAGCATTTGTATGGAGTTTGTAATATTTGAATTGTGCAGATGTTCTAACTTAGGACTGCATGTTTCTGTCTCAGAGGTACTGCTCTGTACACACCAAGTATTGAAACGCACCTCTTGAACAGGGTTAAAGTGTGTTTTCAGTGAACCTTGGTGGGTCTGCTACATCACTTGAGTGTAGTTTTTCCTGTGCTGAGACTTGAGTCAAAGCCCATTGGTGTTAGTAAAAATTTATTCTGCTAGTGTGGTATGAGCTAGATAGGTATGGAGAATCAATCCCTGTTTGCACATGAGAGGTGCAAGCAGGCCATGTACCATGTGAATTAGGAAGCCTTCCCCCTGTTTACAGTCAGGTATGCTGTTGCTGTGGTGGTTCATGTGGGTAAAAGCAATAACTGGCATACATGCCCAGGGCAAATGGCAGGTAGTCTGTGGGCACGTGGGTTTGCTGTAAAAGGAGAAGACTTTTTCTGCTCATTTTCAAATCTCACTTGCCACAGCGTGCTTGAGGCATTGTTTCTACCTATAGGTGTGCATTTTCTGTACTGCTGGCATAGACCGTGGCAGCTCTGCCACAATCTGCCTGATTTGTCTTAGGACATAGTAGTTATTTTCTTATCAAAAGATAATTCATGTGTATTATTAAGACAATGGATTTGACTTTTCAATGAGTTTACGTCTTTAAGAATAGTTTTCAGAGAATGAGTCAGCCATATGTTAAATCAAATTTAACATCCATTATGAAACACTGAATCATACTTTATATCTCTGTAATGATAATAAATGATCATCTTTCCCATGTTCCCCTCATTTGTACTACTATTCATCAATCTTGCTAATATCACAAAGATTTATTAAATGAATAATCTTCAAACTATAGCTGTTTTAATATTAATAGCTCCATTTTATGTTGTTTCTCTTACGATAATTCCATTTGTGTTTAAGCATGCTGACTTTAAAAGTAATAATCCTTTCTATAGTGAAATTTAATGAATAGAAAACCAGTAAATCAATAATAAAGTCTCCTTTAATGAGATTTTGTAATTACACCAATACATTACAAAATACAGTAAATTCCTGAATGCCCTTCATATGTAGGAAAATCACAGAAGTAACAAACTACAGAATGAAAGCTGGGGTAGTACTTAAAGGGAAGAGATTTTGAGACACCATTGTGAATACGTGCCACTGAATAAATATATTTAGCCTATGTTTAAAAGTATCCCAGGATTGTAGTGTGATGCTCAGTGAGTTATGGCTCAACTCACTTCAATGTAAAACCTCTATGTTAAAGATACAAGCTGGGTGCTTTAGCTCTCGTGATTCTTATGACACAGAAGTCCTGGTTATATTTGGGTCATATTTGGCCTGTCTTGATTTTTGTTCTCCAAGAGCATTTGGTATAACTTTGTTTTATTTCCATGCAGACTGAAATTAACTGTACAATCACTTTGTAACTGCAGTGCCAGAAGATGAGAGTGCAGCTGGAGCTGGTTTGCACACCACCTGTAGCCAAAGCCCATCAGACCCAAGGCTCTCCTGCGAACACCCCCTCTGCGGGCTCTGTTCAGTAGGGAGGAATAGCTGTAGCCCTCTGCTAATGGAGCAAATTACCTGCTCTGTATTTTAACCTCATAGCTGAGTAGTGTTTTAAGCTCTTGAATGGTTAGTACAGTTTCATGCTTTACATAAATGTCTTGGGTTTAATGTCAAAATTGGTTTTGTTTTGGTTTGGTTTTTTTTTTAAATAAACAGTTCTGGTTCCAAACTAGACAGTTGGGGAACCCAGGTGAATTGAGTGACATCTGGGAGAACTGAGATAGCTCAGGTGGTCTGGCGCATTTTCCTTTTGACAAGATAAATAGGTCTGAGTAAGTGAAGAGTGGGTCTGGTGGTTAAATTTGACAGAAGCCCTGGGCTCTGGGACAGTGTGAAGGCAAATCTGCTTTCTGTGTAGGTGCCTGATGTGCAGAGCATCACACAGTGCTCAACAAGTCCTGAACCTCTTGTCTGCCCTCTCCTTCATAACCAAATAACACCCAGAGGGGCCAAATCTATTTCTTGGGCTCACTGCTGGTGCAGGTGCAGAGAACTATTATTAGAGGTGGGGTTGGGAGACCAGAAGTGCAGTTTGCTGTCTTGCCTGAGGTTCTTGTTAAACTCTCAGCATGGATGCAGTGGTCGGTATTCACTGACAGCTACTTATCCCTCCAGCTTGAATATTTTTGCTGTGTTGCAGTTTCTGAAGTGTTTGGTCTGGAAGGCCCATGAACAATGTGTTTTGATAATCCAGCTGAGATGTAATCAAAGTATGAATGACAACCTAGCACCCTCCTGAGACAGCCTTGGTTGTAGCCTTACTTACTATCCTCTGCAGATATAGAAATTTTTGTTGTGTAGCTAAACCGATAATCAAAAGATGGGCTATTATCAAAGATGACCTCCAGGTCATGAACCTTCAAACCAGACACTCTAAAACTTCCTCCAAGAGGAGCTGCGAAAGATGAAGTGCAATTCAAAAGGTATCAGGCACCAGCCAAAATAAGCTCAACATTCCTTAAATCTAATTGCAGCTAAACATCATTTGGGTATCTCGTCAAACAGGAGATTACTTTCCTTGGATCACCTGTTATAGGAAAAGAAGCTGTGGCCTTATCAGTATAACAATAGTTTCAAATTATACCTCACAGTCATAGTTCCTAATAAAACCCTAGCAGGACACAGGAGACGACTGTGAATTTAGGTCTGAAAGTCTTCATAGCACATTTCTGGAGGAAAAAAAAGAAAAATTATTATGCCTATGTTAGTGAAAACACCAGTGTGCAGTAGGCTAGTGCTCTAGTGCATGGACTTAGAAGGAGTGGTGAGGGTAAGAAACTGGGCAGGGGACTCGAGACTGAAGTTCAATTCCCTGATCCGCTATAGACTACATATGTCTTAAAGCCTATGACACTATTTATTTTTGCTCTTCCATTTTAATTCAGATTTTAATGAGCAGGTAACATCAAGTACAGTGTGGCTTTTTTTGTGGTTGAGGTCTTCCAGATCTACTGCTGTATAAATGATAAAAATATTTCCTCTCTGTGTTAGTCTTGTTTTAGCTTTATGTACTTTCCAGATAAAAATGTCTTCATAAAGGTAGGCATTTTTCCCTTAAAAAGTTTTATATCTTAGTTCTACTGTCATTACATTATTTTACTCTGAGCTTTAACTGACTTCCTACAAACTGGGACAATGAGATTATGGTATCATAGCAGTAAATGCTGTGATTTTTTTTTTTTTTAAGCTAATGGAGCGTTTTGTGTATAGCTGACCTTACAGAAAACATAGCAAACAATGACTGCCCATTTCTAAAAGCTGAAAAGCTGCTTCCTTCTTCCAAAAGGAATTTAGCAGCATGTAAGTTCCCTTGAGCTGCTGCACTGTATACCCAAGCATTAAAGCTCCTCACTTGGCTCTTCTACTAGTCTCCCAAGCTTCCCTAACTTCGTGAAATCAGACATTTTAGATTACTTTGGCCTCTAGGGCTCTCACATTTTAAGAAATAATCTTCCCCTTCTGGACCTCAGAACTACCTACTGGAAATCTTATCATCCATTTAGTTCAGCATGTATTAAAATTTGGCAATTAATTATCTGCAGTTCTAATCCAGTGAGCCTGTGCAATTAACATCTGGGATTCAGCACATCCTTTTGCTGACTTATTAATTTAATGACTTGGAGACAGTAGATCCCCTCTAGGAGAGCTGAAATAAGTAAAATCTAACTTATACTTGGAATTCTTAATCCATTTCCTGTCTTAGAACCCATCTCGTTACTCACTGGCTCTCTAGTATCTTGTTACTTCTGAGCAGCTGTGGCTGTTGTGCGTGGCATTTTAATGTGTGTGAGCTGAAGTGGTCTAGTGGGGACAGAGAATGTGGAAATGGGGGTTTCTAGGCTCTGTTGTCTGCTTCTTTCAATAGCCAGTAGGTGACACTGGCTTTTTTGTCCTTTTGTTAACATAATCTGAATGCTATTTGTGTCCCTGGTGTGAGAGATTTAATTAATAAACAAACTTATCCTGAAAACCTATTAAAGGTTACTACAAAGGTGAAAAAAAACCTGACTACTGATGTTAGTAAAAGTCTTTCTTCAACCCTGCTCGTGGAGCTTAGTTACATATTCCTTTAGCAATTGAGCCATTACCTGTTAAACAGAAAGAAAAAAAAAAAAAAAGAAGAAAATTATAAGATTCCCCTTGTGGGTAGTGTCTCACCCTGGGGAACAAGGGCACTTAATTTCTAGTGAACAATAGTAGAAAATGCACCTGATTATTTGTTTCATAATAGAAGATAAAATGATATAGGTAACTCCCTTCCTGAAAGGACTGTTCTAGAAATTACTGTCAATTCCTGAGCAGTCAAGCACTCGGCCCTACCTTATCCTGCTAACAGAACATAATCCTGTCCCTTCACATCTTTTAAAGGCAAAAGGACTGCTCAGGATACAGTCTTTTTTGCATTATCAAAAAAACAGATTCTACCTTAAATACATTGAAGTAAAAATGGACAATTGTCCTACATTCACTGGGTGCCTAAATGCAAATTGCACCTGTGATAATTAAAATCCTGCTGACTTTCCCACAATGCCCACAATACATAAATCCCTTATTATTCAGCTGTGGTGAAATGCAGTGACAACAAAGTGTCATTTACAAAATGAGGCAGCTATGTCCTATTAGGAGCAGTCACCAATGATGACTCGTGTTTCTCAGGGTAAGGTCTTTCAACAGTTTACTTAATTTATCAGTGTAAAGTGTCTGTCTTTGGCAAAGAAGTTGTGTAATTTCACTTGTGTATTTGTAGAGAAGCACAAATAAAAAAGTACACTCTTTTTTTCTCCTCCTTGGCTGTGTTGCTCTTGCACTATTTCTTACATGCTACATCTGTTTTTCTGCAGGATTTAGCATTTAGGATGGACTCGAGGCAAACTGTTTGTGAGGGTGAGAACTGGCAAGTTTCTGTATTGCAGTACCGTTTCCTTCTCTTGCCTGAAATATTCCTGAGCACTGTGGGAAGACCTTGTCAGAATATGTAAAGGCATAACTCAATCAGCCTTCACATCATATGTGTATATGCCACAGAATGGGATATAAAAAAAAATCTAGAATAGGGAAACTACTTACAGGCATTCAGTGATTTACAGGAGTGTAGCATATTGTGTAGAAGGTGTGGATTAAATATTTAAGAGTTAAGAGATGAACTGTATCTTTAGTCTCTGAGCTTGGCTGCAGGCATATAGGTAATACAAGGGAAGAGGAACTCCAGTGGTTTTCTCTCTGAGGTTCAGTAGTGCAAGGTTTCCTGTGACTCATCTACATGGGCAAAAACCCAGAGTTGCCTTAAGTCAGAGGAGAAGGGAGTTGACTGGGTGACAGACTGAGCTGCGGTGCCCACCGTACAGACCCCAGGTGGGCTCTAGACTCTGCTCAGTGCCATATGCACAGCCATGCGCTGGGAAGGGGCTGGGGCTAGGTCTGCCACTGCTGTGGTGACCCTGTGTGAAAGAGACAGTGAAGATAGGCAGGTAATCGGTCTCTAAAGGCACCTATGTGTGTAGGCAATTCAGAATTCTTAAGCAGAGCCCTAGAGATAACAGAGAGAGCATATTCAGTATAATAAAATTGTTTGTGCCTCTAGTTAACTGGAGAACTGCCCTGTCTTGTTCAGAGACAGTCCCTAGCTCAGGACATGATGATTTCTGTGCAAAAGAGGAGCTCCCTTAAGCCATTATTAAACTGGCCTAGTAGTGGGTATGATTGCCTTCAGATTTTCAGGAAGCATGAGTTGGCCTCTGAAAATCATAAAATTGGCTTAATAAAATAAAAGATTGAGAGGAAAGAGGATGACTAACCTTGTACTTATTATTGTTTGTCTTTTGGTTTCTGAACATTTTGGGTGCATTGAGATACATTTTCAGGCTTTTCTCATCCATCAGGAAGATTAAAATATTGCTTTGTGTTTTTGGTAAAAGTAGGAATGTTCCTGAAATCCATTGATCCCAGCAACCAAGGGAAAAATGCAGCTGTTGTACCAGTAAGTAGTACTCCAGGAAGGCCAAGCATAAGACCATTCTAGTTTGTCTTCTGACCATAACATGCTTTGAGATATGCTGTATGAGTAGTCCAAAATGGATTTGACCCATGTAACATAAATTTGAAAGGTAAGATTGGTGCCAATAAAAACAAAAGCCTTTACAAGGGGCAATAGAAATCTTTCTATCAGATAGGTGCTTCTATCAAGCACATATGCAGAAGTAGCCTCCTTGAAATGACCTAAAGAACACTGTCATCTAGCTCATTGCTCGTTCTGTTTATTTCGTCTTTCACCTTTGTATTTTAATTAGCTCCTTTTCTCTTCACTTGTGATTTAGTTTACTTGCCATGGAACATGCATTTTATTCCAGTATTTGTAACAGCATGATACACGTGCAAGTAACACTTTAGTAGATAGTATCTATTCAGCAGTTGTAGGTGTATGACCCATTTTCTTATCTTAATCTGTTTGGAGCTAATGGATGTATGTAAAATGATTAAGAAAACAGCAACAGAACCATTATGCAGTTAGAAAGGCAGGTGTATTTCAAAACCAGAAGCTTAAACTGAAGGACCTGGGGAGTTCTTTTGTTTGCCCTATTATGTTACGTGTTTTTGAAGTGTGTTGCATAAAAGAAAACCTACCTTTTAAAAAAGGGCTCGGTGACCGAGTTGTAGCACCTTCTGCTTTTGCATAGCTGTGTGTTATCAAGGACTGAGGATGAGGTGTAGTTGTTAAAGTCTAGAAAGAGAAGGGTTGGCTGAACAGCATTGCCTTGGAATTTAAGACTGAAGCCTCAAGATTTATAACATGCTAAATGCAGCATCTAACCTAGTTCCTTGCTTTAACTATTTACACAGTAGCAGTGTGATAATATAAGCAGTTTTTCTTTACCCTTTCTCTAGACATTAGTGTTTGTAAGCCACCTTTAGCATTTACCTCTTTGTTTGGACTAAGTAGAGAAACACAGGGAGCTTGAACTGAGGTCAAGAGCAAAGCTCGTCAGCATCCATTTTCATAATGGTACCAGCATTGAAGGAAGGAAAGTTTAGCTTGTAAAAGAAAGTATTTAATGCAGCTTTGAGTCTCTGTAGAGAAAAGCAATGGTTTCCATAGCATCACCAGAAACGCATATCTGAATGTGGAAGACGATGGTTAACTCTAGGCTCAGGGTTCCTTCGGCTTAGCGGTGGGCACAGAGCCAAGGCACCTCAGTCAAGAATGCTTTCTCCATAGCCAGTGGGCAAACAGGCACTTCCACAGGATGAAGGGATCTCTTAATAGACTATTGAGGGACCCCAGTGTGAGGAGGCTTCTCTTAGGTGCCTGATTTTAGAGGTGGAAAGCAGTGGGTGGTTTTACAAGCATATAAAACAACTCATACACACATATAATGCTACAGTGTCTTTGACTCCTGCTCCTTCCCCATGGCAGCCTGGCTGTTGAACTCCTTTTCTTCTTGTTTTTACTGAAAATATGCCCAGTTCATTTCAGTTGGGCTGTGGTTTCACATTTAGTGGCAGCTTAATGGCTTCTGTCCTTGATGTTCCCCTGGCTCCTGCTCTCAACGCCGTGCCACTCATTGTGCTGTGCTGGCACAGCGTGGGGACCTGGATCAAGGGACTTCCCTGGCAGACTACAACCCATCGTGTGGATCCCTAGGCTCACAAATACAGGCTGAAAATGCTCAGGAGATTTTAAAGCACTTTTTAAAAGGAAAACCATGTGAGCAAAGAGGGAGAGTTGAGGAACCTCTTTGCAATGGGTGATGCAGGTGGAAAAATTTATTTCCAGGGTTAGCTGGCAGGTTGGTGGCACTGCTGATGGCAGAGCTTGGTGCCTGGCAGAACCTATCCTCTTCCAGTAACAGGAATACACAACTTGGTATTTTTATTATCTTTGACATTAGCAGTCTGTATGAGTAGTTCTGGTTATTCTCTTTGCACTTCTGTTCGTGTTCAGCAGAACTTTGCGAATGGATTGGAATATCTTTTCAATTTCAAATTACTTGTTCTCTGTAAATCTTTGCTCAAAGGCATGTTGTGAATGCTAGTTAATCTAACATTTCCTTCTGGCTAGCATGTTTTAATTATAAAATGCAGAGCACTGGAAGATGGTTTAGGATAACTCTGATTAAAGGATATTTCTGGGTATTGTAGCTACCATTAGATGAGCAGCAGGGCACAGTTTTGGAGTGTCATATCCTTTTATATTTCATCTGAACTGATCGCTAATGTAGATATAAAAGGTCACCTAAGGTTTGACCTCTTGCAATTCTGAATGCAAGAACCAACACCCAAGTTCCTTTGTTCTGAACTTTTTGGTCAAAGATTAGTTCATAAGCGAGATACCAGTTAGCTCAGCAGTGCTGCATCAGACTGCAGCAAGTACAAGAAGGCCAGAGCGAGGGCTTTTGGGAATATGAACTGCTGAGGAGCTGGAGGGCTTGGAGATGCACAGAAGATAGTATCAAGTGTAGTGACTTTAAGGAGTAAACGCCAGCCTAGAAAAGTGCTATAGATAGAAATAGAAATAACTTTTTGGAGATGCCACAAATTATTTCAGCTTGAGCTGCTTTTTTTTTAATATATATATATATTGCTTTCTCATGGTGTAAATTCATGCACATTGTTGCAGTATGCAGCACAGAGGATGTGACATTGACTGGACTGCAGGTAAGTGTGAGGCTAGCCAAAGTACAGAAGGCACTTGGCTTGCAAACCTTTTGGTAAAAAAAAGTTTTGGTTTT
>NW_009258661.1:3417323-3452789 GCF_000687185.1 Egretta garzetta
GCACAGAGAAAATTTTTTAATTAAAATTTTGTTGATGTTTAGAAATTGCCAGGAAAAAAAATAGTAAATAATTATTTTTATTTTGCAGCTGGTCTCTCTTAAGTCTTGACAGTGGCAGAGGCATGAAGAGCCTCTGGGAAATGACCACTGTTGATAACTTTGTCCTTTTAAAATTGCTTGTGGTAGGGGTCAAGCCTAAGGTCCAGATTCTTATCTTCTGGGCCCCCTGAAGGAGTGGGTGGCGCTGCTGGCCCTCCTGGCAAGGGAGGAGGTAGCAGGTTACTGAACCACCTAAAGGGGAAGGGAGGAAAAGGAAGGGAATATGCTGCATATATATTGATATATGTGGATATGTGATATGTATGCATGTGTACGTACAAATAACAAATTGGTCTCTTGTTGGGTGTTGCTCTGTGGTCTTTTATATAAAAGTAGTCATTTAATATTTTTCTCTCTGTTGAAAATCTTAGACTTGTTTTATTAGTATGTATTTTTTAATTTATCAAGTAAATATATAAATAAATGGAGCAGATATATTATTAATGCAGAACACTTATTGTGTAAGTCACTGAAAGTCACAGATGTGTCATAAAAATAGATGGCAATCAATAATCACAGGAAAACGTTATTTGTTTTTTGCAAAGCTGCAGCTATAAACTCCCCTTCCTGCCAGTAGGAGTGTTATTGCCAAAGCCCTGCATAGGTAGTTCAGAACAGACAGTATCATTCACAGTTTTAAAGAAATCGACTACAAGAAGCAGGTTTTCAAGCAAATACAGCACTGTCCTATATAGCAGAATAGGGCTATTTAAAAACAAACCGGAAAAAGCTGACCAGGCTCTGAAAGGAAAGTCATCTTTGTCTGCATGGAAATGAATATTGCCTCTATTTAATGTATGTACATCTTTTGGCCACTGTTTTCATTATTTTTCTTGTATAAATATAGGTAATGTAGGATGGAAATGGGGATTTACTGGTGGTTGCTTATTGCTGTAAAGCTAGAATTCATTAAAGCAGGCTTGCAAGCCAAGAGGTGTACACTGTATTTAAGTTATTCTGTGACTGCATCATTTGGTAACTTGAATAACATTCAGAAAGCCCATCTGCGTGAAAGGCACTTCACTTTAATTACAAAGAACAGATATTACAATAATCCCTTTTAGCAAAAAGGAGGCAGCGCTACAGCCCTGGAACTATTTCCTTCCTGTGCTCAGGGACCCATCTGCAGATTTGAAACTGTTCATGTTCTTGTGATTGTCCCATTTTCCTCAGCCCCAATGCCATAATCCAGTTACTGTATTGATAGGACCTCCTATAAATACAGTAACTAAGTAAGTTTTTGAGCAATTGGCTTGACTCAGTTGATGGCTTTGATTTTTCTGAAGTGATTTGCTTGTTTTGGATCAGCGTGTCTGATACTCAGTGGGTTCTTCGTAAAGAAAAGGGGGCTTGGATTTATGGTGTGTACTAGGACCCATGGAAACTATCTGTGAAGGAGACCCAATGGAGAAGCTGCAGCCACAGCAGATATGAGGTGCTGAGTTGGGGTATTGATTTGGCCAGACTTCAGCAGTCTCCACTGCTTCTGCCAGCCCTACCAGGTGAAACAGAAATTTGCCAGTTTCCACTGCCTTATGTAGGTTATTCCTATGTGTGGAAGCACACAGCCTTCTAGAGCATGCCCGGGCAGGACTTTAGGGTTTGACCTAGTCTAATTTTCTGCCAAATAAGAAGTGTTGGCATGTAGCTGCCACCTTGTTTTCATAGGTATACAGTTTTTGTGACTTATGAATCATGATGTATGAAAATGAAAAAAACCTGTTGTGATGTGCTTTTGGCATCTTATTTCTTTTCACGAATTCCTTATTACATTTTGACAGGTGTCTGACATAAGAAGCTGTCAATACTGTGATTTAACCTTGGCGTGCCACCTCCAATTTCAGTGCCTAGGACTGTGAAACAATAGATCTGATCTGAGCTGTTGAAACTTCAATAAAGTTGCATTTGATTTTATTTGTTTAAGAGATGCTCTGTGTGTAGGAGAATTTTTTCCTGGTGCTTCAGGATAGAAACTCAATTTGTTCACATTTTCTTGATTTGTAGGTTATCTTTTATGAGAATTATTCTCAGAAAAGTCAGCTCAGATGAGCCTGCCATCTTGCAAAGAATTCAGTAGAAGAGATGCAGTTGTTTTGCTACTTCCTTATGTAACAGTAATTTAATTCATTATAAATATCTAAGCTGTTAATACCAAAACAATATTAGAGGCTGTTACCTGGATAAATGTGAAGCAATCCAAACAGGTATTGTTTTGTTTGGTTTTTTTTTTTGGTAATGTAATCCCTCAAAAACCTGCAGTAAGTAAATTCCAGTCTACTTGGACCCTGCGATTTTGTTTTATTTTGTCCAATTACCAGAATTTGTGATTTAACAAAGCATATGCATCTTGGTCTGTTTATCATACACTGGGGAACATGATTGTGCCCCCCCTCCTTGTATACCTTGACTTAAGGTACTGTGCAGAACTGTTGCTCTCCTGTGCAACATCAGAGAGATGATGTTTAAGAAGGGCTCAGCAGCCTGTGTTGCAGCCAGAATCAGGAGGGACACCATGCATTTGATAGACACAACACTGAAGTCATGAGGCTTTTCTGTAGCGGAAGCCTGGTGGTATGAGACTGAGTCCAAACCTAGCAAGTGTCTGGCTCAGGTTTCTGACCCAGCTTCCAGCTTTATTTCCCACAAAGTGCCAGGCCCTCTGCGCTGACAGAGGAGCACCTAATACAAGTCATTAGTGTTCCTGGAAATGTGATACCTGCCAAACTGAAGTCTGGCACTTCAAAAATACGTTGCCCTGTGTCAACTCTAAAGTATCAAAGATGATGTTGTTGTCACCCGGCAGTGCTGGTAGGTGTTGTAGAAGGGGCTGTCATCTGGGCTTCATTGATCACACTAAGCAGCTTCTTTACTTTCAATTACTCATGGATGTCAGGAGGAGAAAGAGAATGCTAGAGAGGTATTATATGTAGTGGCACTTCAAAGGTGATTACTCTTTCGTCCTATCAATCATTTTAAGGAAATTCTCCTAGTGCACTTGATAATCCTATTTTCCTTTGAAGAAAAGAAACAGTCTTGATTCCAAGCTAGCCATAGAATTAACAGTGTCATTACACATTTTTGAACTCATTAGAGTGTACTTAGTATGCCTGAGATGTAATAGATTTGAAAAGCAATTTCTCCAATGATGATATGAAGTGGATAACAATTTTTTTCCAAAACAAATTGCAGATCAACTCATCAGTCTTTTTTTCCTAGATTCTTATGTACAAATGCTTCACAGTTCTCTAGCTGTATGACTTCTGAGGGGTTAAAATTAATTTACAGAAATAATATAAGGATGCAATATAGCAAATAACATACATAGCATACATTTTGATTGAATGCAAATTTCTCAAGATGACTTTCTAGCCTGTTGTGATGGTACAATTTTTTTATTGCTTAAATCATAGTACCTGCACGCTTAGATTAAAGATCCACCTTACAGCCAATCTATACAGAGAGTTTTGTTTACTTTGGAATCAATAGATTCAATAAGTGTAGGGTGGAGCAAGATTTGAATCTTAATAAAGATAAGGGATTTATTGTCAGCCCTTCCTAATAAGTTCTCCTGATGTTTTTCAGACAATCTGTTTATTGAGAAAAAGACTTCTGAGTTGTCTGAAGGTAGAACATTCAGGTGATGCATGTGGTACAGATCGGAAAAACTTTGCAAAGGACTAGTGAGTCAGATCTGATGGCTCTTTTCTTACAACAAATCTCAGCAGAGACTTCTGGGTTTACTGCAGAAAGTGGGGTGCCTCCAGTAGACTGCCTCAGTCATATGTTCCAACTTTTCTCTCCTCTTCATTTCCTCTATTTTACAACACTTTCCCAATTTATTTTACAAATCCCAGAAAGCATGAGCAAAGGGAGCCCCTTGGGTTTTGTAGAGACCAATAATGACTGTGTAAGCGAGCCCATTCGATTTCCCCTTGGGCTTGATTACCCACCTGACAGAGCAGAAGCTTCCCAAGGGGTCAAGAAGTCTTAAGGGGGAAAAAAACCTCAAACAAATCAGAGATATCAAACATATCCCCTCGCTTCCATCCCCTGGGCAAAACACACGAGTCAGCAGTGTTCTGAGATGGAAAAGGAATGGCTTGCTTTGAGAGATTTCATTTGTTGTTAGTTCCTTCCCAGACTCTGCGAGGTTTGGACGGTACAGTCAGGATCTTTTACTAAGAATGTTTGCTGTTCTGTCTGAGTACAGCTGCTGGGAAACATTTTCTTCTTATTCTTGCCTCAAGGCATTAGTAAGCTGATGGAAAATACAGCTGACTGCTCTGTGATATGACCAGGATCGCCAAGATTGTTCGATTTCCAGGAACACCTAATCTGTCATGAACATCCCTCTGATTTACATAATTAATTTATCTGTACAGAGGTGCCACCCACCTGGTACTTTATTTCCAAAGACTGTGATTGCTCGCCTTTGTGAGCAGGGCATTAGTATATCAGACTGACAACTAAGGATGCTGAGACAGAGATTAGATGGTTTTCCCAGTGTCATAATAAGGAATTGGAAAGGCTGTGAGTAGCACCGAGTCTCCATCCCCTGCTCCGACTGCTAGATGTAAAGACCTAAACAAAGGACAGTGTATGGAGAAAAATCATTTGAGCTGGCATTCTTGACAGCTTTTGGTTGCAACACGTTGAACTGTTATAACAAGAGCACATCACACCAGTTGGGCAGAAGTGTGAGCGTGAGATCTGCAGAAGGTTGCAAATGTTCTCAGTGTATCACAATTATAGCCATCGCAGGTTGTGTAACCTGCAAATTCTCACATCTTCCCTATGCTGGGGTAGATTTTTGGTAAAAATAGGACAGTGCAGGATAAATTGAAGGAATTTGGATCGCTTTGCTCCTTGACAAGCTTCTGTTTGTGCTTTGGTCAACTAATGATAGGCAGAAGTAAGGCTCAAACTCTTGCCTTTGATGCAATGGTGGAATGCCTTAACCACTCTCCAATGTATCCTCTGGATATCTAAAACCTATTCTTTTTCAAACTGTTTTGATTGCCTGTAATTGCTTGGAGCAGCCCTTCCTCCAGGGCTGGTGACAAGAACCTGCACCCAGTAAGCAGTGGCTAATGTAAATGCTTTGTGAGTCCTTTTGAATTCTTCTGCCTTTGTCTGGGGAGAAACATAATTTTTCCATGGTTTGATAAACACTGAATGCATCTGTTGGGGCTCTGTTACCAAGTAGTTGGCATTGAATGTGTGGCGGGCTGGTTAGCAGAGTTTCTGTTCTGCCAGTCTGCAGTGGATCGGCACTCCCCCAGCTGCCTCTGGAAGGTGGTGAAGATCCTAGACTTGATTCATTTGTCCCATTGGCATATCCCATATTATCAGACCCCTCTGTTACTCAAGGTGGTCATTCCTGGTTTCGTGAGTGTTACGGAAGAGGAAATTGAACTCTGGGCAGGATGTGTATGTCTAGAGGGTCATTCAAATGCCTAGACATTTAGGAATTTTTTGTTAGTGACTTTCAAGCACGTTTAAAGCTTAAATCTTGCATAAAATCTTTAAACTTCTTTTAGAAAGATATGTGAATATTAACCATGAGTATATGAAAGCAAGGTAGGTAAAACTACCCACCTGAAGAAAATTCTGAGAGTCAGGATAATAAATACTTCCATCTTGCCCTTGAGCAATTAGTTAAATACTTCGCAGACAGTGAGCCCACAGAGGGCTCCTTGCTTCTGCAGCAGTCCAGAGATACCCAACCATGAAGTATAAAGTAGTAAGCAAATACCTGTGTGAGCTGTCGTCACATCCTGGGTTGTATTAGAGTCATTGCCTAAACATATAAGAAAATGCCTGTCTCTTGATTCAGGTGGAATTTCAGAGATAACGATTACTTGCTGATTGCAGGCTAATAGACTAGGGGAAAAATGCTGTTTAAAGTATCAAGTGCCTGATACTTCTTAAAATGATGGGGAACATGCATGATTAGAATTATGTATTTTGCTTTCACTTTGTTACGCTTTGATGTCCTCGTACCTTTGAGACAGGCATACAAAAGTATATCTATTTTCTCCTTCTGTGCCAGTGTTAAATATACTGCTGACTGTTTGCCTCCTCTCAGCAAAAGATGAGAGGTGCCTTAAAAGAAAGCACTTAATCATGGGCCTTACTATAAAAAATACTGGTTTTATCCTCCGTTAGGTTTTTTTTCCCCCTACTAAAATAACAGAGATTACAATTGGTTTGGGACAACTGTTTCCAGAATAATTATAGTTGCTACCTTTGCTGGTAAATGCATGCTTTCTCTGGAGCTGTGACTGTAGTAGTTTCTGTTTTAGGGTTAATGAGAAATCACATTTAAAAAATATCAGAGTAGGTTTTTCTCCCTAGATTTTGCATTTGGGAATTAACCCACATTGTATTATCAACATAATATATCATTAAAATAATGACACTAAATGATAGTTTACAATGTTCAGTACACACTGAAGTGGAAAAATATAATTAGCACATCTCTGCTGCAACTCTTTATTAGTTGGTATAACACTAGTGTACATTCTGGTAAGGACCTTAAATCACAGACTGTGTCGCTGCAGTCCTGCTGCTGGTAGATAGTTGCAGCCCTTAGATGAGAATTACCAAGTTTTCTGTGCCACTTGCTTTTCCCACCCTCGTAATCAGAGGTTATATTTTACTGTGGCTCCTTGATGGCTAGAAAATGTTGCAGGATTCAGAGGGAGCCACAGAAATGAGTTATAAACAGCAATAGCAGCAATATTCAACTTTTTCCCGTGTCTTTTCCTTTTTTCTTTCTTGTCTTTTCACCCTTGAATTAGTGCTTATTTAAAAGAAGTGATTGTGAAGTGAGAGGGTGGGGGTCTGGGACAAGAAAAAAACTGACAGATGACAGCAGAGAAATAGATGAGGGATGGAGTAAAGGAGAATGAATGAACAGAAACTTTCTGCACAGATAGAAATGGAATGGAAGCAGAAAGAAGGAGACAGGATGATGTCTTCAAAAGTGAAATGAAGTAAGGCCTTCTGCCCCCATCAGGCTCATGGTGCCCCTGAGCTGCCAGCCTTGCGTTGTTATTTTACAGAGCTTATTTGTGTGACAGGATTCACAAGCGTGGGTCTGACCCTGGTCCTACAGGAAGCAGTAGATTTGCCAATGAGCTCGGTAGGACCACTGCTTGCCTGGTCCTGGGAGATAAAGAAAGTACATTTTAAATGACACCATCACCTTGCATCTTCCATTTATGCACGAAAGTGACATTTTGCACTCTTAGCATCGATAACAACTTGCTACCAAAACAGAAGGAAATCACTTGCAAAAATAGAGTTTTCTTCTTTATCTCGTGCAGTTGTCATTATGCAGTGAGGTACTTAGACACAGTGCCTAGGCTTAAAATTAGTTGTAGGCATAAATCAGTACTATTGCTGAGAAGGTACTACCGAGAAGGTAGCCAGCATCTGGAGTCTAGCAGGCTGTTTACTCAGGGAGGGAGAAGCTGATGATACAGTCTGGTATTTCTTTGCTGCCATCAAGTTTATTCACAAAGAAAACACCCTGTGACCCATTTCCCCAGACACATTAGGCAGCAGATAATAAGACTACTTTTCTTTGTCTATGTGGCCAAGCCTCTTTCTTGGTTAGTGCTTTGCTCAAAGGCTCTGTTCTGGTCTCGCAGGGCAACTTCTCCAGTTCTGTTCTTACTGTATAACTTTTGGGCTGTTTCTCTCTGTCTAACACTTAAAAGGTTTAAGGTGTTTCTTTTCTCCTTCTGCTTGCTACATACATCACCCCTCATGACAGTAATACCTAGCAAAACGTTCCTGTCTCCATAGGCCAATTCCTAAATAACCTTTCCTGAAATTTGTGTTTGGGTGGATGAATCGGTTTCATTTCAATTATTCTACTTTCTAACTCCTTCCTACAGTTAGTCCAAATGAAATGGAGCTGCCAAACGTCTTTGTTTCAGTTTTCACCCATAATAGTAGCTTGTTGACTCAGTTCCTAGGTTTGTTGTGTAGAGGCAGGCATTTTTTTTTCCAGCAAAATATCAAACAAGAAGACAGAAATCCATTAAAGTAAAAAGGAACATAAAAATGCACATTTCAAAGTGTATTAAAAAGACTCCTCCAAATAGCTCTGCTTTTGTAATGAGTCAAAAAAAAAAAAATCCAAATGTGAGGATAACGCACTGGTAGTTGGACGTTATTTCTGTCATTGAGAAGCCTGCCTATGTCTTCTTAGCATGGAGTTTAGGGTACAAGCCTGTGTTGGTTCTGATATTGCTCAACTATACTCTGCTTTTCCTTGATGCATGTGTGATCTGGCCCAAAGCTCCAGTTTTGGCAACACCTATGCTTTTATACATTTTCAGAGAATGCAGAAGGAGGTGAGACAAAACACAAAAACTGGCTCATCCTGTAATTGTATGTATGTGGCAGGCCTGGGTTGTGCCTCTGGTTTTAAGCATTTCGCTACAGCAAATCAATCCTGGTGTTCCCATATCCTCTTGCTGTTCTCCTGTATCTCCTAAAAACCACTGAGCTGGAAATTTGTTCCTTCCACATTACTGGTGTCAAACGATAGCACGGTTACAAGGCCTATTTCAGCCATGGTTGGGCATTTCTGATTTAGCTGAGGTTATTTTCATGGCTCATTAGGGCAGCACAGGAAAAGAGGAATCCTAAAACCAAGCATAAACACTTATATTCAAATCAATACTGGCTCTTCAGGTTCACAGTAAACATGTTGTTCCTAATAGGATGACCCTGAACCTTCAGAAATGAGCTGGAATTGTGCAGCCTCATTTTCTGTATATAATAATGGACCAGAAACCCAAATATATTACTCAAGTCTCTTTCTGTAGCTTGATCACATCAGATGATCTTTCTTATTTTCCCTTTTGCATTGCAGAAAACTAATTTGAAATATAATTATGTTGCTGCTGGGTATCAGCGTGGCTGTTCGGCTGCCTATGAGCACAGTGATCACCATTTGCTAGGTGACATTGTGCGATATTATCTCCTCATCTATCACAGTCTCTTCCTCTCTCATACTTGCACAATTCAAGCTACTATCCCAGCATCTGCGTGGTGAGCCTACATGGGTAATGATAGTTGTGGGTTTATGCTTGTTTGGGTTTTTTTTTTTTCTTTTCATCCCAGGTCAGCAATGATTGCACAGTGCTACCTTAATACTTGAAAAAATACAAAGGTTTATAATCAACCTCTGGTTTTATCAGCACAGAAATAGGAGTGGTTTTTTCAACACTGCTTTTAATATTTTATAGAAAGGATTTTTTTAAAAGGTCACTTGAAAATGAAAGCTGATTTGTTTTTTTTCCTTTTTAAAAAAAGTAAAGTTAGCATTGACAGAAGGAGAGTGTTTTAATGAGAACAGTTCAGTGAAGGTGCCTGCTTTTCTACAGTGTATGGTCTGAGGATTTGATCCCATTTCAGTCTGTGAAAACATCGCTTACTTGGCATGCTAAAAAATAGGCTTTTTCCTTTTTCTGTTTTAAAAGAGTGTGACTTTGTGACACCTGTCTATGCCTTGCTGTTTTCTTTTCTTACGTTGTTACACCTAAGCATTGATATTTCAGGTTTTTTCTGAATACAGTGCTCCATGACTGGGAGCTTGCAGGAGGAGCACTTGCAGTGCTGGTTCTGTGGTGCACAAAAAAGCAGCTGGATGGTGCTGTGTGTAGAGAGTTGCTAGCAGGGAAGAGGGCTGTGAATCTGGGGGGTTTCACTGTCTGGAATACATTAACATATGGAGTCTCCCCTCTTCAGTTTCCAGGGTTTCTTGAGAAAAACAGGAGACAATTTCACTTGAAATGCCACTTGTTGTGTATCCATGCTTCTGTTTGAAGAGCTTCTTTCTGTCTGATTCTTATATGTAATTGGCACTGGGTTTAGGATCTTTAAATAAAGGCAACTCTTTCTTTTCCCTTTCAGGAGATGTAAGCCATGCTTGAAAGCTATGTCTTTGAAAATGAGTTTCTGCTGTTGATGGGTCACTTGATGTGGTTACCCTAAGAACCAGTCAAACCTGTTCTTTTATTATACCTTTTTGAAGTTTGAAAAATATGTCAATATGCGTACTAAATTTTGCAGTTGGAAGAAAACAGCCTGCTACTCTGAGCCTTTCTGGGTCTCTGGGGAAAAAAAAATAGACCAAAATCTTATATAAAATCATGGGGAAGTCTCAGGAGTGCGAGTCTGTAGTTTATCCTCTGCACTTGGCAAAACAATATTGGCTGTCTTGGCAGCTCTGTGTGCACAATGTGCCCAACTTGAGACCCCAACTGGGCCTTGTTGCCACAGATGTCTGTTTCACAGGCAGTTACTCCAAATTATGATCATTGTTCAATGGAAAATTGAATATCTTTCTTTGGAATTCTGCTGCTTCTTAGCATCTGCTGTTACCTACAACTTATCCACTCTCCAACTTTGTATAGGAGTCACTCGCTATGGCTTTAGCAAATATTATGGCTTCCCCATCATGATGACTGCAACGTGTTCTTGTGTCAGAATTACATAAAAACATCTGAAAGAGACTTTCAGAGGTTGTCTAATCTGTTCCCTGCCTTCATCACCAGTGTGAGGTCCCACATTCTCTTCAGACACATCTACCCCAGAGCCCTGCTGGGCATCCTCCAACAGAAAGGTTTTCCTTTCTCCAGTGGCCCCTTCATGCTACAGTTTAAGCTCATCATGTTTTCTGGCCATCAGATGCAGGGAGAACAGTGTCTCCTCTTTGCAACAGATACATATATATCTTAAGATTATTATGTTCCCATATTTTCTTCTTTAGGTTCCTGTAGCACATTACCAGTGATGTCATTTAAGATTTTCATCTAAATCCTCCAGCACCCTCCTTAGGCAGAAGACATTTTAAAGAGCTCAGTGGTTACTGATGTGTGACTGCTCATCATAAATGAACATCATCAATATAGTTGTTGTACATGCTGACCAAAACCTGATAAAAAGAAGAAAAATCCCTTTATTCTCAACTTTATTTATTATATCCTCCCCATTAAAGATTTAAATGCTCACATCTTCTAGACCTTCTTTCATATACCATGAAAGAAGCATATGCCCTCATTGCAGTTGCTTTGCTGAATGAGATTAAAGATGTGCAAGATCTCTTTAATTTTGCTGTAAAATCTTTCCAAGCTCATTGTGTCATTCTGTGGACAGTTGATATGTGTTGGTTGCTTCAGCTGTGCCAGTCTCCTTTGCTTCCATTAGCAGACATGTGAATTGAAAGCCATTTCGCTTTCACTAGTGTATGCCTTCCACTCTCCTGCTTACAGGATATCATGCTTATTTTCTGTAATGCCACTGAAAATCTTTCCTTCCACAAAAAACAGGAACAGCAGCCTACTGTATGCAACTTCCTGGAATTTTTTGCTGCTTCGGTGAGTAACTTAATATTTTAACTTGCACCACATCATCTGCTGTATTTCGTAATACTAGCATCAATGTGTTTTTCTTTCTCTTTTTTTTTTTTTTTCCCCCCCTGGGTGCCAACACAGTATAATGTGCTGTCCTTGCTGTTCTTGCCTACAGCAGAGTAATTTCAATATGCCGTTCTTCCTTTGGCAGAACAAGAACAGATGACACTCATAAAACAGATCTCTGCATTAGTCCTGAGCCCTTCTCCCACATCCCTGGCACCAATAAGATTTATTATTCTTCTAAATATCTTCTGGCAGACTACTCAGAATGTTGGAAAAATTATAATAAAGGATTTCAGTCTGAGCACAGACAGCATACTTCACTGCTCAAGAAGAGTGGTGAACTATATTCTTCTGCCTGTTAGGCAGAGACAGAAAGGAGAGATATCATAAAATTATGGATAAGCAAGATGTTGTGTGGACCCTAAGGGATGACCAACGGTCCTGGCTTAAATGGCCAGCAAACCAGTTGTCTAAACTACTGTAGTATCTTTACACCCCCTAGTTATTACTAAAGGTCTCATCACACCATCTCTGTGGAGTCGGAAACTACCCATAGGGGCCAAGTGACACTGTGTGTAGGACAACTAGATCGCATGATATAGTATTTAATGCTCATCACAAGTGTCTCTGCTCAGTGCTTTAACAAAGAGACCTCTTTTCCCTCTGCCATTGCTATGCTGCTGTATTACTATGGTTGGATTTATTAATTGTTGGCAAGACATTATTTCTTTTATAGTAAGAACATAATAACCAATCCAGAACGTGTCTTAACTTCCTAGAGAACAAGCAATTAAAAATATTCTTGGACACTCTAGAACTTCCAAGTACAGAATCTGGAGCACGCAAAGCAAAATCTAAAGCTTTTATTGCCAGTTACTTCTCAGATGCTGATATGTCACTTCTGGCAGTAAATGCAGTGCTCCAGAGTTGCTATATAAATTGTATCAGTAAAGGAATTTTGTAGTCTCTTGAGCCAAAAATTTTGTCAAAATTTAGGATCTCCAGGGGTTATTTCAGTTAGAAGGTAAGATTGGTGCTTGATCCAGTGGATCCTTTGATCCATTGCAGATTACTCAGAAAAAAAAATATGCCAACCCTGAACTGAAGGAATTGGGCAGAAATAATTTTGCTGCTTATGCCACCATGACCCCAAATTTTTTCTTTTGTTTCAGGTTCACTGAAGCTGGTTTGGGTTGTGCTTTCCTTTTATTCTGTTTCTGAAAAAAAAAGATGTGTCGCCACAAACTTAACTCAGATGATATTCAGAAAACTAGTTTTTATTTGGGCAGAGGCACAGCTGTGTTCGAGGACTGGAACCTTCTGTATTTTTTTCCTCCCAAGTCTGTAAGTGAGCTCAGTGATCCCCCACAACTATCCCAAATGAAGGGCAGCTATTATGGTCATCAGTCTCAGCAAGGTTCCCCACAACGTGCCATAACATTGATAGGTTGTACTCCTGGGTTATTTTCAGTACCGTTGACACAACGCTGGGTTAATATATTAATTTTATGGGAGCCCAGAGGGAAATGAGATAGAGGATGAGAAAAGCCTCTGCAAATACAACAAGATGTTGATTCCCACTAGTAAACCTCTTTTGGGTAATAGTGTTAGAGACTGTAATATCCTCCCTGCTGAAATAAAACAGTTTGCCTGTTTTCAACTGATGTGGCTTTTTACTGTAGGCCAGATAGTGTCTGGTCTGCTCAGAGATATTTGTTCAAGATTGCTGCAAAATGTAGGGTGCTCTTTTTTTGGCAGTGTGAAGGGAGCTAGGAGATGCAGTACTACGTGAAATTCAGTAGTGATAAAATAAGGTTTCAAGAGCCGTGCAAATATTGTCACCTTTGTAAAGCAGCCTTCAAGACAAGCAAGCAAGTATCAGTGAACAAACAGCCAGATGTTTACTGCACACTGTGGGCTCCCTGGAAAATATGTTTAATGATTTCAGTTTTAGAAATTTCCTTCAGTCTTGTGTCATTTCAAGGGAAATCATAGAGGGAACGAGAGTGGTCCTTTTCTAACAGTCCTAATTAGAGAGCGACTGTAGTTTCTAGTGCTTGTTGGGAAGATGTATCTCTTTCTCAGAAGAGGACTATTGCAACATTTAGCCTACTTACACACCTTCTGTTTGCTCAGAAAATATGGGTGTTCCCATTCTCCAGTGGTGTTGGGTATTTCTCTGTAGATCTTCAGAATTCCAGATTAGTCATGGCCCTCTAGGCACTTATGTTGGCTTCTCCCATAGCCAGAACTTGTGTGAGGCTGGGGGCTGAGAAGGTCCTTCTCTGATCCACATTTATATTTTCCCCCAACCTCTGTTTGCAGTCTGAACCCTAAATTGCATGTTTCTCAGAGCAGTTATCTGTTAATGAATGGAATAATATATGGAGCATGCATCCCGTCATTTCTGACATCCCAAATATGCCTGCAAGTCACGCAGCTGGGTGGCCTCAACAGCTCCTGGAGGCTGCAGCTGCTGAATGTCCCCAGCCTTTCTCTCAGTGTGGTGTTATCTCCAACTCTCTCCTCTCCTCCTACCTGCCAATTTCCTTGAAATATCTATGAATTTTTATCTTGAGACTGTTCCCAGCTAAGGTTTATCTGACCCCATTGCTTAAGGTCAAAACATTTGGGGATGGGGAAGGCAGGGAAGAGAAGCTGGTGCCCAGAGCAAGGGACAGAAAGTGGGTTTATTGCCCAGGCTTCCTCCCCTTAGGAGATCAGGAGACTACTGCTTCTCTGGAGCATGCACTTAGCAGTTCAATCACATTAAAATATTCAGGTAAGACTTATAGTCTAAGGAAAAGACCTTATTATTTTTCTTTTCTATTGGGCAAAATAAATGGACCCAAGACTTTGGGAAAAGGATGCAATTCTAATGACATGCAAGCTTTTATGTTTCTCTTATGAGGTGTGTACTACGAATAGGCATGTTCAAATCTTCCACAGAACTTTTTCTGGGAAAAAGTTTCAGTTATTAATAAGTAGTGTATAATTTTTAGACATCTGTTAAAGTTTTCCCGGTTTAGTTTGTTGAAAGTGGTAAATGTCACACTGCCCAAGGTAGAGGAGAGGGTGAGGTTTTTTCCTTAAAACATATTTTCAGTATGTTAAGAACATTAACTATTTAATCATATTTCATCACATTGTGAATAATCTGAACAGAATTCAGCTTTGTAATCATATAGAAAAGAATCTCAGATTCTGTTGTTCTGCAGTTTAACAGTATTTAAGGTTAGTGCTTAGAAAACAAACATTTCAATCATTATGAAAATGCTTTTGGTCTGCTTTGAAATGCAGTGTATGTAATACTCTTTTGAATCTGAGAAATGCTTATTTAGTAAGACACACTTTCAGTTGATTTCAGTGAAAATATGGAATGTTTGTATGTTAATACAAAGTAGTCCTAAATTAGGGATTGCTTTCCAGCTGTGTAGAAAAAAAAATGTTGTTAGTTGAGGGGCTGTTCTTTCTGTGCTAAGAGAAACCCAGACATTACTGTATTTTCACTTTATTTAGCCCACCCTTTATGAAGAGGGCCCATTTTGCATGGTAATGTATGATTAAATTTATAACTTTTTCCCAGTATACCCTGCTGACACCAACATGGAGAAACCTCCAGAAGGAACCCAACAGAAATAGCTTATGTGCTGTCATTTGCTAAACTCGCCTTCTGTAGTAAAGAAACATGGATTACAGGGATAATTCAGAAATTGAAGAGGACCTTCTATTAGAATACACTGGTGCAGGTTTTCCACTTCCTGCATTTTCTCTTTGCTAAGGATCCAGCCCTTCACCTTCCAAAAAAATTGACTCGGAGAGTGTTACGCCTTTTGTGATACATTAAAGATGCATTATGGAAAAAATGGAAAAGTAATAAAAAATAAAAATAGGAAAAGTTAACAGCTTTTGTTGTCCATCCCTGAGATGTGTCTGCGTTTGTGCCTCTGTCAGTGGCAGGTGCTTTCCTTAGGCTGCAGTGCAACCTATTTTCCTTGGTGAATATCGTTGCAGCTTGTTTACAACAGGGTTGAAATCAGCGGCACAATGGTATAGAGAGCGTGTTGAAAAGCTTTACTCTGTACTTTTAAAATGCATGGTAGAGATTACCATTTAGGATGGAAGGAAATGACAGAATAGAGCAAAGCAACTATGGCACATTAGTCATAGTTACACTCCTTCATTACTGCTTCAAATTGAAAAATGCCAACCACTGCACAGCTCACTGAAGTAAGTTCAGAGAAAACTGCACACATTCAAAGGTCAGAAAAAGGAAAATTATAAACCATATTGGTTTACTGCCTCCACATAATGATTTATTTTTTCTTTGTCTTACTTTTGAAGTTGAAAAGATAGAGGGATTGTGCTAGGGAATGAAATTTTAGAAATTAAATTTACTTGCAATGCAACAGCTTTTTTATTTGAGTGGAAAGCTTGTCAAGCCGGGCTGTATTTATAGGCATCCTTTGGGAACTGTGCCTCACAAGGTGAGATTTGAGAAGCTTTGGAGGCTGATTTTTGGATATAAGGCAGGATAATTTAGCAGGATAGTGGGAGTATTTGCCTCTCCTAACTGCCTAATTTAATTTACCATTTTTTAAAATTAGCCATAAAGCACTTTCATTTTATGTTTTATATGATTTCTGTGTTGTGGGATGTCATTATTTTGCACACTTGGAACCTTCCTAATTTTTTCTATTCTAAAAACTACTGTGTTACAAAATTCTACTATCCAAAAATTGTTCTGACTTCTTGGATTCTGCGAGTGTTGTTTCTTTTCTTTTCTTTTTTCTTTCTTTTTCTTGGTTTGGTTTTTTTTTTTTTTTTGTGCACATTCTATTGTAGGACTGCATGCTCTGGGGCTGCATCTACTTAGAAATCTAAAACCTATATATGTCTGTGCTAAGAATATTCATGAGCTAAACATGCATTTGTTGTTTTGTTTTTTACATTAGGTTCTTCTGGTGCAAATGTTTTTGTTTGTACAAACTTCATAGCTAATGGGTCTCAATGCAATTTTGTCTGAAATTTGTTAATATATAAATGGATTTCTGTTTGTGCATACAAACCCAGACAAGTATAAAAAAAGACATAAAATGTCTTCTCTATTTCTCGTTGAGACTATTGTAATAATCATAACTGTGGAATAGTCTTGACTTCCACCGTTCTGACTGATGCCAAACGGAAGATTAAAACATGCTCACTCATTGACAATATCCCCGTGGGATTCTGATACAGAATAAAATAACAATAATTGTTATTTCAGGGAAAATTGCATAGATAACAAATGGTTTAGGAATTTTGAGAGGTTCCTGTTCAAAAACAGCTGGATATATCTTTCTAAGGCATTTGTTGTTCCTGTAAGTGTGGTAGGTTTTTAGATGAATGGCTTTTATCATATTTTCTCAAAGTGTAGCTAATTAATGAAGCCTCCATTATTTGAAAGGTCTTAGATGGATTTAACTCAACTGTGCCTTGGGTTTTTCAGCCAGGGCCTTTCAGAGCTGAATGCAAGACTAGAACTTTCTTTGGCAATGAAAAGCTGCATGCTCTTTAGAGATGCAGCTTGTTTATGGAGAACAGGGTTTGTTTAAGTTAATGTTGCTGTCCGAAAAGCCTCTTGTTTACCAATCTTACCCCCTCCAATATTTCTTGAGGGTAAGGTACAAAATTGAGAGAAAGAAGCATTCTAGCTTGATATAAATTATTAGCAATATGAATTGAGTGGCAGTGTTCTTTCTATGTAATGCAGTTAGTCACTGATGAGAGATTGGAATGCACAAATACCCTGTCTGCTTACAGGGTTTTTAGCAGAAAACAAAGTCGTCAAGCCAATTGTCTTTACAGTAAAAAGTAGAAATACATAGTGAAAATTTTTCATAGAGTTCCTTTGACTAATTTTCATTTTAAAATATACTTCTGTGTTAGGAGAAGGTGTAGAGGACAAGTTAGCATCAAAACCCCAGAAAGACTGAAATGAGATGACAAGGAAGCAAGCACGCATTTCTTATCTCCAGTTAAGAGCATAAAGCCTATGAATTTCGTAACAACATGCTTTCATTTTTGAGATGACTTTAATTCCTCGTGTAATTTATTCAGCACTGAATTTTAATCAGTACACAGTTTGTTGATTCTTATTGTGTGAATTTGTAAAAATAACAAGCAATTGTGTGCTGCATAGTAAAAGGTCGGTATTTTGGTGGATCAATAATGAAGGATTCAGTGATCCTTAGTTAATCCCTAAATATCGATTCTGTGATCTAAATTCATTTTAAGTTGATTTTTCTCAGGCTGTACTGGAGCATTGTCCACTGAAATCTTGGTTGAAATCCTCATTTGTTATATTAATATGTATTCAGCATTAAAGATATGTCAAATGAATCAAGCAATTTAAGTGACATTTGATTGCTCTGGTAGTTATTTGGCTTGGGGTGGTTATTATTTCCCTCTAATCATAATAATGAAGGTGCTATGAAGCTTCATCTTTTTATGGTTCAAACAAGGTATAGAGCTTCCAAGAGTTATGTTGCAATTTCTTGTTGCCAGTGTCTGTCAACCATAAATAATTGTGACTGTCTTGATTTTTCTTTACACATCTAGATAGGTTGCCCAGTGGAGCAGAGAATACCAATTTAACACTATTTAGGACAGTATTGTGAAGTATGTCTTGAGCTATGAATTATCACTCAGGAGACGCCAGTGGGAAGCTAAGTTCAAAAAGGATGTTCATAAGAATGTGAATTTCTTAAATACAGTTTCTGTGGATCGATCAATTGGGTACAAAATGAAAAGGTTAGATTTCTTTGTGGCCTTTTAACAGAGCAGACGTTTTCCACATGTGAGAGCTTGTTAGATCCTGAGTTCCTTCTAAAGTCTGCCTGAAAGCAATTAAGTAAGGATGGAACAGTTTAAAAAACCTGAAGTATAGGATCCCAAAATGTGGACTAATCAAACTGGTTTTTACAATGGGAAAAATACTGGCTCAGATTAAAACCAAAACTGATTAAGTTTGGGGGAACCTGGAAGAAGAAATGTTGGACACTGACTTTCAGAAAACTTGTGCACAGCACTTTACAAAATGCAGGTGTTTGACATGTCTTGAAATGAGCCCTGTAAGTTATACAAGTGCTTCTCAAAATAGCTTTCGTGGTCATAGCTTTGACTGACAATGTTGCTATAGTCAAGTACGCTGAACCCAATAGCTTTAATTCATAACAGTGAGTTACCAGTCACCATAAGTTAATGGTGAGTACAGTTGAATGAATTACCTGTTCTCTTTAGGTCCTTAGAAGAGACAACCAAGGACAAAAAAAAAAAAAAAAAAGGATTTTGCTTTACATGTCTTTAAGATACCATATAATTGGATTTCATTAGTTTGTAATGCCCTGAGGCATAGTAGGTGCCTTATGGAGCAGATAAGAAGACTCATGTCTTCATCCTTACTATCCACAGTGAGTCTACATCTTGATTACAATGTTGGAACAAGAATGGCAACAAGTATAGTTACGGATATAACAGTAAGGCTGGGGCTGACAGTTGCAGCCATAATATGTACGCAAGTTGGTCCTAATCTAGCACTGGCATTAAGCAGATACAGTTTATCTCATGGTTTGAGTGTATTTTAATGAAAGCAAATAGGGATTCTTGCCCATGCATGTTTAAAATCATCAGACTTTTCTTTATGAGAAAAGGGATTTTTCTAATGATGGGGATTTTGAGCAGCACCTCAAGACTAAATGACTAGTAGAGGGATACAAAATTCCTACATCCAGAAATTTACCAATTTGAAGCTATGTAAAATATGGCCTCTGTAGTATACAGACAGAAGTTTTATTTTGCTTATTTAGTCAGTTGAAATGGGCAGCCACCTGCACCCAAAATGGCTGGAATTTCTTCTTGGAAACATTGCATTTACAGAACTTATCAGTCTAGTTTATGTTGCTGCTATTACAGTTAGTGAAGTGTTAGGTACATATGAGGAAATAGTTTACTTCAATATACCTGTGAAATGTACTATTTAAAACCAGTTTGTCTCAATTTATATTTTGCATGATATCCACAATTTCATTTTTCAGATTGGACTGTCTTGCTTCAGGGAGATATTATGAGCAGCTGAGCTGTTGTTTGTTATATGCATATTATTTATACTTCCATCTTGTGTCATTATCTGCTTGATCACGTAAAGTCACAAGATCTCCAGAACTATTTAAGATATTCTCTCCCCTGCCCCTAAAAAACAGTAGATACAATTGCCTAGAGTGAATCTATCAATGTCTGTTGTTTATCTGCTGCTTGGAGCCTGGAGCTGTGCTATGCTTCAGTTGAAAAAGCTTTATAGGACCTGACTTGAAACTCGGGAAATTCGTTGAGAGCCTTTCCAATGACTTTGGAGAAAACACTAAACATGGTGGAAAATAGCCAAATTTGAGGAAAAAACCAAAAACCAAACCAAAAAATCAAACCCATAGTCAAGCACTAACTAGAAAGCTCAGTCTGGGATATCAGAATCCAGCAGTAGTTGAGAGACCTCTACTTATGCCTGTGTGCAGGGATTCCACTCTTGGGAATGAAAATGTGGTAAGAGAAATCAAATGGTCTGGAGCTGTCAGGAAAGCCACAGCAGTCCAAGACATAACTCGTCATTGACCATTGCCCACTAGACATCTGCTGAGCATTGCTTGTTTAGCCTGATTAAAGAAAACCTTGGAATGATATTTGGCTGTGTATTTCCATATATGTATAAATATAATGAAATAGTAGAAAAAAAAAATTAATTGCTTTTTGGCCCACTTCCCATTTTTGTGTAGTCATTCCCTGGCTCTTTGAAGTTAGCCTTGAGACCCAATATTCCTACTAGGGATATATAGTAAGCTATAGATTATTATTGCTGAAAGAGAGCCACAAAAAGTGAAATTAAATTAGATTTCATTGAGATTGGTTCCAGAAATTCAGCATCTTGGGCTATAAGTTCAAATCTGTGTCATGTGTTCTCAGTTTGCATTCTGTTGGTTCAATTAAGTTTTTACCAAATTGGTTTTTGAAAAAGGAATAAAGAAAAATGTTTAGATAATTGGTGTCTCATCTTGAGAAACCCATGTCTGAGTCAGTGAGAGAAAATGTGTTGTCACATGTTGCTGATCGGGAGACCATCCTGTTTACTTCAGTTCTGGATCTGATGTCTTGACATGAAAAGAACTTGACTGTTATGCCAAGGAGAACAGTAATTAAATCAATTGCCTTTCAAATCTTCTCTGGATCTGAAGAGATGGAGATCAGTCTGGTTTTAGAAGTTGTGCAGACCTCTGATACTCTGGCAGTCTTACCATCTCACCAAGATTAATTTTTTGTAAATTCTTTGAACATACTTAAATCCATTACTAAAATATCTTGCTTTGCTTTCACACCTGAAGCCAAACATCCTTCAAGAACACTTCATGAAGTTACAGGTGATTGAACCTAGAGTGTATTTTCTCAGTCACCAGAGGCAATTTTATGCTGGCTTGAAGAGGAATGAGGAACAATGCATGTTCAGGGACACCTGCCTGTCAGTGGGTATGTTATGGGATGATATCTATCTGTTCTGCTCTAGTCATTGGAGACTCCAACAGTGTTTGAATCCCAAGTGTTCCTGACAGGTGCTAACACGCTGTTTTGGGTTTTCCAATTACGCTAACACTTTCACTGTCTAAAATCCTAGACCACGTAACAGTTTCAACTTTTGCTCATGGACTTTAAGTTGGATTTTACAGATTCTACCCCACTTCTAGCTTACAAGCGATGGTGCAGGGTGGTGAGATGACATGTGGCAGCTCTGAACCTCTGTCTGGGGAAGGTGGAATGCTGTTCCTACTCAGAGGTTGGATTCGCAGGTTGTGAGCCAGTTAGTGGAAAGACCTGCCTTTACTACCTGGCATGGCTGTGCACCTGCTGCATTTGAGTATAGTTCTGTTTTCCATTCCGGGTAATACAGGAGTTTAAAAATGTAGGCAGCAGAAGACCAAGCAGGCAATCCTACAAATCCCCCAGACTTACTGTGTGACATGCACACATCCCGTGCCTGAAGCTGTCTTTGACTTTCTCAGTCATTTCCTGACCAATATTTGTAGCTATGTTGTTATTCTATCCGTCTCCAGCTTGCCACTATTGTGACTAAGCTCCTTAAATCCTAAGGTAGGATTTACTACTGAAGTCCCAATTTATGTTTGTGAACACCCCCACCCCCCCTTTGGGGGCTACTTTTATTGGGGCATCTTCTACCATGCACAGAGGAACAGCAGGCAGAATAGATGTAATCTGAAGACACATCAGCTATTTAGTGCAAAATGCACATATACAAGAGCTAGAACAAATGTGCTGCATGGCAACACATTGTATTTATGTACAACATATGTATTTATATGTACATATGTATAAGCACAAAATAATGTATTTAGCATCAGTATGCTCACCACCACCAAGGAGACATCAAAGAGTTTCTGTGGCTGGGCAGGAGGGAAGTGTTGGGCAGGAAGGGTTGACCTCCATTGTCTCTTGGAAAAGGCTGAGCCTCAGTCTTGCTGTGTTGCCGCCTTCTGCTTTTTTCCTTTTTTTTTTTTTTTCCCTCTTACAGTTTTATATATTTTCCTGTCAGCATTTTTCACTTGAGTAGCTAATGATTACAAACTCATCAATTACACTTTGGTCTTTTTACTCTTCTTATTTTGCAGGGCTTTAGCTCACAGGCCCTGTCCCAGCTTGGCAACAGTTTTCTCAGTAAAGCTGGACAGAGGTCCCCAGCGGTGTTGCACCAAACTAGTCCCTGGGCTACAGGCATTTGAAACCCGGCCGTAGGTTACATTTTTGGCTGAAAGAAATATCTGAGTAGTTAGGCTGGGTGTGTCCTGTGCTCCTTCTGTGCTGCGCAGAGTACCTTTCTGTCATGTAGTTAAAATACCTCTGATGAGAACAGAAACGCAGCTAAAGTGTTTGGTTCCTTATTCTGGACTAACCAAAACTACCTGGAAATGAGACAGCCTGTAAGTGTTGGGGAGTTGCAGAAGGAGAAGTTACTGGAGAAGGCTGTGCAAAATTCAGGCAGTACAAGAGGGTGCACAAAGCTGGGTCAAGAGTAGAATTAGAAAGGCTTAAGCATAAACAGCAGCTTTGCCTGTGGTCGACCTGTCTATCTTCTCAGTTTCTTTCTTTGTGAAATAGGTTTACTAATATATATTACAGAGTAGACAGTGAGATGTGATTAATGTTTCGCATGGTATTTTGTGAATGCAAAGTGCCATCTATCTTCTAGATGAAACTGTTGGAGGCAAGATATAAACCTGAAGAGTAAAGATGCTATTACAAATTTGGTATTACCCCTTGTCTTAACATTTTAATTAAAAAACCCCAAAAACTTGACGATATATAGATTTGTCTTCTGACCACAGTATTAAATAGCACAGTTCTTTTTGCCATGTCATGCTGCAAATTTTTTAAATTTAAAAATGGGCTTCCAATCATGTAATATCTGTCTTGATTTCATTTTTCAGTCTTTCCATCAAGTTTGTATTTTTATTTTAAAATGTAAAACTACCCCCCTAAATGTCAAAATTTCAACATTTTATTTTGGGGGGGTTTTAATTTTTGTCTGTTCAAGGTGAAAACAAGTGGTGAACTTCTAGAATTTCCCCTAAAAGGAAAATTTCATTTTGTAACCCTCTCCAATTCTTTAAAACATTTAAATAATTGTGATGCCAGAACCATCCTGTCTCCCTGCGACTGACAGTTGTGTCTGTACATGTTGGTAGAGCAGGTCCATAAGGACTGTCTTTCCAAGAGGCAAGGTGGAGCACTCTCAACATTGCTCAGTGTGGAAGCAAGCCAGCTGGCGTTGGAAGCAGGTTCTTGTGCACTGCCTATAAGATATTTTAAAGCCAAAAGAACTGATTGGGTAACAGAAGCCTTCTTCATACCAACGTGAGGGTTGTTCAATCAACAAATAACTGCTTATATTTGTACACTAAGAATTAGGGAACTAGAAGCTTATTCCATGGTTATCGTGATGCATTTCCTGGGTGTTATGGACATCTCTGATGTGTAATTCTACTCGAGTACTTTCACAAGGTTTTATTTGCTTGCAAATATTCCAGTTACTCTGTAAGTAGACTTCTTCATACTTAAGCAGCTACTTTTAGTATTTGTATGGAAGAAAAGGAACCTTCAGGGTAATACCACTGGGCTTGATGATTCATAAGCAATGTGGAACATTATCAGGTGCATTACTAACTGGGTTTCTCACTGCCTTTTCTGGTTAGAGGATTTGGTTTTAAAATACTCTTTTCCATCTGGAGACTCATGTGTCTAGAAAAGTGTTTGACAGGAATTTTTTTTTTTTTTTTTTTTTTTTTTTGCCAAAGTGACAATAAGGAAGAGGCAGATTAGTCAACAGCCCAGTCATTCAACACATTCTTCTAGCCTTAACTAGGGCACCAATCTGAAGGTTTTTGAGAGAATTTTTTTTTTTTTTTTTTTTTTTTTTTTTGGTGTGCTAAGGAAGGGTAAAGTGACAAGGAGATGCACACTAGAGATGTCAGTTCATAGCATCCTGAACCTGGAATTGCTAATGTAGTCTCTCCTGTGCCTCATAGATGATATGCCAGTGCATTTCAGCTTCAAGAGAATAGAAGTACAAAGCAGTCAAGGGTACCTTCCTTATCACATAAGAAGAGAGGTTAAAAATACAAAAGAATAAGACTGTAATTCTGAATGGGAGTGTTCTATTATTCATAAAGTATTTTGTTTCTGTAGAGAATCATATTACGATATGACATTCAGATCTTATTACTCTCTTTGTTACTGTTGTGCTACGCAGCTGTTCCGCATTAGGGGGCTTCTCCTCTATTTGCTTTGCAGAACAATCCCTTTTTAGTATTTATTGATATTTTTAGGGTATAGTAAGAGACAAAAACTTGTGCTTTCTTGGATTTTTGGCTACTTTTAAAAAATATGTATTTTTCTTGCTGAGTCACTAGACAATGTGTTTGATATAAGAAATTAATACCAGAATTGAAGTACAAAAGTAGTGGCAAGAGATATATAAAGAAAAAAAATATTTTCCTTCAAAGTGCTGATGTGCTGTCCATTTATAGTACTCTTCATATGTTGTTATACCATTCTCCTTTTTAATTGTGACACTTCAGGAGTAATATGAATGTTTTCCACAGCTCACTTGTATACAGTGTAATAATTCTTACTATCTTCTCCTAACTGGTGTCTCTTTGTGGGGCTTGTGTTCCTAAGGGGGGCACAGAAGTTGCCTCTGTTCAGTTGTACGATGGCAATTGTGGCTTCCAATTAATAAGGACAGTTTGTCTGCAGAAAAATTCCATTTTGTGTTAAGGATATTTGTTTCTTCTCAATCTGATACCATGATTACCTGCTGTATACCCAAGTAGAAATTTGGGTAAATACTTATGAGATATAGCGCACGGCAAGTCAGTACAAAAAAATAGATAATAATCTATGGAGATGACTGATGTAGATTCAGTTAACAGTCCTTAAGGGGAAAAAACATACCTCAGATTTTTCTCTGTAGTTCCTATATCAGCATTTGTAGCAGTGCTAACTATTTCCAAAAAACTTGCTATTTAATGCTAGGCAGAAAACAAGACCACGCTGCAAGTCTGTTAGTAGAACTGGTGAATGAGAAATAATTAGTCTTAGACACAATTTCCTTCCCTGGAAAGGAAAACGCAACTCTCTCCACATTGCCTCAGCTTAACAAGTTCACCGTGAAGGGTCAAAGGCTGCAATGCGTGTGATTGAGCAAAGACTGGCACGGGAGGAAATAGTAGCCTCAGCTTCTTCGTGCCACTTAGTTTTTCTGCAGAGAAAGCTTCATTTATGGTCCCACCAGTGAGCTATTTGGATACGAGCAGGGCAAATCATGCATAAATGCATGATTGTGGGTACAGAGTTGTGTAGATGATAGAAATAGGAAGTAATAAAAAAGGCAGTCAAGATGCTGTAAAACACAGAGCTCCTGCAAGTCCTCTCTTATATATGCAAACACATAGATTATCTGTCCCAAACGCAGAGATTTTGTCACATAAGCTAACAACTGTGATCTCTGTGTGACATTAAATGGTCAATATTTACAATTTATCAGGCTACTGGAAAGGGGTACATTCTTACACATGGGTTTCAAGCTTGTATACAGCACAGCCTGTGCAATTGGCAGGTTTCAAGAGCAAGAACTTCCATGCTATAGTACAAAAGACTGATGTTTGAAATGAAAATATACCTTTGTGCGTAGGTGAGAAGGTAGGAAATACAGCATGCATTTTGGCATGGACACTTGCACTTCTAAGGACTGCAAGTTTGTGGGTTTTTTTAATGTGCATCAGTGTTTACAGGATCAATGTCTAAAGTAGTACAGGAAGAGAAATATGCAATTTTCTGGGTCCTTGTGATCTCTATTAATAGCTCTCGTCCCTGATGAGTGCAGGGATTTACATAACAGATACAAATATACAAGAATCTCTGAATAAGGGCACAATATCCCCAATCTCCAGCCCTCTGAGAACTCCATTCCAAAATAATAGACACTAGACAAAACAAGATTTTACTGCATGTGGTGGGCCACAAGACCCTTGTTGTTTGCCACAATGTTTAATTTGTTTCTTTCCGTCTCCTTGGCTGATAATTGGAATACTCAACCTATGACTTCTAATAAGCTGCCAGTCCCAAGGTTTATAATAGACTGAAGTTCTGTAGAGGCTTTGACTTCTTGTGTTTGGAATAAATAGTCTGCAATAGAAAATGTAGATCAAGACCTCAGAAATCAAATTGACTAATTTTAGAAAGAAACAAGAGCTACAGAGACTTATTTACAATTACTGTTTCTCATTGCACATTTTATCTCTGTTTCTTTTTGTTAGATAAATGCCTATGCAGACAGATAGATTTATCAATCTAGACATGTATGTGGTTCCTACAAATATATCTGCCATTCTGCTTGCTTGCTCCAACTCTCTCTCTCCCCTAAGCTTTATATCCTAGTGATTCAAAATGTAGCTAGGCATCTATGGCAACTTTGCAATTTTCACGTTTTGGGGTTTCAAATTTTATTATTTTCTAAAATTAAAATTATGGTCTGTGACAAAATAATTGGGAAAAAAAAATCACAACCTGTTTCAAAGTTTCATGAAACTTTAAATGATGCCCCAAGTGCTCAATACTTTGGTGTAAATCAGAAGCTAAGACTTGTAGAAGTGTGATGTGAGAAGGATAGGGACAGAAAGAAAGCCTGGTAGTGTTGTTAGTCCACTTCTGCATGAAAATGATTGAACAGGAATTAGAAGTCAGGAAATGAAAACACTGTAAAATAATTTGGTACTCAAGCACAAACCAGTCATGGTGGGCTTGTTTGTTTGTTTTCTATTATTACATTTAACATGTAGCTTTTGTTCTTGAACTTTTAAAAAGTTGACCATTAATGTTGACTATTAATAAGACTCAAAAGGCTGTGCGATTTCCAGAAGACTAAAGCAAATATAATGTTGTGCCACTATTTAAAAACTGTAAGTTTGACTTTTATGACAAAATAACAGAGCCATTGATGTAAGATTTAATGCTGAAGAAATAAAAAAAAAGGTACTGCTTATCACTTTAAATTTGCAGCAAATGGTTCTTATGAGACTGGCTGGGTGGACTTCTTAAATTCAATTCCAAGTTTTTCTGGTAAAGCTGATAATACTGGTGTAAGATTTCCATGTATCCTTCAACTTGGTATCACTTGTCACTTTTAGCATTTTTAGCAGTGGTGAGGATGAAAGCACTGGATTGTTACTATTCAGCTTTGCAGATGATACAGAGCAGGGTGAGGCAAGTAACAGAGAGGATGGCTTGCTAACACTGAGCAACCTGGACACAGTACCTAATTGAGCTGTTAGAAATTAGGGTCTACTCCCAGAATTTATACTGCCTCTGTAGTTCACACTGCCTACCTGGCTGCTGTCCTGATACACTGGACTATAATTCAGCAAAAGTTCCTGACACTGCCACCCTTTTTGCTTTCTGCTTTCCTCTGTTGCCCCACTACAGTTTGCAGAAGACAGGAATTGATGGCTTTGCCATTCACCTGGAGTTTGTCAGGTCTGGATCTGCAGGTCTTTAAAAGCCACAGGCAGCCTTTCTTTCCTTGATCAGAAAGCAGTCCTAGTGATAAAGCCAGGAACCAGGCAGCATACCCTCATAACCACACATTTCCTGGGGTAAGACGAAATCTTCGTTCTGTGCTTGCTGGAAACCTAACGGTATCACCCACAAGCACACAAATACACCTCATAGTTACCCAGTCTTTTATTTCATGTGGGTCAGCCCCTGTCTCTGGCAGTCATCTAGGCTGAAAAGAAGCAGATAATTCCAGGAGGCAGATAATTCCTGGTTACCTGAGACAGCTGCCATAGGACAGGAAAACTGCATTCTAGAGAAGTCTTTCTCTTTCCCCTGAGGACAGATTTTAACTAGATTTAAACACATTTAAACTACCCTAATGGGGTAGATGGCTAAAGTTAGGTGAAGTGAGCCCAAGATACAGCAAGAAATGAATGGGGAGTTTATGACTCTCATGCTATCATATTTAAGGCCCAAGGAGAATTTTCTCTTGGCTCACCCCTCAGCACCTCTTGGCTTCAAGAACAGAAGAAATTTTTCTTTTTAGCATCTTGAGAATTTTGTCTGCAGGAAGTTGCCTGGGCTGGTTACTATATTTTTAAACAACTGCTCTCCTTTTGTTCCCTTGTCCTCACTAATAGAAATAGGTTTGCCATTCCAAGTGCTACTAGGCAAGAATTGCAGTAGCTCTTGACCATCTCACTGACTGCGAGAACAACATTATCTGAGAAGAATCTACATTGCCCAAATCCTTAGATGCCCATAACAATTCCTAAAGAATGTTGCTCAACAGGGATGTCTGAAGAAGACGTAAAAGATAGCTTGCCTACTCCTAAAGTTGTGGGTTGCTTTCAAGTAGTGTCTAAAATTCACTGACAGTTAACAGGTTTTAGGATTAGCTATTGGGACCCTGAAGAAATAGCGAGGAAACTTGTCTTTATTCTAATCACGGTTAGGTACCTGGCTACTTTAAATGCCTGCCCACGCACACACAGCTTTACACAAGAGTAAATTCTAGTTGTGGTAAAGGCAGTGCACACGTTTATATGTTTGTATCATCAGAAACATGGTGAGTATGGTCCAAATAAAGAAGTAACTAAGAAGCCTTTGATGGGGAACTGTACTTGCAAGTTATCATTTTCTCTCTGTTCTGATCCCCATGCAATTTATTCTGAAGTCATTATGTAAAGAAACTGCAGGCTTTCCATCAGAAAGGCAGCTGTGAGGAGCGTTCATTAGAATAGCAGAAAGAGTAGTGACACCAAGAGTATTTGCCTGCCCTCCTCCTTTCCTACCATGGAGAGCAGGAGCAAGTGTGCCTGTGGCTGGTTCCTACCTTACACCACTTCGAAGATGATTCTTTGAAAGTCTTTTACCCAAGTCTTCCATAGAGAGCTAAATATGTAGATAAAAGTTAACTGAGTGCACTGTGTAACACAGGATACTGGACTCTGGTGTTTATTTTATAAACACAGAAGCCCTTGGCAAGTAGCAGCTAATGCAGGTGGAGCACTGGCAGCCAAACCAGGAAAGCCCTGGCCACTCATATGGGCAGTGTTGGGCCATGCTGGATGGATGCATGGCCTCTGGTATGGCTTTGGGGAACTTTTGACTGCTAGCCTTTTGTAGCAAACTTCACAGCCTCTCTGGATGGGGCAGTTTAGAGTCTTACAAGATGGCACTCTGGAGCAGTGTTTCAATTCCTTTCATCCTCATCTTTCTGCCAGTCCCACATGAGCTGTATTTCTTGCATCAGTGGGGAGCTGCAAGTATGAACTGCTGCTGTGGGATAGCAAGTGATCGCTAGTTCAGTGTAAGAGGAAAAGAGATGGGGGGAGAGTAGTTCACTGGTTTGCAAATCAAAGGCAAGTCCATGGCAAGATGGAGACTCAACGACCCCACATATGGAGGCAGGGGTATCCGCATCAGCATGGGAGGTGGTTCCAGACCTTGTTGCTAAACACTAATTTTCTTTCCTTGAGCACAGGCTAAGTCCCTTGTATTCACTAAGGGTGAATAGCGTGTGCTTGTACAGCTACTGCGAATCAGCTGATGTGTGGTAGCTTCCTACCCCCAGCAGTCATTCGAGCCATATGAGATTGTAATTACTTGCTGCTTGTATGTTACAGAAATTCAAATAATGAGCAAATATTGTATGGGTCAGGGTATAAACGTTTTTTAAAAACCATTTTTAGCCAGCCCTTGATGCTTGGTAGTAAGGCAATCCAGGTAGCAGTCAGGTAGAGAGGTGGCAAGTTATGCTGCCCTAGAGCCATGTAGACTTATGTGAAAATGTCCTACTTATGCAAATGGATCATAAAAAAGGACAGAGTCTGGCCTCTGGCACATTTAATAGCATTCTTAGACTTTGCCAGGCAAGTGTTGCTTCCTGCCTCATGCTTTTGATAAATGGAAAGTTACTGCTAATGCATTTTTAACTCTGAGTATTGTAGTGAAAATGTCACCGACTGAAATGCATTCTCTCTTCCACGCATGTTGGCTCCCTTAACATGTCAGATGCCGCTAAGTAGATAAAAGGTGCGTCTGCAATGAGATTAATCTACTCATATCGTCCTTCTTACAGACTCAGTTCTTTCAGTGTCCAACACTTCTGATACCAACTGATCCATCGTGACACAGATCCTCAGTTGTGCCAGAGCTCGGCTTGGCTCTTTGAGGGCCAGAGGTGGCAAAGGTTAGAGTTTGAAAACAACATGACTCCGTGTCAGCTTTGGCTCCACAGATTCTTCCAAATTACACACAGCAGCAGTGAACCAGTCCCGCCTTGGGGATGGGTAAGCAACAGCACAGCGATGCACGTACCCAGCAGCAGCCTTTAGAGAGAGCTCTGCTGCCTCGGCCATGCCTGGAGCTTCCTGTGGCACTGCCCAGGGTGGGTTAGAGCCGCGGCTGTGACACCGATCAACGTGGTCGTGGGACTGCTTGGCCACGTCAGTGCGACATCACATGGCTCAGTTTGGGCAGGTGTTCGGGGCAAGCACCCCTCTCCGCTCCTGTGCTGGAGGTTTGTGTGGCCACGCGGGGCCCTGTGTGCTCAGGGAGCTGCACTCTTGTCTGTTTGCTTGCTGTCGAGCTTCCATTGGGCGTGAGCGAGTGCCTGTGATCCGTGTCTCTGTGCTTTCCTCTGTGTGTGTTCTGCTTGGTGTGCCTGACTCGATAAAAATGTGGGCCTTATTATTTGAAGTAGACAAACATGTTTCTAAACGCATTTCTGATTAAAGGTCTCCATGGGGATTATTTAAGAACCTACCCATCAAAGCCTTGTTTATCTCCTTTCCTGGGCAAATGTTACAGTTGATTTTTCTGCATACCTGTGATGTGGCATATTTTCTGCAGTCTACTCTTTTTCTGCTTAAGTCCTCACTTGTGTATCACTTATGAAAATATTTCATTTGTGAAAATAAGGCCCTTACATCCCTGGTTTAGGGCAGACATTGTTCTGCACACATTCCCAGATCTGCAGCACTACCTGCTTTTGATTTAGCTGGAGCGGAGCCTGTCTAATCTACTGGGTTGTGCTGTCATGCAGGGGCCTTGTGGGGAGCAACTGTGGGGAAAGAAGGGAGCTGATGTGCAAATATTCAAACTTAAGCATTCACGGAAGCATTTTCTTGACTCAGAGCCCTCAAATCTCAGAGTATGTGATCTGTGTGCTGAAGCTGTGCCGACCAAATATTTACTATTACTCTGCTGCTTCTTGGAAATCATAGAGAATTCACACATATTACAAAAAGTAGCATTTTTCAGAACAGTCGTCACTGAAAGACGTGCTCTATTAGTGAAGTGGTATGTTTTTGCACTGTTATAATTAGGGTTCAGCTCAGAGAACATTTTCTCAGTAGCGTCATGTTTGAATAATTCACCTATGAAGAATATTCTGAGCTAAACTCAGCTTTAATACCAGCCAATTTATGAACCTTTCATGAAAACACACTTCAGGATGTCACTGTTTTAAAATAATTTGCCTTTCTAGTTACTGATTTCAAATATCTTCCTTCTGCTCTTCTAGCATCCTTTGTTTAGGCATATAATACAGAGTGACATAACATGTTTCTGGCCTTATTATCTGATGTAAATAGCTAAACTTTGGCATTAATTTGCTTTCTTGTGCTCTCAGAATGATTCCACATGGACAGGGTTTACATTGCAAGCACTACTGGGTTTTTCAGTCATCTGCAGCCTGTTTTGCTGAGTAAGATTACGGCAGATTTTTAGCACAGTTCCCTTAGGAAATGACATTTACATGCTGTGTGTCTCTGTTTTGAACACGTGTGTTATTTCTTTTCCTTCCGTGTTCCTGTCCCCTGTCTACCCTGCATGGTTTTTGAGCAAGGTCTATTTCTTAGTCTGTGCAAGGCCAAGCACCTTGCCACTAGGTTTGGTTTTGGGGCCTGAAGAGATTGGTATTTGACAGTGCAGATAAAAAAATAACTGGTGTTGATAATGAACCATCTTGTCTGCCTTCAAACCAAGGGAAAAACTGGATTCAGATCCAAGCATCCCCTGAGGCCTGCCCATGCTTTGAACCCATTAACCAACTTGGACAGGGAAGTGGTCTCAAGTGGTGAGAAGGGAAGGGGGATACTATGTTCTCAGAGGTTCCCTGGTAACTGGATGGAGATGTCTGGTTGCAGGAGGCAGGCTCTGACTGTCGTCCCTCATTTCCCCTGTTCTCCCAAGGGGGGCTTGAAGCATGAGCTTACAGCAATAAACCACAGGGTCCTTATGAATGGGGACCAGCACAGGGGAGACAAGTCAGAGTCTGCAACCTTCTGCACTGCAAAGGCCAGCAGTCATTGAAATGAAATCCAGAGGAGCCAGCTTGTTCCTGTTCAAGCCTTCCTCAAATTTGCTAACAAACCAAGTTTGGGGGAATTTTAGTAATCTTTAAAGAAAGTCCTTGTTCCCTTGGCCAGTAATTCCACAATAATTGGTACTTTGGAGGAGGGTCTAACCTTTAAGTGAAACAGAGCCTGTAGTAATTTTTAGGAGCAGTGCATATCCAGTGAATTGTGAAGAATACAGGGATTACTATATAGGTCTTAAACCTTAGGGAAACACTTTGGAGTTGTATAGGCAGCTTAATCTCATCTAAAGGGTGAGCACGGTTCTAAATGTATTTTCTAGTGAGCTCTGTACTCCTAGAAGCAGTAGAGAAAATTGCTTGACCAGCTAATGGGATTAGCCAACCACATTCAAAGGGCTACAGTCCACTATGGAGAAGCTAATCGAGTAAGATGGATATTTCTAATATTCATTGCTTTAATTTTTATTTTTTATTAAGTATTAAAGGCTCAGTGGCTGTTTGCAAGAGACCTGGAAGGTCTCCTGAGGGAGGGGCTGTTTAGGGTATAATAAACCAGAAAGACTGTAAAAAAAGGCAGAGAAGAAAATGTCTTGAGAACTTCTACCGTGCTTGGGGTGTTTGTGCATGTACATGTATTACTCAGCTAGACAGTATTATCTTATTGCAGCGGTGTCATTGAAGGAGGAGGCAACTGTGACTTAAGAAGCTAGAATAAAGGTTTATGAAAATAGTCATAGTTATTAGAATTACCTCAAAATACAGCTGCTTTTCCCTGTTTGCAAATGTTATAGTGCTCAGAAGATGCCAGGTGCAAGGACCACATACTGAGTTAGGAGTAGCAGGCTGTTCCTTTCTGTCCCTTCTTTCTCTCCATCATGTCTTCTCCATGACCTTGGTGTCTGAACCATGGAGGCGCCTGAAAAATGGAGGTGTAAGTCCATCTCTGTGTCCTTACTGCCTCTGGCATGAGTGTCAGCTCACAGCATGGGTGACGATGTCAATATTTCTCTGCAGGGCATGGGACTGAGGTGGTTGTGCTGCCTAGATTGTATGGAGCCAGCCGAAGAAGACTCAGCCAGACTGTATAACAGTCATTGATATCAGGCTGATATCAAGTCCTGAGCTGTCAGACCTCCAGTCTGAATTATTTTAAGTCTTTTTACAGTTCAGTAAGCTGTCAAGGTTAACACTCATTCGGGCAGGGCCAGCTGTGAGTGGAGAGAAGAAAACCCTATGCACAAAACGTTTCTCTGTCCTAATAGCAGTACCCGGAGGGGAATCGGCCTTTCCCACGTGTGCAGTGGGGATGGCCAGAGCTGTGGGAAGTCATGGCAGGCCTGCAGGGCCAGAGGACTTCCTTGCAATTAGCTGTCTCTGTGCCTTCCTGAAGCTTTTGGGTGGGGAAAACACCTGTGGCTGACTCTGAGTCAGAGGGCTGTGCAAGCACCGAAGCACTTCTCACTCAGTGCTGAACCAAGGAAGGTTCCCAATGAGGGAGAGGGCAGATACAAACATACATTTGGTAACAACTCCAATGGAACATTATCCAAATAAGAATTGAAACAAGCACTCTACAAGCCTTAGGAAAAAAGAAAACAGATTTGAACAAAGATGCAAGATACTGTTAGCCATAAAGGCATAAGAACTCACCCTGATAATGAACATACAGAAGTTGCCAAAGATAGTGGGGAATTAACCCCATTAACCTGAAAGGGGGGAAAAAAGCACATGTGTCAATAAGTATTTACTCTCCTTCTGGTATTTGAAAGTGTTCTTATTTGCACAGCCAACTGAAAGCTTTTCTGTGGGGATTTTGTAGAAGTAATATTAATATTAACTTTGCATCTTTGTTGCTTTATTTTATTTCTTTGAAACAAGTAGTAAATTTACCATTGCAAAATTGAGATTTTTTTTTTCAGTTGTAAAATTTATCTCAGCTCATTTGTCATGAAAATTTGCCCCTTAGGACTAGTTTGAACAGTATCCCAGGTGTTTAATGTTGTTCACCTAATGAAGGCACAACTCATGAAAACAACTATTGAACTGTGGTACACTTCATGAATACTGAGGAGGCATTCAAATTTAAAATGCATGTAGTAGTAACTGGGTCTATAAACTGCTGCTCCTGAAGCCTCGATGCTCAATGCATATTTCTCCATATGAACATTTTTCACTTGCATGTTCTTCTATTTTCAAAGACAGTTTGTATGTCTCCATTTAGCTTCATCAAGCCGGAGAAAGTACAGTTATAATTAGTTTGGCCATGGAGGGCTTGGCAGATTTCTTGTGAAATACTCTAGTTCATAACATGCCTTACTAGTCACATATCTGTCCTTTTAAATAAGAAGAGATGGATTGTAGTGGGATGCAAATAATGCAGGAGAAGAGGTAAAGAGCAAAGAAAGAAGGCTTTTATATCCAGGTGTTGGGGCCTGCTGTGCAGTACGCCTTGTTAAAAGGGCACGTTATATGAAGATGAGGCATGAACGTGGGTGGATTAGGAGGAACCTCCTGAAATGTGTCCAAAAGGAGATTTTAAAAAAACCCATCTGACCCAGTTGCACCCCTGAGAGGGGAAGGGAACCAAATCAACGCATTTGTGTAGACACCTAGCACCGTGTTGCCAGCCCATCCCTGGGGGAACAGCTTCTGCTGAGGCAGAAGAACAGTAGATCTCCTGCACAAATGTGCTGTCAAGATGCTTCAGCAAAGCTGGAGGGTCTGGGAAGAGAGTATGCCTGCTGCACATACCCAAAAGATGTCTTGGGGTCAAGCTTCTGTTGAAATGAGATGTCACCCTTACTACAGGAGAGCTGCAGTTCTGTCAGTCATAGCCTGAAAAAGCAAAGTCTGTATTCCAGGTCACTGAAATGAAATAGATGTGGTTGTCTGCCAGCCTGACGACAAACCCACTTTTGGCTTTTTTTTTTTTAATTTTTTTTTTTT
>NW_009258661.1:3453038-3464690 GCF_000687185.1 Egretta garzetta
TGGCTTTTTTTTTTTTTTAATTTTTTTTTTTTGTTTAAAGCTTCATTTTGCAATGCCTGGCCCACAGGCTGGAGGGGAGGGGGATTCTGCTGTCTTCACTGAGCTGATGTTGCTTAGCTCCACTAAAAATGCATATCAGCATTTGCCAGACACAAATCATTGTTCTTGACAGATTACGCAACTTGGATTTTTCTCTCTTCTTTCTGTCTGAAATTTAAAACAGAAATTTCCTACTTGCCAACACAGTGGGAAGCATTAGTGTTCTCATTTAATTCTCAGAATTGTTCAAATTAGGCATATTTGCAAATTTAGGCTGGCCAGAAAATAAGAGTTCTGTTCTGGGAAAAAATGGTTGATGTCCTGCTATTTGTTATTACTGAAATGGCTGTAGAATTTCTCATTACAAATCACTGTGAGCATGTAATACAGCACAGAACAGTCAGGATACTCATAACAGGAGGCAGATCTCTGTGCAGAGTAATCATGCTCCAAATGAATGCTCAAATCCCCATATTGTTGCCTGATCTGAGATCACTTAGACTCTGGAGTCTTTTTAAATTATTATTAGGTTTGGTTTGTTATTTTGTGGGGGTTTTTTGTTCTGTTTTTTTTTAAACCAGGAATTGTCCTGTAACCCTGAAAAGCTTTTTTGCTATAGTAATAGTTGCCTGTGGATAAACACTAACTACAGAAGAAAAACAAAAAAAGAATGCCAGATAGCTCTACTTTTCAACTTCTGCTATATCCCAAAATAACTCCAGACCTCATTCTGTTCCAAGATCTGCAGTGCACATCTCTGCTCTGATATGCTGCTCTTTCTGTATGTCCTGTATTTTTAGTGAAATCAGTGGGAGTTCAGAGTATGTGGGACTGCAGAATCCTCGATCTTCCTTGCTGACCTGAGACTAGATTATTTTTTTTTCTTCTTTGTTTGTAATGGACATACTGCTGCTATATAAAAAAATATCTGTGAAAAATTACATTCTTGTTGCAGTCTGGTGGTCAGTGTTTTGCATTTAGCCCTTTGCATTTCCACTTGAAGAGCAAAGATGAACTGATTCTTGGGGGATTTTTTATTTTTGTTTTCTATTGAGGCCGCCATGTATGAACACTGTAGATGCAATACATTGTGTCATCCCTGCTATGATCCCCATGGCTGAGATACAAGCACATTTTTGTTTAAGGAACCCAAACTACCAGATTTGAGATTCTCTGGGCAGCTATAAGGATTTTGTGCCATATTTGTTGCAATGGTGAAATGTGAAATGAAGAGTTGGTGAAGAAGTCTTACTTGCAGATCAAATTTCTTAGCTGTTGTGCTTGAAAGCCAGACACTTAACATCATTTTAATGCAGTTTTTGTGCCTGAATTAATATAATAAATGTCAATGTTGAATAGCATAAGGTCACATTTTACTACTTTGACCAGAAGTGTAATCTTCCAAGATTCAGTTTTATTACTATTATAACAGTCATGCTGGATAAGGTCACCAATATTTCTTTCAATTTGAAGTAATATATGAAAGCATAGTTTATACCAACTTTATTCTGTACAGTGTGGATTTGTGCTATGAGATGTGTTGACAAGGACCTACCTTGGATATATTTGCATGTAACTCTGGAGCTGGTGTAATAGTGTGTTGGTTATGCTTATTAGGGCCTTAGTCATTGCAAAGAAATGAACCTTTGAGGTTTGTACTCTCCTACTTCAAAAGCAAAAGGGCATTTTGTTCAGCAGTATAGATATTTAGTGTGAAAGGCACAGCTATACACTGCACAGCGTGATGAAAATGATGTAGCTTTTGCATACACACACTTCGGTTGAACAACAACAGTCACCAACAGTGCCAGATTTCAAAGGTAAATACATCAAGCATACATATCAAAACCTGTGTGCACCCTGTCTGCTTATAAAGAGATAGACTGCTCCGATCTTTAAAGCTGAAGTAATTGGACACCTACCTGCATATTTACATTGCCTGACACGGTGTTACAACTGCTTTTTTATGGCTTCCAAACTGCATTTGTAAAAGAGGCAATAGGTAGCCTTGATTTTTCTTTTGAGTGAGGAGGGGCTGTGCTCCAGGTGAGGCCATCTCTGTTGCCCTGTTGAAACTCTAGCACTAGTGATTTTCTTCTGTTTGGGATTTCTCCTGGTTTTTTAAAGAATTCTTCATGAATTTTTATCATGTGAGGCTGAAATGCTACTCAACTTATTAACTTGTATACCTTACTTTCTTAGAGAAAAGTCACCCGTTTTTGTGGAATTTGAGAGTGAAAAAAATGCAGGGGTTAAAAGGTTTTGCAACACCCATTACTGTACTAAATTATGTAAGACAAAAATATTAAATAATAATATATTCCTTATTACACACAGCCTGTTTGGGGATTATAGGGAGCAGGATGGATAGATCCCAGGGTCCTTTCTCCTCTACTTCTTTGTTGGGGTTTTTTAAGCATTCTTTTAGGTAAGAAAGTTGTTATCTTGGAAAACTTTTTTGCTTTTTTTTTTTACCTGAATAGTGAAAATATTGTCTAAAGCTGAAGTCCCCAAACTGTTTCTACTTTGTGAAGGTTTCTGTGCAAAACAAACAATATTGGTTTGCTGCTCCCACCATCAGTCAAGAACTCCTTTAGCTGTTGCAGGAGATCTGTGTGCCCCGTGCCAAACAAACTGGGTTCCAAATCTTGTTTGATGGCTCTAGAGGGGCTTGTTCTGTGCATGCGTCTATTTGTGTAGTTAAAGATATGTAACGTAGTATGTTAGATTCTTCAGTTGCGTTTTCCCAATGGCATGATTTGTGCTGTGAGATGGCCCCTGAACACTGGAAGGATGCACCAGGGCACTGGTACAGCGTAACACATGAGGTGAGGGCTGTGTCCCCGCCTTGCTGCATCCTCCTGCCTGCACTGGAGCTGCTGTGTGCTGCTGGCTGCCCATGCTCCCACTCCAGGGGCATGGCCTCCCACCTGGCAGCAGCACAACCAGCCACACTTGGTGTTTTCCTTGCGTATGCCCAAGGCAGGGTGAGTGATCCAGATGTGCTATCACCTACACAGATATGTTGTGCGAGAAGGGGGCTGCAAATGTCCCAGCTGCTCAGCCCAGCCTCTTGTCCATCAGTGTTAAACCATGTTTTGGAAAAACATTTTGAAATCCTTCTGCTTGAGGAAACTGAAACAACATAAAACCATTTTCTTGACGTCTTCTTCCACAATGTTTTACTTGCCATTATGTGCAGATGTATTCTTTTGCATTGTGCTTGCCATTGCGGGAACATTTTGTTCTCTGATGTATTCAAAATTATGTTTAATGACTTTAGCCTTCACCTGTTGGGACTCTTATTTCTGGAAAATCTTTATAGAATGCAAACAGAGGAAGCAGGTGTGTACGTGCAGGCATGTAAGCTAAACCACCAAATAAGAGTTCTCTGGTTGTTGGTAAGTTTGGGGGGGTTTTTTGGTAGATCAAGTGTCAGTCTCGGAATTGTCATCCTCTAACACACAATTGTTGTGCAGCTATGTGAGTTAAGGCAAGAAAATAATTTTTAAAATTATATTTTAAGGAGATATTTACCACTCTAGTAATCTCTCCTGCTTTGTTAAAACTGATTTACTTTTGTTCTGTAGGTTGTCCTAGAGCATACTAGGGGACACTGTAGATGTTTTGATATCAGAGTTCTGAACAAGAAAACACACTTTGAGTTTCAATGCACGTACGCATCTATATATCTATAGCTTACACAAGTTTAAAGGAAATCAATTAGCAATTGACTATTGCAGAGCAATGGCGATAGCATCTGGAAGTGTGGATAGTTTTCTAAGTCTGAGCAAGTCTTTTGAATTTTCCAGTACTTGTTGAGGTCAAAATTATTGTGAGAGGAGGAAGCTCCTCCTTGCAGAATTTCATTATTTCAGAATTTTTGTAAGTGCAGATAAAAATGCAGAGTGTGTAATTAAAAAGAACAGAGGGGTTATTGAATGTTTCCAAATCTAAGATCTGTAAGACAGAGTTGCTGACAAGGCATTCTTTAAGTGGGCCTCATGGCTTTGAGCTCTGTCTTTTCCTCTTGACCTTTAAAGTGTGATGGAAGTCTTGTCCCTTCCCTGGGGCTTGAGGAGAGAGACATGGCTACTGGGTGCAATTTGTGTTACTTCTTTCCTGCTTGGTCCTTGCTGGCTAGAAGGGTCAGGTGAAACTGTCCAAAATGCCCAAGGGCAAACACACTCTTCTGAACAAACTGAAAAAAGGTTAAAACATGTAAAACGACACAAGTTTGACCATTCTTTTTCAGCAGCAGAGTGTGGTTTTTATTTTATTCAAACATTGGCTCCCCATTCTTCGTCTCATTGCAAAACATTAAATTATTATAAGTAATACGTGTTTCATGCATTTTGTAATACTTCAGGTCATAGAGGTTGCCAGTAAGTCTAGTGTTTTACTTTTAAATGTAGGCCCCTTGATGTCTTGGCTGCTGCCACTGGAGGTTTAGGTGTCAAAGTTGTGCTCCATGTGTGGTGGCAGCTCTGCCTGTGAGCGCAAGCTAGAGCTCCATTTTCCATCCTTTTAATTGGTATTAAAGGAGACGGCAGCAACCTCGCAGCTGGCATCTCATTTCATCAAAGCAGTGATAAACTTTATATTCAAAAAACTTCTCTCACTTCAAAATCCTTTAGTTTTGGTGACAAATGTTGGGGTATATTTGCATACAAATTACTTTCTTCCAGGAAAAGGCTGATGATTTTTTTTTTTAATTCTTTCTAAACTTAGTTTGTCTGAAAGTTTTATGCACCAGTTCTTTGTTTTCATACACAGTTTGATGAGCTGCTTCTGGAACAGAAGAGACTGAAGCAACATTAAATTGTCTTTTGGTTCCCCTTTTGAGGACATCCTGAGCATGTTTTGCTACCAAACAATTTCCCTTCCCTCTTGTAATTCTTTGGCTCCTCATCTCCATTGATAACTTTGCTTATCTTACATTTATAAATTACTAGTACAAATATAATTGGATCTGGCATCATAGCTGCAAGAGCTTTTTAAATTGTTCGCTATTGTTTTAAGATTTTTTTTTTTTTTAAGTTTGGTTTAAAAGATTGGGGTTTTTATTCAGTAACTTTCCATTCTAATCAAATGTCCTAAGAAAGTGGTAGTCAAATGGAAATTTTATTTACTCGTTCTGATGACAAATATGGCTTTTAAAAGCTTAATTCTTTCCTACTGAAAATCTATCCTGTAGAAGCACTTTTATCTTTTGGTGACTAGTTGCATGGCAAAAACATCTCAGCCTGATCTATCCTATTCTTGGACACCATTTTATCTCCTCTACAATTGACTGTGTCTGTAGTGGAACCAACATTCTTTTTATCACCCAAGGTCTGATCTTCAAGCTTTCACTTTCAAAAGCACAGCCATCCTTAGGCAGACTGGTAGCTTGGAATGATTTATAACTGAGGAGAACTTTGAAGTTCCTATAAACAACTGAAAATCAGTGTTTTCTGCCTTTTTCAGTTATGCTGCTGTTAGTTTGCTTGCTTCCACTTAGGCATCTCTTGTGTCTCCTGTTCTGTATCAGTGACATGCAGCCAGAAATGACTCTGCCATCGGTTCCTGACTGGCTTGATAAGAAGGCTAAGATAGTAATGCAAAGCCCAGGAAAAAGGATTTGCAAGCGTTTTGCACACCAGTGGTAAGTATCAGCATGGGGTTGCAGATGAAATGCAGACAGGCACATTCAAGGGGACTCTGTAAAGAACATGTATTTAATTTCCGAGCAAAAGCATGCACATCACTTTTGCAAGACTGAGTTTTATAACAGCATATACAGCCATCACTGACATGTTGGGAGGTCACTGGGTGATTCACATCCAGCAGCTTAACAAGAGGAAGCTGAACAAATTACAGTGGAGATGCTTTCATTTGGAGGAGTACCAAATGTTCCTGCTCTTTCAGCCCCTAGATATGGGATATCTACTTTGTGACCTTCGGAAAGAGAAAGACAGCCACATTTCTCAGCAAGATGGCTTTGATGGTGATCATAAACCCCCAAGAAACTCTGTGTGCTTGTAATTTAAGGAAGAAACAGAGAGATCTAGAAATTTATTTGCTTGAACAAAGTTTGCGATACCAAATTCAACATCAGTTTTCTCCCTCACATCCAGGATGCAGTTGGAGTACTGTCATCTTTCTTTGTTGTTGGGTTGGGGTTTTTTTGGCATAAATTTACTTTCTTTTTTAACATTGATAACCTGTCAGATTTAAACCATTTTTTTCTTCACTCCAGGGAACTGTCTGCTAGCAACAAGCACAGTGACATATTGTTGTTATCAGCTTGTATTATGGTAACGCTGAGAGGTCCAAAACAGAGATCACAGCCCAAATCTTTGGGGGTATGTAGACGTGCTGTGAAGTGCTAACAGCTACTCAGACCTTGCTCCAGTGAGACTCTTAGGCCTGTGATTAATTTGGAGTGCACAGTGGTCTTGCAGATTCCCACACCGCTTTCAACAGTAGCAAGGGAAATGTCTATTAATGAGGGTGAGGTAGGCTGTAAGTGTTGAAGGGCCATAAAATCAGACACCTGCCTTGATGAACCTCAGCCTAAAGCATCTGATAACCTTGAACCCTGTCCTTGCACTGTACAGCACTCATAGGGAGCTTCATGCAAGTATTGAGGTTCATACGGATGTTTCTGTTTGGACCTATGCAACTGGGGCTCAATAAATTGGAGGAGGGTGTGGAGGGGAAGAGAACGGGTTCAAGTCTCCTCTGAGCAGAAACCTACAGAGGGTGACACAGGAGGTTTCATCTCTGCAAACATCTTTTCATACCCCTTGGTCAGGTGATTTTTGTTGATCTCACAACTACAAGATGTTCAGGGTCTTCCCTTGATAGTTATGTGACATCACCAATTTGCTTTGGAACATTTGTTTTTTCCAGCAGTGACTCCTGTACTAGGGATTAATATCTCTGGCTACTTTCAGTAGTATCAACAAAAGAATCAAACATCAGTGGCTTTTACTAGCAACTGATGTGCAGCAGACCATTTTGAGACCTGTATTTGTTCTTGGAGACTCCTGTTTCTGTAGAGTACTGATCTGATGGACTTGGCTCCTCTAGAATGTGCATGTGTTCTCTGCCTCTCCACAAAGCTGACTTCTGTGGAGAGCAGCCAAGGAGGATCTTCATCCTACTGGTTTTGTGAAGGTGATGGGCTGATATGGAAATGCTCCTGTGGGCAGAAAGCCAACATTGTGCTCCGCTGCACAACTCCCTGCTGTGCTCAGCTCTGCAGGGATTTTGTCATGCTGCATGTGATGGGGTTTGACGCTTATGGAGTGTGAGAGGGCAAACAAGAGAGGGGAAATACCTTCTCCCCCTGTTCTCCTTAATCACCTGTTAAGGAGCTAAGCATACGCTGGTTCTGGATTTGCAAATCATTATAATGACAGACTGTGACAATAAAAAGAGCCATGAAAATAGATCATGTAAAGAAGTCCTGGATTAAGGAATCCCCTGGTACACTAGGACATGATAAAACCCCACTAAGTCAATAATCTGTGCATTAAGAGCTCCTCTGGTTATGTAAAGGAACTAAAACAGTCTGTTTTCCTCAGTGAGGCAGAGGAAGTGGTAGCTTGGGTATGTAATAGCATGATAAAGAGAGCTTGCTCTTCAGTAGCCTTTACAGTCTAACTTGATTTACAGATCAGATCTCTGTTGATGACAGTAGAAAGACTGTAATGATGCCAATGACCGTGTCTGAGAGAGTCTCAGTTGTGTCTTTATTCCAAGTCCACAGAAAGGAAATAATAAAAACAGATAATCACATTAAAGTAATGGTGTCAGATGACACACACACAAAATAAGGTTATTCAGAGTTAAACTGCTAGTTTGTCTTCTTCATTCTCCTGTTCTTGAATATTGCAGGAGTCCTGGATGAGAGCATGAATTTATGTACTGTGCATGCTGAAACCCCTAGCTATGATGCACAGAGCTGGGAACAATGAGCATTAATGACAATAATAGTATTAGAACAGCATCTACAGAGGCAATCATGACACAGGGCCCTGTTGTCCTTATCCAAGAGGGCTTATTATGCAAGTGAAAAACAGGGGGAGACCTACTTTCTGATTCCCTCCTCCTTTATAGCTTTCATTGTCTTGGGTGGTTTGTAAGCTATGTTTTACCAGCTCTGCTTGAGTTTTATTTTGTATTAAAAGGAGAGCTTTGTACAGATAGTTCCGTGTTGAAGATGTACTCTACATCTCTTTTACATTTTCTCAGCCCTCAAGCATGACATCAAAAACTGACTCCCCTGGCAGGTGAGGGAAAATGCATCTTTGGGAGTGTTTTACCCCAACACATGCACTTTCTGTGAACATTCTTGTCTATATCGAGCTTTCTGTGTGAAAGCAGATACGCAAAAAGCTACCAAAATGAAGTAACTAAAGGATAGGAGCTTAAAATAATTTCTTTTCATGTTGGACTGCTTCTGAGTCTCTGCTTAAACACTACGCAGGGTCTTTGGTATTTCCACCCCACCTTTCCCTCAACTGCAGCTGAGTGAAGGCTGATGCCCTGCTTTGCCGCACTAGTTGTATTTAATTCCCAATAAAATGCAGAAGAGGCTATTGCTATATTCCTCTTTGTTTTGAAAAAACCCTATCAGCCTTCAGTTACATTTCCCTTGTTTACTGTTTCAGTGTCCTCTTCCTCCAATTACTCACATTTCTGAGGGTCATCACCTGTCTCCTGAATGCATGGAGGGGTATGTCCATGTTCCTGGGCTTCCCTGGTTAATAATGTAGAACTCCTTGGGATGACAACAGTACTGTTTTCAGTAAGTCCTGCTAAGCAGCAAAGAAGTAATAACATTTGTATAAACACTAATAAACTCTTTTACTTGCAAAGTCATCTACTACTACATCCACTTCAACTGTGTATTAGCCAATGCAGTAAAGGTACTCATCTAGGTTTTTATCATGGACTTTGCAATTTTAAGCATTCATATGAACTGATGAGAATACACTGGCAGATTTATTTTTAGGTGCAGCAGCAAAGATGTGATCTTGCAGGGCAAAGGTACTATGATTTGCCTTTCTGCTGTGCAAGTGTGCTGAACAGCTCTTTCATAAGGCAGATGGAAGGTTCTCTTGTTTTTCAGACTGTTCCTAAAGGTGCTGATGTTCTTACAGAGGGCTAAGCCATTCCAGTAAGGGGTGTAGAGAGCATCTCTTTTTTGCAAGAGTGTTTCTTTCTCTCCTTTGTAATTTAGGCTCATTCTACTCTCATGGGATATTTCCCTGGAACAGCATAGCCCATCCTGTTGCTTTAGAAGCAATTTCAGTAACTAAGCATACAAAATATGCCATGAGACCTTCCAGCTTAAGACAAACACAGCTCTCCATTGACTTTAATTGGAGCGGTTTTCTGAATACTCTAACGGAATGTATTGAGTTTGCATGGCAAGGTTTTGGTAGCAGGGGTCTACAGAGGGGGCTTCTGTGAGAAGCTGCCAGAAGCTTTCAGCAATGGTGGCAGCGCCTCTGGAATAGCATATTTAAGAAGGGAAAAAAACATTGTGCAATTGCAGACAGAGAGAGGAGTGAAAAGATGTGAGAGGAGCAGCCCTGCAGACACCCAGGTCTGTGCAGCAGGAGGTGCTCCAGGTGCTGGAGCAGAGATTCTCCTGAAGCCCCTGGTGAAGACCATGGTGAGGCAGGCTGCCCCCCTGCAGCCCATGGAGGCCCACAGGGGAGCAGATCTCCACCTGCAGCCTGGGGAGGACCCCATGCCGGAGCAGGGAGGTGCCCGAAGGGGGCTGTGACCCCATGGGAAGCCCATGCTGGAGCAGGCTCATGGCAGGACCTGTGGCCCTGAGGAGAGAGGAGCCCACGCTGAAGCAGGTTTGCTGGCAGGGCTGGTGACCCCGCGGGGACCCACACTGGAGCCATCTGCTCCTGAAAGACTGCATCCCATGGAAGAGACCCACACTGGAGCAGTTCTTGAAGAACTGCAGCCCATGGGAAGGACTCATGTTGAAGTCTGTGGAGGACTCTCTGCTGTGGGAGGGACCCCATGTTGGAGCGGGGGAAGAGTGTGAGGAGTCCTGCCCCTGAGGAGGAAGGAGTGACAGAGAGAATGTGTAATAAACTGACCCCAACCCCCATTCTCCATCCCCCTGTGCTGCTTGGGAGAGGAGGGAGAGAAAATTGGGAGTAAAGTTAATCCTGGGAAGAAGGGAGGGGTGGGGGGATGGTGCTTTAGGATTTAGTTTTTATTGTCTTGTTACCCTCCTCTGATTTGATTGGTAATAAATTAAACTAATTTCCCCAAGTCAAGTCTGTGTCAGTAATTGGTGAGAGATCTCTCCCTGTCCCTATCTTGACCGATGAGCCTTTTATTGTATTTTCTCTCCCCTGTCCAGTTCAGGAGGGGAGTGATGGAGTGGCTTTGGTGGGCACCCTGCATTTAGCCAGGGTCAACCCACCACACAGAACTAGGTAGAAAACAACTTCTGAGAAATTAATGGGAATCAGGTGGTTTATTCCATTTAAAAACTTTGAGAATCCCAGCATACATTACAATATTCTTTGAGGAATACACTTAGTGTAAGACAGTCTGAATTACACAAATTCAGTTTTCCAAAACTCCCTGTTATTCATGTTCCTCATTATCTATCAATTACATTCAAAATTACCTTCATTACCTGAAACCTTGATTATCCAAACATATTCATTGTCCCCTGTGATACTCTGATAATTGATCTTGTACTGCATTCCTCCAGCTGATGCTTCACTGGTTATGAAATGAAGGCACTGTTTGTCTGGCACGTGCTACTACTACAAGCTCATCTTTCTCTGTGCTGTTCAGCATAGACTTTGTGCAGAGTTACAGGGTATGTTTAAAGCTCTTTGTCATCTGCCATCAATAGGTAGTTGGAGAAAGTCGATCTGTTGCCAGCTTCTCCAGCAGCAGGTCCAGTAGAACCTTCTTCGAGATAACTTAATTCTGGAGAAACAGAAGAAGATGGGACAAGGACAGGCAAGGAAGGAGAGGCAATGGGGTGGCTCTGTATGTTAGGGAGTGGTTTGATTGTACAGAGCTTGATGCTTGTGGAGGCCGAGTGCTTATGGGTGAGGATGAGGGGGAGGCCAACAAGAAAGATATCATGTTCGGAGTCTGTTACAGACCACCCGACCAGGATGAGGACGTTGATGAAGTATTCTACAAGCAGCTGGCAGAAGTCTCTCAGTCGCGAGCTCTTGTTCTCGTGGGTGACTTCAACTTCCCAGACACCTGCTGGAAATATAACACAGCAGAAAGGAAACAGTCCAGAAGGTTCCTGCAGTGTGTGGAAGATAACTTCCTGACACAGCTGGTAAGTGAGACTACCAGGGGAGGTGCCCTGCTTGACCTCCTATTCACTAACAGAGAAGGACTGGTGGGAGAGGTGGTGGTCAGAGGTCGTCTTGGCCTTAGTGATAATGAAATCGTAGAGTTTTTGATTTTTGGTGAGGTAAGGAAGGGGGTCAGCAACACCGCCACCATGGACTTCCAGAGGGCAGACTTTGACCTGTTCAGAACGTTGGTTGGGAGAGTCCCTTGGGAGACAGTCCTGAAGGGCAAAGGGGTCCAGGAAGGCTGGGTATT
>NW_009258661.1:3466694-3467335 GCF_000687185.1 Egretta garzetta
GCTGAGGGAACTGGGGTTATTTAGTCTGGAGAAGAGGAGGCTGAGGGGAGACCTTATCGCCCTCTACAACTGCCTGACAGGAGGGGGCAGTGAGGTGGGGGTCGGCCTCTTCTCCCTGGTAACGGACGATAGGACAAGGGGGAATGGTTTGAAGTTGTGCCAGGGCAGGGTTAGGTTGCACATTAGGAAAAACTTCTTCACCGAAAGGGCTGTCAGGCTCTGGAATGGGCTGCCCAGGGAGGTGGTTGAGTCCCCATCCCTGGAGGTATTTAAAAGAAGGATAGATGAGGTGCTTGGGGACATGGTTTAGTGGTGGGATGGCAGGGTTAGGTTAAAGGTTGGACTCAATGATCTTAAAGGTCTTTTCCAACCAAAGTGATTCTATGATTCCATGAGTGAAACTTCCTAAGCAGCGAGGTACTTCAGCAATGCCCTAAAGCTTTTCACAGTCCCAAATCCAGTGGCTTGCTCTGTCCCTCAAACCAGTTTACCTTCAAAATTAGGCAAGATAAATCCCAGGGAGAATCACCAAATATTCATCTGTTTGTTTATTGCTGTATCCTACCATAGGTTCCCAGAACAGAATAAAAGATTGTACTTTCAAGTACCATAGACAGCAATGTCAATACTGCTTACGGTTT
>NW_009258661.1:3467360-3475909 GCF_000687185.1 Egretta garzetta
ACATTCTGTACTGTCTTTCTACCAGGTTCAAGTTTGTTTCCAAGAAAACTTAATGCCTGGAATGTGGCATCCAATAAATTGCAAGAAAGTAAATTTGTCATAACTAATATTTGGTAATTAATTATTCCCTCATTATAGTTCCTGAATCATGAGCTAGAATACAATTTCATAATGATTGCATTTTTTTTTTTAATGTGATGGTGTCACAGCTTTAATTAAGACTCAACGCTGAAGCATTTTCTCACAAGTTGTTTCTTAATCTCAGGTGGAGAGGCTGGATCATGAGCTTACTTCCTCTGTTTGAAATGAGGCTTTGCAATGACATGTTGCAATTCCAGCAGGGTTAAGTTTGGTAAATTGAATTCAGTGCAGTTTTCTTGTGGTGCAGGTCATTTGAACAAGACTTGTAGCTGCTAGAGCTGCTTTGCATGATAATATTAGTTTCTATGGCAAATGCCATCCCTCCAATTTTCAGGCCAAAAACCTCTGCTCTTTGAGTGTTGCACCCCAAGTGTTGTTTAGTTTCCACTGTCAGCTTCAGCCAAGGCTGTTTAATTCAGTGGTCTTGTACATTTCTAATTGGTATATGTGCATAGATAGCTTCATGTAATTATGAATAGTTTTGTCATATATTTAGAAACAGGATATATCATCTGGAGTAATATAGACGTAGTTCTTAGTTGAAATGGGTTGTTGTACAGCAGTATTTCTTTACAAGATCTTCTCAGCGCATCATAGCAGTTGTAGATGAAGTTCTTTCGTATTGGGACTTCTGCATTTCCAGTCTGGCCACTAGTATTGCTTTTGGGCCTTCCAAGATCAAAAACTTAATGTGATTCTAGAATGTGGTCATGGTTCCTGCTACAAATATAAGTTTAGGTCTGTATTAAATTTCCACCAAATGAAACTTGGATCAGAGGCATGTTTCTGAGCCACAAACTCTCTCGTGGCTTTTCTCGCTGTGGTTCCACTTAGGCACCTGCTATTGCCCGAGGCTGCCCCTGAGGTCACTAGCTAGCAGAAAAGGACGAATCCTACAGTAAAATACCGCTTGCTATGAGGAACTGAGCTTTTAGTGACCTACTTGACATACCCTAAAGGCATTTAAAGGGAATATCAAATATATGAAAGGCTTGTTTAAAATGAAAAGTGAACAGTTCTGAATCGAAAAAGTAAAATAATATTTATTGCTCATTTTTTGGAACTTTTACTGACATGAAGAATTACTTTAAGTAGCTTCGGTGGGGTGAGAAGATCAGGTAGAGTAAAAAAAGCCCACTGTATAAATGCTGCAGTGTGGTCTTAAAACACTTATCATAGTGCAGAGAGATCCATGTCAAAGATTTACACTGATTGCTCTTGGTTCCACTGGAACCACTAATTCTCTATTTCATTGCATAAATCTGGTCTTCTGTATTAGTGTAAACACTTACTGAGCTGCCTTATCAAGATCAACTGTGCTTAGATAATTTGTCTTATCTTAATGACTTTTTTTGTTAATGCTAAGATGTGGTATAGTAAGATCAAAAAAATGCATTGCGTGTGGTTTTAATAGTCTGGAATAATTTTTAAGTTTTTATTGTAATTTAATTGCATTTTCCTTGGTTTTTAATCATCTTTATCTTTCACAGCGAAGTTTTCTCCCAAACTAGCAAGCTCTATGATGTACTATTTCCTGTACTGTACCGAAGCAGCCTTCTGAAATATATTTAAATGCAGTTCTATGTGTAAAGCCAACTAAAGAATGCTGTTCCACCTTTTCCTATTACGAGATGCTCACTCTTAATTCAAATAACCTCTGCAGATTTCCTTCCAAAAGTGAGTCACTCTGTCTTATTGAATAAGATTTGTCCTGAGGGCGGAGACCTCAGTTCTTGCGTTACAGCAGTTTTATGTACATCCTAATTCAGTGGATTTAGTGGGGACTGAATGGATGCCTTGACATGTTGTTGTTGTAATGAAGCAGAATATGTATTTGATTAATTTTTAAAGGCTTTTTGATGCCTTGTATGTGTACATGCGTGCACTATTTCAGTTGTTTTCACTTCCTCCCTAACTCCTCCCACAGGCAGTGTCTGTGGAACGATTGTTTTCTTCATACAGAGCTCCTGTAGCCTTCAAAATGTGAAGAATTGTTCAAGGGCAGAAAAAAGATAAATGACTGGCAGTTGTTTTTCAGTTATATTAATTTTATTAGTCATGCATTCTCCTGTGTTTTTTCTGAGCTGTGGGACTTCTTTCTGTTAGCAATTAGAGCTTTTGAACAAAGAAAACTTCTGCTTAGATGCAATGATGAATTCAATATCCCTGCCTACACTCCTTAGTTGAATCTGGGGACAACATTGTCGTAAGTGTTAATACCTGAAGCTTCGTCTGACTGATTCTCTCTGCTTGGGGCACTTGATGCAAATTCATGTAAAATAGAGTGTAAGAAAAGAATAATCCCTCACCCCATAGCTCCCCACAGCACATTATTTCTGCATTCCCATCAGCTAGCTTATGGATGTGCAGAAAGGGTCTTTCATAGAGACACGAGGTAGATAGAAATGATCATTTATTGCAGCCATCTGCAGCTTGTTCTTCTAGCCTCTGAGCTTCCAGCAACCACACCAAAGTACTGTCTTCCCACCTCAGTGAGGGCTGAGCTGGCCACTGAGCAGCCTCACGCTCAAGGGACACCGTCTCTACATAGAATCCTAGAATATGTCTCAAATGCTTCCTGCTATTAGAAAGAGATTGTGCTACAGTCTGTATTAATCCTAAAATGAGTAAAGCCCTGATCTCCAAGGCAGGAGCTCTTGCTGAGAGTTGCTCTGTAAATGATTGGGATGTTTTCAGCCAGGAGGGAGAGGCAAAGGCTACTGCGCTTTCAGTTATTCACTCAAGCTTCTCAAATACAGGAAGCAATACTAAGTCTCCATAAGTAGGGACACTTTTTTTTTTTTTTTTTTTTTTTATGAAAACCAGTTAGTCAAAACCAAAATATTAATAAAAAAGTCCATTTTGGTGAGTTTCCCAAACTTAAAGTAGGTACATTTTTTTATTATTAACTAAACTGCCTCTTGTGTAAAAATGTTAGAATGCTAAAATAGATTTTTCAAGAGTTTTAAAGTTTTGGAAATTTTATTAACTAATACTTTTCATCTTTAATACATATTTTTTAATTTTTTTTTTTGAGATTTTTTTGAGACTCGTGCTGTTGTGAAAAGGAAGATTTTAAAAAAAACTTTTAAAAAGTCTCCTGCACAGGAACACTATTTCCATCCCAATGTTAGCTATGGTTTCCTGACCATGTTACACATTGAAGATATATAATTTTCCGAAGTTAAAGCCTTTTGTAAGTAATGGTTTAGAAAACTAACAATATTGGTCAAACCCAGGAGCTTCATAAAGAAGCAATTACCCTTTCACTTTTAGATAATCTGCCTTCTTCCCCTTGTATTTTGTTCTTTTAAAGCCTTGCATATTAAGAAAACCTGTCAATTTTAATGTTTTTAACTGGTTCCTCAAAAAGACAAAGAAAAAAAAAGATCTTTATTCCTATTGTTAGAATGTCAGTACCTGGAGAGCCTTTAATTTTTTCCTCTATAAAGCTTTGAATTGTTCTGTTTGAAGTTGAAATTCAGGAATAAAACAAAAGTCAAAACGGAAAGTATGTTTTCTATATAGCAAACTAATGGACTTAACCAGGAAAAAGCTGTGTTTAGTTCTAAAGATTGTCACATAAAAGGAATTTTAACCTCCTTGGGGTTTCTTTTTTTGAGTTTCTTTCTTTTTTTGACCCCCCAAAGGCCATTTTCCCAACATTTCAGAACTATAGAACGCGTGTACCTTGATAGTTGTGTGTGAAAATTTGTAATGGGCATGTTGTGGGGTTGATCAGAATCCCACTGAAGGGAACACAGAGTGCGGCTTAGACCGTAAATACAGAATTACAGTAATTTAAGCTTCAAAGTCAAAATTTGGATAAAGCAAATAAAAATTGCTGCAGTGCCTTTGAATTTCAGCCTCCACTCTATGTGTATTAATGGAAGGAAAATTGCAGTTGAAGTGGTCAGCATGCAGATGTTGGCCATGCGTTTTCCTTTTCTTGTAGAATCTCAGCCCTCTCTGTCTGATCAACTTAATGTTGTTATGTGGTTAACAACTGCTCACTTTTCAGTAGCGACCCATAATCTCCAGTGTGAGCATATCCTTAAATGCTTAGATGTACATGGGAAATTTGTACTTGCGCTTGGCACAACTGAACGTAGCTCTGACAGTGTCAATTTTGCCCGTTGCAAAACCACATTGCAGTAAATGCCCCTGAATGCCAGTCTCGAAGGACTCCAGTTATTATGGTTTAAAAAAAGTCAGTGAAAGAGATTTACAGAAATGAGTGCAACCTTGACTGTTGAGAGCTGAGAGCTCATGCATGTGTTTCAGCATCCTTGCTCTGCTGGTGTGTAGAAGCTTGGCCACAGACTTGGCCACAAGTCTGAGCTTTTCTAAACAGATTGCAATCTTAATAGACTGACAGGCAGAGGATGTTAATTTGAATTACAGAGGAGGCTCACCGGCTTTGGTGCATTAAACAACCCACCCAAGGTTGTGCGGGGAGTGGGCTGCTGTGCCCAATATATAAGGTCAAGTGATTTTGTTGAAATCATAGGTCACCCTTAGGTTTTAGCTCAGTTGGAGGGTAATGGGTCTGATCCAGTCTTGCTTTACTGCAACTTAATGGTTATGCACTTCCACTAATATACCTGGAGTTTTAGTCTACTACCTACTGGTAGTCTTTGGAAAATACTGACATTCCTAATTGTTTAATAAATCTTCAGTGCAGCTTTTAGTGTGTGTGAGGGTATGCATATTGATTTGTGTATGAGTATTTAAGTATTAGGGGAAAAAGTAAGGCAGCTGAGAGACTCCTGCAATATCTAAGGAGAGGAACGTACAATCACGGATTATAATAAGGTATGAAGGTTTTCCACTCCTTAAAACAGAGAAGTTGACTTATTAAATTGCATGTACTCTAATGATGTGGACTGACTCAGAGAATTTGAAGGAAATAACAGCTGTGCACATCAAAGCTTAAAAATAGAAACTTCATCAGTCAGTGGCAGTTTAGAATGAATGAAGAAATCATGGAATTATTAATTATGGTGGTTAGAGAAAGGAAACGTAAAGTTCAAACTTTCTGAAAACAGAATGCTCTCTTCAGTCATGCAGCACGTCTGCTGGGTATCAGCCCCTTGTCCTGCTGAGCCGCTCTGTAAAGGTGGGGGCTGTTGCCCAAACATAGGCACCTGCTGCCATTTCAGATACCCTGCAATGACTCAGGCTTCCCACCTGGCTGACAGAGACGACACGGGGCATATGGGAGCCTCCCACCATTCTGGAGTGGCAGCTGGATGCCCCGAGGCGTCTCACATGGCAGTCGCTGCTTCTGTCTAAGGAATAATTGCATGTAGGCATAAGTACAGACTCACTTTCACTTGCATCTTTAATACGCAGTCACCTGAAGCACATCAGTAGTTCATAGCAGTGTTTGCAGTGGGTAATTGCAGAAAGCAATGAACAGTTTATCTAATTTTAAACTTGGGAAGAATTTTGAGGTGAATAGAGCATTTATCCAGATTAAAATCTGACCAGGATATAAAGTTAAAAACCATCCTAGTGTTAAAAACTGCAGTTAAAAACTATGATTTAAAGTCTCAGTGGATGGTTGTTTTCTTAATGACCTCAAATCCATGAATTCATTCTAACATTTGCCTTTTTATATATTCATAGTTAAATATAACTTGAATGTTGTCCTAATTACATTCTCATGTTAATTTCGCTCTGATTCAGAATTTCTATCATTATTCTTTGTAGAATTATTTTGAAATGATGGAAAGTTCAGTAAAGATGCTCCAGTGTGTGATTGTGCCTTTGAATTATTTATCACATTCAAAGACAGAAATATGGTTAAAATCTAGTTTGAGTTGTAAATGAGTCTTGGTAATGTAAGGAGGAAGTGAAAATCCCTTTTGCAGAACGACATGGTTTATGGGTGCATCATTTGATATTGCAGGAGTGCTTCACAGCCCCACATGAGCCTCACGGCATAGTAAGAAAACATCCATTGCACCAACTGGCAAATGCTAAGCAGATAAGACAGGTAAAGTGTGGAAGAGGAGAGAGAGAGGTACAGAGACAACTTGCCCAAATGACAGAGTAGATTAGTGACAGAATTAAGAAGAGAAAACAGATGTCCTGCCTCGGTCGCAACCAGCGCTCACACTGCACCCTCTTCTCCCTCTGCTATGTGCCATGGAAACCAAAGCTCTCACAAGCAGCATTTAGCCCCTGATTTTCACAATGCATCACAGTGACAAGTAGTACAGTGTTAATATAAGGTTGCAGAAACCATGATTAATGCAAAAATTCATACTTGTGGCTGTGGCCCTGAGCTAGGTAGAGAACAAACAATTGCTGGTGAGGTGTGTGCGAGTCTGAGAGGGCAAGAAACTGCTGGGAAAAAAAATCTAAAGGAAGAAAGGAAACTTGTCTTAATGTAAGCAGCAGTTTTGCTAGAGGTAAATGAGGGGAAATTCTTCATTTATAAATGGTTCGTTGACCCATGATAATAAAGCAGTGCTGCAGAAGAAGGATAATTATCTACTTAAGTATCAGATGCCCTAAGGGTAAAAGCTTCCCTTCTCTCCTTTTGAAAAATGAACTCAGATTAAACGAATGTCCTTTTTCCTGTTTTACTGTTGACATGGATTTCCTTTTTATGAGTAAAATTAATTAGTTTTTCTATTCTTTTATTCCTGGTATGGAAATCAGGGCTGCCAAGCAAGTTTCCAGCTCTTCCCTTGGGCCCTAAGTTCAGCCAATAGCATCCTTTATGGAGGTGCTTTGTACAGTGTGCTGGAAAGGCACAAATAAATTACAGGAGCTTTATTATGCCCAGTAGCTTTCCAAGAGGCACAGCATTTTAGAACTAAACCCCCACAAAACTAGGCTTTTTGTCCTCATCCAGGATTGGTTTATTTCCAAGTACCTGCTTTCTAAATACATATTTCTCCTTTCTTAAATTTTAATACCATAAGTTACAACAAGAGAAAAAGAGAATAGCAGTGGCATAGCTGGTGCTGTACTAAAATAAAATGAGGGACAGATTTTCAAAGCAGATTAACACCTGCAGCTGGGGCCAGTCTTCTTCTGTTCTGTTGGGAGCTGCTAACTGTGGAGCTCGCTTGAAAAATCTGCTCTGACTTTAGCAAATATCCTTTACAATCTTGTCTGCCCTCATCTGGACTCTGAAGAATTACCAACACCTGCCCCTACTTCTTTACTTCCAGAGTATGTCTGTTTTGCTGTCCAATCAGAATTATAAATATGATTCCTGTGATAAACTTGGTGAATGTAAATGTGTTGTTTCTGTGTTTATGGAAATGAATTATCTTACGCATGTATTAATCCTTTATTTCAAATGTCTCATGCAGTTCTTGAAAATCAGGTTGATCTAACCTTTGTGTGAACCTATTAACTACAGAGCATCTCCTAGTTACATTTCCTGGAGTATAGAAAATTTTTCTGAATACCTGCAGGCTTCAAGATGCAGTAGAAATAAAAATGGCTCTAATACAATGGCATGGAACTTAATTTTCTTCAAATAGTCCTTTGAACACTCGTTGTAATACTAAAAAAGAAATTTTAATTTTCATAGCCTTTGGTCACGAAAGTTCAAGTGATGTTAAAGGTGATTTTAAGGTCTTTATTCTGCAAACACAATACTGTAAGTCAGAAAAAAAATTCTGTGTGTAAATAATTTAAATGAGCATCAAGTCCCAAGTGCTTGCTTGTTGGATTTACACAACTGAGGCTCTGCTAAGAATTCTGCACCCTGTTAATAATATTACAAAATTGACTTTCAAGTGAGGAATCATAGCAATTATTAATTTCTGTGAACACAGCAGATCAGGTGACTGTGAATAGCGTCTGTGTACTTCCATTGTTTACTTTATAGCTTCATTTCACTGACTTACGAAGCACAGTTACCAAGGTAGAATAAAACCAAAGTATATTTGCAGTGTCATGAACACTGCACTTAAAAGGGAATATTCTTAATTATCTTAATGTATTTCTAAAAGCATATAATATTTATAACAGGTGAGCATTCCGTGTGAATAATAATTAATGCATGTAGAAATAAGTGATCTGCTATTTTCAGCATAGTGTCAGCTTTTTTCCACATTCAGGTATCTAAAATGAGAGGTGTAAGATCAAGATCTCCAAAAATACATACCGCATATATGGAAAAGCATTCTAAAACTGCCATCTCAGATCACACACCCAAACCCATCTTAAATTCCATTGGCTTTCCCCCATTTTTAATCACAAAAGGAAATATCTGTGTCCTGGTTTCGGCTGGGATAGAGTTAATTTTCTTCATAGTAGCTAGCATAGTGCTGTGTTTTGGATTTAGTACCAGAAGAATGTTGATAACACACTGATGTTTTTAGTTGTTGCCAAGTAGTGCTCAGACTACTCAAGGACTTCTTGAGCTTCTCCTGCTC